>NC_058096.1:79086718-79394453 GCF_020171115.1 Neogale vison | reverse complement strand
AAAATAGTCATGGGGAATATTCCAATAACACTTTATTAACTGGTGCTGAAATTTTCATTTCATACAATTTCCACATATCTTGAAATAGTGTTCTTCTTTTGATTTTTTCAATCATTAAAAAAATGTGAAAACAGGGGTGCCTGAGTGGCTCCGTCAGTTAAGCGTCTGCTTTCGGCCATTTTTACTCCTGGGCTCTGGCCCCACACCAGACTCTGCTCAGCAGGGACCCTGCTTCTCCATCTCCCTCTGCTTGTCGCTCCCCCTGCTTGTGCTCTCTCTCTTTCTCCGTCTGTCAAATAAATAAATAAATAAATAAAATCTTGAAAAATTGTAAAAACATTTTTGTCTTATAAGTCATATACACACACAGGTCGTAAGCCAGATTTGGCTCATGGGCTATATTATGCAATCCTTTGGTGTGGAAGAATACTATATAGAAATTAGAATGAAGATACGCTAAGCATGCTTAGCGAAATAAGTCAAGCAGAGAAAGACAACTATCATATGATCTCCCTGATATGAGGAAGTGGTGATGCAACATGGGGGCTTAAGTGGGTAGGAGAAGAATCCATGAAACAAGATGGGATAGGGAGGGAGACAAACCATAAGTGACTCTTAATCTCACGAAACAAACTGTGGGTTGCTGGGGGGAGAGGGGTTGGGAGAAGGGGGGTAGGGTTATGGACCTTGGGGAGGGTATGTGCTTTTGGGTAAATTGGAAGGGGAGATGAACCATGAGAGACTATGGACTCTGAAAAACAATCTGAGGGGTTTGAAGTGGCGGGGGGGGGGTGGGAGGTTGGGGGTACCAGGTGATGGGTATTATAGAGGGCACAGCTTGCATGGAGCACTGGGTGTGGTGAAAAAATAATGAATACTGTTTTTCTGAAAATAAATAAATTGGAAAAAAATATATATATAAAAAAAAGAAATTAGAATGAAGAAAACTGCAACTACTTGCAACAATATGAAAGAATACTATAAACGTAATGTTCAGTGAATGACGTTGGACACAAAATAGAGCAAACTGTATGATTTTACATATATGAAGTTCAAAAATTGGTAAAATTAATTTATGGTGTCTGAAGTTGAATTACTGGTTACATTTGGCAGAAGTGATTCAAAGGTAGCATGAGGGGCCTTTGAGGATGCTGGTGAGGATTCTTGGCATGGGTGCCAATTATAAAGATGTGATCACTGTGAAAATTTATTGAGCTGTGCCTTATGACTTGGGTAATATTCTGTTTGTCGTACTTTAATAAAAGTTCAAAAATGCTTATAATTTGTAATTTCCTCCTGTCACTTCAAATTTTTTTTACTTCAGGGAAATGTTTTCCTTTTTACTGGATAAAATTCTGACAACCTTGTGATTTTTCTAGTCTCTCTTGAGTAATAGATGGTCCTGTGCAAATTATAGCTTTGAATTAGAAATTATAATATATTAATCACACATCCATTTTTGTTCAAATGTACACTTATCTCATCTCTGCTCCCAACTGTAGTCTGTAGAGAATCACTACCTGATTTCAGGCATAGGATGTCTCATTTCTTTCTTGCATTTATTCCCCAACTTGCCGGTAATTCTTTTTTTTTAATTATTTTTATTAACATATACTGTAATAATTGCCCCAGACGTACTGGTCTGTGATCATCAGTTTACACACTTTACAGCACTCACCATAGCACATACCCTCCCTAATATCTATAACCCAACAACCCTATCCCTAACACCCCAACCCCCAGCAACCCTCAGTTTGCTTTGTGAGATTAAGAGTCTCTTATGGTTTGTCTCCCTCCCGATCCCATCTTGTTTCATTTTTTTCCTTCCCTACCCCCACAGCTCCCTGCCCTGCCTCTCAAATTCCTCATATCAGAGAGATCATGTGATCATTGTCTTTCTCTGATTGACTTATATCACTCAGTATAGTACCCTCTAGTTCCAACCATGTTGTTGCAAATTTGCCAGTAATTCTTAAGGGACGTTTGGCTTGATACACAGAGAGAAAGGAAAAAGAAAGTTCTAGTTTGGTATTATTGGAATATGTTTTTTTGGTTTTATGGATGTGTCAGAAAAACTGACCTTTCTATCATATGTATCTCTCATGTGATTTTCACAACTTTCCTGCTAAGATTCTCTAGCTACATCTCAACTGATCTTGTTATATTCTATTTCTTTGATAGATGTTTCACCTTCAGTCTTTGATTCTTCCATTGTCTATTCCATGTAGACCTTCTCAGTTGGAGCACTACAGCTCATTTAGGTAGTCTTCTTGGGAAGAAGTCAAAATAGCTCTGGGCTGGCTCTCTCCCTGGGCTGGCCTACGTATGGTCCACAGTCAACACTGGTGTATACTTTGTTCAATTCCATCCTGGAAGGATGCAAACCAAAAATAGAACCTACTTTACTTTTCTTTTTTTTAAAAAATATTTTATTTATTTATTTGACACAGAGAGATCACAAGTAGGCAGAAAGAGAGAGAGAGAGAAAGAGGAGGAAGCAGGCTCCCGGCCAAGCAGAGAGCCCGATGCAGGACTCGATCCCAGGACCCTGGGATCATGACCTGAGCTGAAGGCAGAGGCTTAACCCACTGAGCCACCCAGGTGCCCTAGAACCTACTTTTCATTCTGCACTCTGGTTGGCAGTCCATCTGCTCACTCTCTTGCTTGGCAAAAATCAGATGCTGGTCTACTTATCCTTCCCAAATTCTAAAGGATGTAGGGTCCTGTGACCACCCCAGTCTCTAGACTTGAATAAAGGAAACTTCTGCCCATCCCTAAACCAGTGTGTATGTGACTGTATGAGGACATCAGTGAAGAACTTATATATGGTATCAGTTCTCTCCAAAAAATCTCTTTACAGATCCTCATAACTAACCAATTCTTGAACCTGTTTGTATCTTCTTGATAGCTCAGAGAAGTTTTAGAGTTACACAACAAGTTCCTAGATATTTCCTTGAAAAAATCTACTTTTTGGATTTTCTCATAACCCATTGGTACCACACTTGAAACTAATAGTTTAACTTACAGTTACATTAAACTTTATGTTATAAAAGTAACACAGATCCCAGAGGAAATCATTCTTATTTTTAGAAAGACCTTGAGATAATTCAGTTCTCAAATTGATTTCCATAAATTATTGAAATTCCCAAGAATATTTGAGAATTTCTGACTTACTTCAATAAAACTATTATTTTAAACTTCTTAATCTGAGCATTAAAGTTGCATTTATTTTTTGCTAGTGAAGTTGAACAGTTTTCATGTATCTAAGACCTCTTGGTTGAAAAACAAAATAGCTGGACCCTTCTGGTTCTGATGATTTGGTTGTCTAGATAGCCATAGGCCTTCACGTGAAGTCGTGAAGTCAATTAAAAATACTGAGTAAAAGCTTTTTTTAAACCCACATTTTTAGATTTATTAAATTTTAAGAATGTAACTGAAATTCTCCTAATAAGTCAGTCCATCCAAATGCATAGTGGTACTTTATTAACTATCTCAGGCTCCTAAAATTCTACTTAGAAAAGTAGACTTTGGATCTAGCATTCTGAGTTAATTCTTATCCACAAATCAATTCAGAAAGTAAACAAATTTCTGAAATGGAGTGTTTTGGCCTCTCATAAAGATATTTCCTTATCCCAGAGACTAAGCCTTTCAGAGGTTGAGCAAGTAACCTAAAGACCAAGGCCAGGTCATGTGAGGCCGGGGGTACCAGATTCCCTAATGTGTCATATGTTTTTTTTTTGTTTATCTTCTGTTTGCCATACTTGAAACCCAGCAATATATTGGGTAACTTTTCCTTCCCCTCAGAATTCTGTAGGTATTATTCTACTGTCTCCTGGCTTGAGTGTTGCTGTGAATAAATCTTCTGCCAGTTGGATTTCCTTTTGGACTGCCTTCTATCCAAAACCTTTGTTGATACTGTGAAATTTCTGTCTGCACATCTGAATAATTATTTATCCTATAAGTTCACTAGCTTCACCAAGATATGCTCCAGTGCTGATGATTTTATATCAGCATTTTCTAGAAATGCTCTTTTAAGCTCCAAATTTAGCCCTTTTATTTTTGGAAAACATATTCTATTACATCATAGTATACATTTTCTAGACTGCTATTATTTGACCTTCTCAACTTCGTATTCATTAAATACTCTTAAGTTCTATTGTTTTCCATTACATCATGTCTGTTATCTTTCTTAAATTGAACTGTATTACTATTATCTTCTTCTACCAATGGTGACTATCTTGAACCTTCCATCCATGCTTCTACTTAGGTTTTAGCCATTCCTATGTCATTTCGTGCTTCTAGTTTATATATTAGTTTTATAGTAGAATAGTGTTTTGTCCTTATTTGACTGACTTAGCTCTGCATTATTCATCACATTCTGTTGGTGCAATGTCTCATTTTATTTCATTGATTTCATTTTCTTTTTAAAATTTTCTATATAAAAAAAAACATGCTGTGGAGTATTTTCTTCTTTTCTCCATATTGGATTGTTTATCTGTCTTATGTAATTGAGTTTCTTTCCTCTGTTTTTCTTCACCTGAATTTTTGCATAGTTATCATGCTATTTCTCTTCATCTAATCATATTTAACAGGGTCGACTCTATCCAAACCTTCTGCTTGCCCAAGTGTAGAATGGATAACTAGTTCTAGACTCCCTTTACCTCACCTGGGATCTATTAGTATTTCTCTCAGGGCACCTGGTGTTGTGTATTTTTTCAGCTTGTCTGTTACATGAGAGGTGAGGGAGTAGGATTCAACCATGGAAATGGGCAACTGTTGTTGGTAGACCATGCCTCTGGTATTTTTGACAATTTGACAATTAAAAATCTTGCATAAGCACTTATTCTACTGTTTAAGTGTCTATTTTTTTTAAAGATTTTATTTATTTATTTGACAGAGAGAGATCACAGTAGGCAGAGAGGCAGGCAGAGAGAGAGGAAGGGAAGCAGGCCCCCTGCCGAGCAGAAAGCCCGATGCGGAACTCGATCCCAGGACCCTGAGATCATGACCCAAGCCGAAGGCAGCGGCTTAATCCACTGAGCCACCCAGGCGCCCCTTAAGTGTCTATTTTTGAAGGAGCAATGTATCATTCAGGGCTCAATCAGAAAAGCATAAACACTAGGATATATGTTTAGGATTTGGCCTGTTGTAATTGGTTTAACAGTATCTGCAAGGCTGTTTTCTTCACATCTGGTGCTGTAGTTCAGTGTCTTCAGAGTAAACAGTGAGGAAGGGAAGATAAATGGAAAGTTGGTTAGATCAACAGCAAAGGAAAGCTCAAAAGCACGAGTTAAGACTCTACAAGAAAGGACTGAAATCCATGTCAATCCTTGTTGCCTCTAGTGTTGGTGGTGATGTGGGTATTTTGCAGAAGTAAGGCCATTCCTTATAGAACTAAACACACACACCCCAGGAGTCAGAGAAACAGGAGAATGGGGGTGGGGGGCAAATAGAACAATTGTAGGTTCAGCTGTACTTCACACCAGTGAGATGAGTTGGCAAATCAAAAACATGTTTGAACTACAAGATAGCTGCTGCTTCTCTTCTTCCTTCACAGTCTCCTGAGAATCTGTCTCATGGATTATCCTAACTGGAAACCTAAGGAAGGGAGTTCTGGGAAAGGTAACTCAACCTAGCCAAATGAACAAAAGTGCAAAGGTCCCCTTGGATTTTTTATTGTTATCCTCAAATAAAGTAAAGCTTTACCTTGAGGCCTTTGTGATTTGATGTTCGAATTCATGACACTCCTATGACAATTATTTTATCCAGGGCTATCTACAAAGTTGGCATTATTATAACTGTCTTTCCCATGTGCAAAGAGGGTTTTAAAAAGAGGGTTTTAGCCAAACTTACCTTCCCTTTTTTTTCTCAAAAGCTTTGTATAATCTTAAACTGCAAAGTTCTCATCCAAGAGCTTCCCTGAACAATTACCTTAGATACCAAAAGCATTTTTACTCAATGAAAAGCCTTGAAATGACTCAGCTCCAGTGATTTCAAAAGCCACAATTAACATCCAACTGTGAAAAACACAATAGTGACTTAAAACAAAATTTAACTGGTGATGTAAAAACAAGAACAAAACCTCATAATAGAACCCCCCCCACCAAAAAAAAGAATTGCTGCCAAATGGCCAAACTATAAAGAAATCCATGCACCTAATTTAGTCTATGGCTGAAGAACATTGCTACTTCTGTCAAGAACTAAGAACTTGCTTGTTGGCAAATCTGCAAATTAAAAATCCAGACACATGATGTTAAGCATCTTGAATCACCCAGTGTTTTCTCTTTTTGCCAAATTTGGCCATTATGGGTTGTTAGGTGAATACACATGGAAAATAAAGCAATTTAAGGAGCTAACTCTAGCTTCACTCTTGGTCCTTTGATTATGATGCTTGTATATATACTGTTTGCATACTTTTAAACTTTGTGCTATAAAACTCTTTTATATTAATTTGAAGTGGTCTCTAATCTATTTTCTACACTTGATCGAGAATGCCACAGCCAATTCACTTTGGAATTGCCCAGTAGAGTGTGTGAAGTTTCCCAAGAGAAGGCCTGGACCTCTGTGTGTGTGTGTGCGTGCACACGTGTGTATGCGTGTTTTATCTATAAAATGAGGATAATAATGCCTATATCTGATTATCCCACACAAATTTTTGTTGTTGTTGTTCTTCAAAGTGATTTTTTTTTAAACTGCTCTGTAAAAATGAAAAGTGAATCATCATGGCTAATCCTGGACTGACAGTTTTTGAACCTTTGTATGAGAGACCAACACAGCTCTTTAAAATTTAAGTAGTTATTTCTTTTCTGAGAAGTGAAGATTTGAATTTTCATCTTCAGAGTCTCAATTGAACCAGTAAGTAGAATCCTTAGAAATATCTGGAATACACTGAAATTGGTAATTTCCTACCAATCAACCCCTACATTAAAGGAAACGAGACTGACTTCGTAATCAAGTTGGTGAATTTAGACATTCAAGTACTTAACAAGTATGAGAATTATATAGTATTTTGCCTCTTCTTTCCCTTTGCTTGAGATGAATTTTGCAGTTATTGCCTTTTAGAGTGTCATCTTAAAACAGGCCACATTGAGCTAACTCTGTGGATTTGTTCCAGTGACTGTGAAAATCAAGTTCTTCATTTACATAATGGAATGATGGCTAAATAATTCCTGAGAAAGGCAACTGACACCAAATCTTAAAAGATACTTTTCAAAAGGCTAGAAAACATGGCTGTTATAAAGCATAAAAATAAAGTAAAAAAATAAAAAATAAAAAAAGTAAAGGCAAAAAATCAACATATGTCAAACATTTTACTTAAATCATTAATTTTATTTAACTCCTCCACTAATGAGGAAACCAATAACACATTAAAACTGGTTTGGTTAGTTTTCCAGGAAACAAGCAGAAGTCCTGATCTGTAGTGTCTTCCAGTTTTTGTAGAACAAGTGCTCTCACAATGACTGATTTTAAACTACCAATGTGCAATCAATGAGCTTTCAAAATTCCTGTAAACGTAACAACTGGTTTTCAAGAGTCAGTCTGAACTGGCTCCAGCTTACCACTGTTGTAGATATACGTGTGATTTAATAAAGGAATGTTAAGGTAAGGTATGTAGATTATGCAACCAGTCAATGTCTCAAGGAGAAATAAACTTGTAGAGTTATTTTCCACTAGATAGAAATTATTTTCATCTCTGCTGAACAAATTCTATAACTTAACCCCTGCCCTTATAGAGTTGTAAAATAGCCCAGTCAGTAAAGTCAGCTCAGTGCTTCACTGGAAGAACACCTAATAATTTCTTTTGGCTTTTCCAGGTTATGAATAATATTTTCTGATAGAACAGATTGTTCAATCTGTAATGAATTAGTGTACCTCTGACTCATTTTAGAAATGTAAGTTTCTTTACTATGGTGTGAGGTACTTGACGAGAGGAAATCTTTTTTAGGCCTTGTTTTTGTAACCCTCAGCAAGTATCTTGGGCCCTGGAAGTTCTCAGTAAATGTTTGGTAAATTAATGAGTATAATTTTGTATGGGAAAAGTAGGTGCTAATTTCTCAAAATGAACAGTCTCTTCCTCATTCTTCTCCCTCCTCTTTGGATCCCTGCCAAAAAATAGGGCAGAACCCAGTTATGGGTAGTAAATGTTCTCTGGTGTGGAGGAAGACTTTAAAGGGAATGAAAACAACCATGTAAAGGCAGTGAAAAACATGGGATAAATGGTGAAAGTGGGAGGTCATAAAATAATTTAACAATTTAAACTTATTATTCAAGAATTTTGACTTTGATTCATCATGAGAGTATAATGTATACTGAGATTGAAATAGAAATTATAATTCTTAATGGGACAAGGCAGTTGAAGATTAAATTAACAAAAGAGGACAATTTCTTGGTCCAGAGTTGAAACACAATGGACACCAAGTTTATTACAACTAAAACTAAATCAAAACACAAAGCATTAGATGGTCATAACCTGTTAAAGTAAATGATCACTGATTAATCTAAAGAAATGATAAGACTGAAGACATTAGCATAATGGTTGGCACTGTAGTCCACCTATTCATTTGCCACATTTATTTTTATTTTATTTTATTTTTTAAAAGATTTTATTTATTTATTTGACAGAGATCACAGGTAGGCAGAGAGGCAGGCAGAGAGAGAGGAGGAAGCAGGCTCCCTGCTGAGCAGAGAGCCCGATGTGGGGCTAGATCTCAGGACCCTGAGATCATGACCTGAGCTGAAAGCAGAGGCTTAACCCACTGAGCCCCTCAGGCCCCCTACCACAAATTTATTTAATGCATACCATATGTCAGATATCATTTAGTTTTAGAGATATAATAATGAATAAAAAAGATAAGGTTTCTCTTTTTGTAGAATTTGCTTGCTAGTGTGATCATACACAAAGTTTCAGAAGATGAGGACAGTCCAGAAGACTCTGAGAACGGTGTGAATGAGTCCTGTTAAGTAGGAGAATCAAGAGGGTGGTTTCTGAGAGGCCAAGTGAAGAAATATTTCAAGGAAGAAGGTGTGATCAACGAGCTACATCTAATTCAGTCACTAGGTTGAACAAGAAATGACTGAAAACTGAGAAACTGTATTTAGCAATATGGAGGTCTTTGTTGAATTGACAAGAAGACTTTTGGTGGAGTAGTGATTAAAGCCTTACTGGAATGTTCAGGAGAGAATGGGAGAAGTGGCGACAGTAAGTTTGGACAACCTTTTTGGAATTTTGCTTTGAAGTGAAACAGGAAAAAAAAAGGTTATCAAGGTGTGACATAAGGACAGGGGAGATTCTTTGTATTTTTTTCATTAAATAAAATGGGGATGGTACATGTTTCGACTTTGAGGGGAATGGCCCTCTGGAGAAGGAAAGATGATGATGCAGGAAAGAAAGCAAGCAGGCCCTTGAAAAAGGACATAGGGGGGACGCCTGGGTGGCTCAGTTGGTTAAGCGGCTGTCTTCAGCTCAGGTCATGATCCCAGTGTCCTGGGATCAAGTCCCGCATCAGGCTCCTTGCTCAGCAGGGAGCCTGCTTCTCCCTCTGCCTCTGCCTGCCACTCTGTCTGCCTGTGCTCACTCTCTCTGACAAATAAATAAATAAAATCTTAAAAAAAAAAAAAGGAAGTTGGGGATGGATGTAGTGAGACAGTGGTTATGAATGTATTTGCCCATCTAGAGTCTTCAGGGGTTAAAAAATATTATAACTATAAGATTATTAGTATATATAATAGAATACAATGCAATACATTTATATTTTTGACAACAGTTAATAAATCCATGTATTATTGTGAACCCTAAAGTTTGAGCTATTTTGATATTTTTATTGTCAAATAAAATAGAGAAAAGTACACAAGTTAAAAATTTAAAACCAAAGGATTTATTATCATTTAGGTCAAGAAATAAAACACTGAACGACCAGAAGTAACCACTGTGCCCTTTCCCACCCATATGCCCTCTTCTCCCCAAAAGTCACCAGTTTCCTAACTTTAATGGTAATCGTTTCCTTGTATTTATTTAAAGTTAAACTATATAGTATGAATCACTAAAAACATGGTAATTTAACTTTCACTTTCTTTAAAGATTTTAAATCAATGGACTCATACGTATGTACTCTTTTATATATGGTTTCTGTCACTGTATGTTTTGGGGATTTTTCCATGCTATTTCTATAGATTGTTCATCACCATTGCTTTTTAGTACTTCGTGGATATCATAAATAATATCTCCTTTCTGTTGCTTAAGGATATTTAATTTTTTTTTCTTTTTATGAATAGTAGGCTATGAACAGTCTCGCACTTACGTTCCGAAATGTGTTTACTTTTGAACTGGGTATGTACGTAGGTATAAAATTGCTGGGTTATAGGGTGTATGTATCTTCAGTTTTGGTAAACAGTGCCTGAGCATTGTCTAAAATAGTGGTACCAAGTTACAAGCTCATCAGCATGTGTGTGAGGATTCCCACAGTGCCATAGTCTCTGTACTGCCAGTCCTTTTATTTTTATCTTTTCTGGTGGGTGAAAACTAGTATCTCATTGTGATTTTAAATGGCATTTTTCTGGTGATTAATAAAGTTGTTTCTCCTTTCATACGTTTACTTTCCCACCTGATGAAAAGCATTTTCTCTTCATAGTGTTTCATATGAAAAGAACTTTGTAATTTTAATGTAGTCATATTGATCAGTCCTTTTCTTTATAAGTAATTACTTTTACGTCCTAAAAAGTCTTTTCCAACCGAGATACTGTCAAAGATACTCTTTTTTGTTATCCTTTGAAGCTTTATTGTTTCAACTGTCACACTTCAATCTTCACTGCCTCTGGATTTATAAGTAGTATCAATAGAGTGTGTATACAGTGTAAGGTACTAGTCAAATTTCTTTTTTCTATGTGGATATTCAATAAACCAAGTATTATCTATTGGCTACAATACATTTATCTTTTACTGCTACTGTGCAGTGACATCTTTGTCCTACACCAACTATTCATTACAGCTGTACATATTTTCTGGATTCTGTATTGGATTATGATTACCTGTTTATTGATTCTTTCACAAAAACCATGATTTTGGGCTCAGGCAGTTAAGCCTCCAAATCTTGATTTCAACTCAGGTCATGATCTCAGGGTTGTGGATCGAGCCTTGAGTTGGGCTCTGCGCTGAGCATGGAGCCTGCTTAAATTTTCTGTCTCTCTCTCTTTCTGCCCCTTCCCTGGCTTGTGTGTGCATGCCCCCCCCAAAATAGCAAAAAAACATGGTTTTTTGTTACTGTAGCTTTATAACAAATCTTGACATTCAATACAGGAATACTTTTCACCATATTTTTTATTTTAGAATGCCTCAATTATTCTTTACTGAATATTTATGTATTTAAATGTTATTGACTATTTTTTACTTGTAAAGACTGTCTTTAATTCTTTGTTATCATACCTGCTCACTAACTCCAAACATCTAAGCCTGTATATCCATGCCAGCTTTTCTAGGTTATAAACAGAAGGATTGATCCCATTCCACCAATACAAAAAGTACAGGGATATATGTATATATGTGGGTTTTTATATGTGTGTGTGTATTTATATGTATACACATGTGTATAGATGATAGATTTATATCATATAAATATATATCATGTGTATGGTGTATTTTTAATGCTCAGAATACTTCAGACATCATTAGTAAAAGCTATATTTTTTAATACCAAATAATTGTTTTTGACTTGAAAAGAAACTTAAGGTCTCATTTTCTTTTTCTTGTGTCAGCTTACTAATATTTCCCCATCCACAAAAAAGCTTTTTTTTTTTTTTTTTTTTTAAGAGAAAAAGCCAAAGTCTGATTACTGGCTTATCGTAAGGGACAACTATTGTGTTGATAGTATTTGTGTAGAAATGAAGAAAGGGAAAGATGAGTACAATGTCTGCATGCCCCTCTTTCAGTTTAAGGTCAAGATGTTGGGTACTTTGGCCTTGACTTAGCAAATCATCATGAGGGCACAAAAGGATCTTTTGTGAACTTATCTATGAATTGTTGAACTCTAGTAAGTTTTTGTTCTCTGTCACACAGACACAGGTACACATGCATCCTAAGGAAAAAGAAAATTGTGAATTTGTGAGTTGACTTCCATTGTTTAGTCTGTGCTCTCTATTTCAGTCCTCTCTTGCCTATTTCCCTTCTTCAGCCCAAATCATCCTATAAGCAGTATAGGATGCAGTCCATGCTATTTACCCCTTCCCCCCAGTGGCACCACACTGGTAACCAAGGCCTCCTGCCATGAGAGCAACACCTGGCAACCACTGCACTCTATGACTTGGGCTCTGACTACAATTACATGAGTAGCAATAAAAGAGATAAAAAAGAAGTAGCAGCTTCCTGCCTCTATTAGCTCCTTCTTTCCTTTTTTTTTTTTTTTTGAAGATTTTATTTATTTCTTTTACAGGAAGAGAGCACAAGCAGGGGAGTGGCAGGCAGAGGGAAAGGGAGTAGTACGCTCTCTGTTAAATGAAGAGCCTGATGTGGGGTTCAACCCCAGGATCCTGGGATCATGACCTGAGCCAAAGGCAGATGCTTAACTGACCAAGCCGCCCAGGGCCCCCTCCTTCTCTCTTTTTTAAAATTACTTGCCTCCATCTCATTGAGTTGGTAAATCAGTTATTGAGTACAATAAAATTATATCTAAAATAGGAACAAGGGGCACTGAGTGTGTTCCAGATGAGAACCTCCTTAAGTAAATGAGTATGTTTTGTGTTTTGTAGTTTAGCTGACCTGGGATCTTTCTGTTTTTTTGGGGTTTTGGATGTTTGAGGTTACTAGGTGGTTGGTCTCTAGACTAGTGGAATATTAACATGTTAGGCTTTAAGTATCTATCTTGTAGGGCTTTGGAAACAATCTGACTTGTGAACCAAGTAAAAAAACAGGGATTAACTGAACATTTTTGCTCACAAGAAACTGACATTTCTAATTATGGTTTTTTTTTTTTTAAAGATTTTTATTTCTTTATTTAACAGAGAGAGAGAGATCACAAGTAGGCAGAGAGGCAAGCAGAGAGGGAGAGGGGGAAACGGGCTCTCTGCCGAGCAGAGAGCCCAATGTGGGGCTCGATCCCAGGACCCTGAGATCATGACCCGAGCCGAAGACAGAGGCTTAACCCACTGAGCCACCCAGGCACCCCTCTAATTATGTTTCAAGGAGAAATAACTTAAACTCAAAATGTATTTAAAGTATTGATTTCTTGGCAGTTGTTTGTATCAGTGTTTTGAAGTGATTTGCATGTCATTATAAAGCCTGCCCCTAATAATCATTTTATTTTATTTTTTAAAAATTTTAACATTTTAAAAAATATTTTTATAGAGAGAGAGAGGGTATGCAAGAATGAATGGGAGTGGGGAGGTGCAGAGAGAGAGAGAGAGAGAATCCCAAGTAGTTTCCATGCTTAGTTCACAGGCCCATGAGAGGCCCAAACTTACTATCCTGAGATCATGACCAGAGCTAAAATCAAGAGTCAGATGCTTAGCCAACTGAGCCGCCAAGGTGCCCCCTAAAAATCATTTTAAAACACAATTTAGTCTTTAAAAAATTACTGAAAGTAAATACAATAGTTGGGAGAGTAAACTTGTCCAAATTAAAATGATAAATATTTTCTTTTATTAGAATAAAAGCTCTGAGTTTGTCTGAATTTAACACACCTCAAACATGGCATATGACTGAATTTTCATTTCCCAAATTTTAGCTAGACTATCCTGTGGATTCCCAAGGATGAGTTTAAAGCAAAATACCATCTCCTTGGTTTTTTTTTTAATTTATTTTTTATTTTCAGCATAACAGTATTCATTATTTTTTCACCACACCCAGTGCTCCATGCAATCCCTGCCCTCCATAATACCCACCACCTGGTACCCTGACCTCCCACCCCACCCCACCCCTTCAAACCCCTCAGATTGTTTTTCAGAGTCCATAGTCTCTCATGGTTCATCTCCCCTTCCAATTTCCCCCAACTCCCTTCTCCTCTCTTTCTGCCCATGTCCTCCATGCTATTTGTTATGCTCCACAAATAAGTGAGGGATTTTGAAAATGATTAGACATCACCAGAGTTTTCTGATACAGGTTTTGGGAAAGTAAAAATATTATATACTAAAGGAAACACTGGCTTATGTAAGAGGAGTCTTTATAATTTCTAATGACCTAGTTTGATGTAAGAACCATTTACTTGACATCATCTTCTGACTAAAACTCAGTTTTTTACATGTGATGTTATATGTTTGTTTTTTTTTTTTCTCCTGTCAGAGTTTGAAAAAGAAGCAATTATTATAATGTTGTGACTGAGATCCAGTAGTTATTTTAATTCAGGAAGGAACTGGTGCTTGGAAAGGAAAATATCTATGCTGACTTTTCTTCAAACCTGCACAGATCTAAGTATGTTGTGATATGAAGGAAGTCTATTTTAGTTGAAATAAAGTATCTCATATTCAGAAAGACCCATTTAAAAAAGTCATGATTTCATCACTAGTTTGATTGCATTAGGAATTTTAGCTGCTCTCTGAAAGTCTTGATTTTTCACATTGCAATATGAATTATTACTACCTGTGTCATAGGAAAACCACACAGATTATGACGTTGTAGTGTGTCTTAAATAACATCCTATTCACAAGTGAATTTAGTAAACGTGTTTAAGAATGACCTGTGTTGGGTGCTTGGGTGGCTCAGTTGGTTGAGTGACTGCCTTTGGCTCAGGTCATGATCCTGGAGACCTGGGATTGAGTCCCACATTGGGTTCCCTGCTCAGCAGGGAGTCTGCTTCTCCCTCTGACCTTCTCCCCTCTCATGCTTTCTCTCACTCTCTCAAAATTAAATAAATAAAAATCTTAAAAAAAAATGATCTGTGCTGCTAGCAGTGACTCTCAAGAATAAACGTTTTATTGGGTTCTTAAAAGGTTAACAAGTTACACGCAATTCAGGCTTAAATAACTTCACTAAGCGTTCCACTTACTTCCCTATATTTCCTGGTGTCCTTGCAGTTAGGCAGAGCCTTGTGATTAGTTCTGGCCAAGGAAATGTTAGTTGGGTGACCTGTGTGACTTCCAGGGATGAAGCAGTGAAAAACTGAGAGATTCAAGACTTTCCAGCTCCTCTTGGCCATGCCAGAGTAACAAAGATTACCGGGTTTTAGATGGTGAAGCTGCAGGACAGTGGAGTCCCTGAGTCCCTGCCTGACAATGTAGAATCAAGTCCCCCACCAGACTGCAATGAATGTGTAGTGTAAGCAGGAAAGCAACCTTTGTTTTGATAATCCATTAGGATTTAGGGCTTAATTTATAATGATGGCATAAAATAGCCCCATATGAGAAATATCCTGGTTTAGAGTGACCACATTTTCAAATATATTTTCCCTTATGAGTTTTTATATTTAATTAATGGGTTTTTGTTAAGAATTGGATTACATGGGGCGCCTGGGTGGCTCAGTGGGTTAAGCTTCTGCCTTCAGCTCAGGTCATGATCCCAGGGTACTGGGATTGGGCCCCATGTCGGGCTCTCTGCTCAGTGGGGAGCCTGCTTCCCCCTCTGTCTGTGCCTGCCTCTCTGCCTACTTGTGATCTCTGTCAAATAAATAAATAAAATCTTAAAAAAAATAATTAGATTACATGCACTGAGATTTCCAGATTAACAAAATTATGGAATAGTTATTATTATTCTGTAAGCTTTCCTATAACATTAACATGCTCAAAGGCCAGTGAAAAAAAGGGTTAAAATCAGGAAAACCTGTTAGGACATCCTTGAGTGTGTTAATGAGCATCTGTGACCACACGACCACTGACAAATTAGATTGAGGTTGCTAAAATGTATGGTTATATTTTCAGTTTTCATAGCATTTTGTAAAGTACTTAGTTCACTACTTATCTTCAGATAAAATTCTGGATCCCAGTGATGCTGAACTCTGTGGAGATACATCTAGGAATAGCATATTGAATTGTAAGTGGACTTGAACTTCAATTTTAAATAGTTAAAATCTTTTATTAATGTATTGTATCACATTGATTGATTTGCAGATGTTGAGCCAACCTTGCAGCCTTGGAATAAATCCCACTTGGTCGTGGTGAATAATCCTTTTAATGTGCTGTTGGATCCTATTGGCTAGTATTTTGGTGAGAATTTTCGCATCTGTGTTCATCAAGGATTTTAGTCTGTAATTCTCTTTTTTGATGGGATCCTTGTCTGGTTTTGGGATCAAGGTGATTCTGGTCTCATAAAATGAGTTTGGAAGTTTTTCTTCCATTTCTATTTTTTGGAACAGTTTCAGGAGAATAAGAATTAATTCTTCTTTAAATGTTTGTTAGAATTCCCCTGGGAAGCCGTTTGGCCCTGGACTTTTGTTTGTTTGGAGATTTTTGATGACTGTTTCAATCTCCTTACTGGTTATGGGTCTGTTCAGGTTTTCTATTTCTTCCTGCTTCAGTTTTGGTAGTTTATAGGTCTCTAGAAATGTATCCATTTCTTCCAGATTGCCCAGATTTGTTGGCGTAGAGTTGCTCATATGTTCTTATAATTGTTTGTATTTCTTTGGTGTTGGTTGTGATTTCTCCCCTTTCATTCATGATTTTATTTATTTGGGTCCTTTCTCTTTTCTTTTTGATAAGTCTGGCCAGGGGGTTGTCAATCTCATTAATTCTTTCAAAGAACCAGCTCCTAGTTTCGTTGATTTGTTCTATTATTTTTTTTAGTTTCTGTTTCATTGATTTCGGCTCTGATCTTTATGATTTCTCTTCTCCTGCTGGGTTTAAGCTTTCTTTGTTGTTTTTTCTCCAGTTCCCTTAGGTGTAGGGTTAGGTTGCATATTTGAGACCTTTCTTGTTTCTTGAGAAAAGCTTGTATTGCTATATATTTTCCTCTCAGGACTGCTTTTGTTGTGTCCCACAGATTTTGAACCGTTCTGTTTTCATTATCATTTGTTTCCATGAATTTTTTCAATTCTTCTTTAATTTCCTGGTTGACCCATTCATTCTTTAGAAAGATGCTGTTTAATCTCCATGTATTTGGGTTCTTTCCAAATTTCCTCTTGTGATTGAAGTCTAGCTTCAGAGCATTGTGGTCTGAAAATATGCAGGGAATGATCCCAGTATTTTGATACCGGTTGAGACCTGATTTATGACCCAGGATGTGGTCTATTCTGGAGAATGTTCCATGTGCACTAAAGAAGAATGTATATTCTGTTGCTTTGGGATGGAATGTTCTGAATATATCTGTGATGTCCATCTGGTCCAGTGTGTCATTTAAGGCCTTTATTTCCTTGTTGATCTTTTGCTTAGATGATCTGTCCATTTCAGTGAGGGGAGTGTTAAAGTCCCCTACTATTATAGTATTATTGTTGATGTATTTCTTTGATTTTGTTATTAATTAGTTTATATAGTTGGCTGCTCCCATGTTAGGGGCATAGATATTTAAAATTGTTAGGTCTTCTTGTTGGACAGACCCTTTGAATATGATATAATGTCCTTCCTCATCTCTTATTATAGTATTTGGCTTAAAATCTAATTGATCTGATATAAGGATTGCCACCCCAGCTTTCTTTTGACATCCATTAGCATGGTAAATTGTTTTCCACCCCCTCACTTTAAATCTGGAGGTGTCTTCGGATCTAAAATGAGTTTCTTATAGGCAGCATATTGATGGGTTTTGTTTTTTTATCCATTGTGATACCCTGCGTCTTTTGATTGGGGCATTTAGCCCATTAACATTCAGAGTAACTATTGAGAGATATGAATTCAATGCCATTGTATCGCTTGTGAGGTGACTGTTACTGTATATTGTCTCTGTTTCTTTCTGATCTACCTCTTTTAGGGTCTCTCTTTGCTTAGAGGACCCCTTTCAATATTTCCTGTAGAGCTGGTTTGGTGTTTGCAAATTCTTTCAGTTTTTGTTTGTCCTGGAAGCTTTTTAACTCTCCTTCTATTTTCAATGATAGCCTAGCTGGATAAAGTATTCTTGGCTGCATGTTTTTCTCGTTTAGTGCTCTGAAAATATGCCAGCTCTTTCTGCCCTGCCAGGTCTCTGTGGATAGGTCCACTATCAATCTAATGTTTTTACCCTTGTATGTTACAGACTTCTTTTCCCAGGCTGCTTTCAGGATTTTCTCTTTGTCGCTAAGACCTGTAAATTTTACTATCAGGTGACGAGGTGTGGACCTATTTTTATTGATTTTGAGGGGCGTTCTTAGCATCTCCTGGATTTTGATGTTTGTTCCCTTTGCCATATTAGGGAAATTCTCTACAATAATACTCTCCAATATACCTTCTGCTCCCCTCTCTCTTTCTTCTTCTTCTGGAATCCCAATTATTCTAATGTTGTGTCGTCTTATGGTGTCACTTATCTCTCAAATTCTCTCCTCGTGGTCCAGTATCTGTTTGTCTCTCTTTTGCTCAGCTTCTTTATTCTCTGTCATTTGGTCTTCAATGTCACTAATTCTTTCTTCTGCCTCATTTATCCTAGCAGTAAGAGCTTCCATTTTTTTATTGCACCTCATTAATAGCTTTTTAAATTTCAACTTGGTTAGATTTTAGTTCTTTCATTTCTCCAGAAAGGGCTTTTATCTCTCTGGAGAGCATTTCTCTAATATCTTCTGTGCCTTTTTCGAGCCCAGCTAGAACCTTGAGAATCGTCATTTTGAATTCTAGATCTGTCATATTACCAATGTCTGTATTGATTAGGTCCCCAGCCTTCAGTACTGCCTCTTGTTCTTTTTTTTGTGGTGAGTTTTCCCGCCTTGTCATTTTGTCCAGATATGATTTGCTTTCTTCTCCTGTGGAATTCCACTGTTTTCCTTGGTGAGTGGAGTTGGTCTTGGCTGGGTTTCTTGTTAATCTTCTGGGGGAGGGGCCTGTTGTAGTTATTCTCAAGCGTCTTTGCCCCAGGTGGAATTGCACTACCCTTACCAGAGGCGAGACTAAGTAATCTGCTTGGGTTTGCTTTTGGGAGCTTTTGTTCCCTGAACACTTTCCATAGAGTTCTGGAGGATGGGAATGAAGATGGCGGCCTCCCAGTCTCTGGCCCGGAGGAGCTGAGAGCTCAGGGTCCTGCTCCTCAGTGCGCCCTCAGAGAAAAGTGCCCAACCGTCCCCATCTCCCTGGCCTCTGGCTGTGCTTGGAGGAAAGTGGTCAATCGCTCGCACTTGGAGAAAAGGGCCCAGTCGCTTCTGTCTCTGTGGCCTCCGGCTCTGCTTCGAGCTCACCCAGCTTGTGACCGGTTCAAGGTAAGCCCGAGTTGAGAGCTCACTCCTCAGCTTTGTCACTGTTGTTGGCTTCCCTGCTCTAATACCTGCGAGCTCTGCGACACTCCAACACCCCCGGACCTTCTGTGACCCCACGAGACCTGGGGTTACGCTGCCCCCGCGCGGGCTTCACCCCAGTTTAGCCTCTGGAGAGATGTCCCTCCGTGGAGCAGACTTTTAAAAGTCCTGATTTTGTGCTCTGTTGCTCTGCTGCTTGCCGGGAGCTGGCCCCTCCCCCCCACAGTCTATCTTCCCGTCACTTTGAATTCACTTCTCTGCAGGTCCTACCTTTCAGAAAGTGATCGATTTTCTGTTTCTAGAATTGTTGCTCTTTTTCTCTTCAATTTCCCGTTGGATTTGTAGGTGTTCGCAATGGTTAGATAAGCTATCTAGCTGTCTAGCTGATCTGCTACCTGATGTTGTCTCAGCCTGCTACTTCTCCACCATCTTGACTCGCCCATGTCTTTTATTTATTTACCATTTATTCCATCAAGAGAGCTAATGAGTTCACTTTTGAGGGTGCAGAGCAATCAAAACAGATGTCATCATTTTAGCCATCAGGTAATTCTCAGTTGATACTGTTCTGAATGTACATGTGAATGATTTATTTAACAAACTGTACTATCTCAGGGTCTACCAGGTTTTACAATTCTTCTCATATCTGATCTGGAGGCTCTGAACCAAAAGGAATCACTTCCAATTTACTGAGGATTAAGACAGACTCCCAATTTGAAAGCAACAGTGAATCTGCAAAGTTGCTTTAGGTTTGTCACCACAAATCGATTATTTTATGATTCTATCCTTGGTTTAAAATTTATGTTGTGGACTCAGAATCCCCATATGAAGAATTCTCAAAAGTCTAATTCCTTATTTGCATTATTCTAGAGATACAAACTAAATATCTCCCATTCCTGAAGTTACATTTTTGGGACTGGTGAGTTTAGGCACAATGCTGGGATATGGAAGAAAGAAACACTTTGTGACAGAGGTCATCTACTTTAATTAACAATAGATTAGGAAAAAGAATTTAGTGGCATTTTGTTTCAAGCTTCCAGAAACTCTTCAGGCTACACAGTTTTTATTTGAAGTTTTTTATTTGTAGTTTTTATTTGAAGACAAATGAAAAATTAAAAAAAAAATTTAAAGAAGTTTTAGTTGAAATACACACACACACACACACACACACACGTATGTGAGAGACAGAGCAAGAGGAAGAGAGATCACAGAGGGAGAGGGAGAAGAAGATGTGAGAGTAGGAGACTAATGTTTGGCTTGATCCCAGTACCCTGGGATCATGACCTGAGCTAAGGTAGACACTTAACTGACTGAGCTGCCCAATGAAGGGTAATTGACACACAATCTTAGATTAATTTCAGGTGTACAACATAGTGATTTGACAAAATATATTTCTTGTTTGGGCTTTTCTTGCGTCTTTCTTTTGTCTCTTGCCCCTGCCTATTCATACAAAAATTTGTTTTAACTTTGTTTCCTCTAGTCTCTGTGACAGAAGTCAGATTTAAAAGCTCTTTAACATAAAAATCCCACATTACAGAGAAAGATCACAAGGTTAGGTTAATCCATAAAGAAAAGTTGTAATTTATGTCTCTTATCTCCTCTGTGGCCTCCAGTCTAAATCACACACCCTTTTTGGTTGACCTCAAACTCTTTCTTCCAGTCCACACTGTAATTCTCTAATATAGCTCTTTACTTTCTCTATAAATAGAAAGCAAAGCTCTTGACAAATAAGAGCTGGTTGTGAGATCTGTGGAGATCAGAGGAACCCAAGGTCCTCTATTCAGATATCTATTTTGCACATAATGAAATTGAGATACAGGCCATAGTGGTATCCAAAGACCATCAGCCAATATGAAGCAAAGCTGAGATTTGAACCATCTTTACTTTTGGGGAAAGAAACAACAACAACAAAAATCTATTCTACAGCTTTATTTGTATTAGTAGGACTGTATATTGTTGGAAAGATTTAGTTGGTTGCAGTGACATCAGCAAAATGGTGCCATAGGAATTTCTACTCCTCAATCTCCCCCATCTTCCAACAGACACATCAATTTGAACAAGTGTCTGTGCATACAAATATCTTCACAATAGCCAAGGATTCCAAGTGAAGGATTACAACACCTGGGTAAAGCACAGAAATAAGAAAAGACAGGTTAAGGAGGTTAGGAAAAAAAGAGATTCACACTACTCCCTTACCCCATCCTGGGAAGAGAGAGAGACATCTTTCCTGTAGAAGACAGTTAAATGTGCCATGTTTCATGATGGACTCCAAATCCAGCAAGCCCTAGCAGCATGCCAATTCCTACAACCCTAGATGACTGCTTGTGGGCTCTCATGAACCCAGACTCCTGCTTGTCCTGGTGCTTTCTACCTCCATCAACACCACTGTTGTCCATTAGTTCTTTTGGCCCCAGATCTTTTGGCAGTTCCAATGGCCCCAGATGTCATTGTTGGCACCAGTCCTTTGTCTCACCTGAACCTGTCAACTCCAGCAGCCCCAGGTAGCTCCTGCAGCCCTAGAAAGTTGCATGAACCCAGACCCCTGGCTCATCCTTTGCCTGTCAGTTCCAGCAGTACTGGGCAGTGTTGGTGGCACCAGTCTTCTGGCAGGCTCCTAGGAATCTGGGTCCTAGAGTCATTCTGTTGTCTTTGGCTCCTGTGGCAACAGGCTACCAGTAGGCTCCTTTGAACTCAGATCCACATCTCAATCTGGCATCTGCTAGCTCAAGCAAACCCAGGTGTCTCCTGTGGCCCCATGCTCCATTGTTAGTACTAGTTTCCTTGTGAGGGAGGCCCATGAATGTAGGCCCTTAGCTCACCCCCAGAATTTCTGGCTCTGGAAACCCCAGGCATCTGCCAAGGCACCTGGTGGCGTCTTTTGTTCTGGGCTCTCAGAGGGCCCCTGTGAACCCAGGCTCCCGGCCTGTATGGGCACTGGCCAGTGCCAGTAACCTGGACAGTTTATATCCATAGGTGGCTTCTGCAGCTCTAGGCAGCTTCCTCGGCTCCAGGCCACTGAAGGACTCCTATGAACGCTGCCTCCCAATCCACTCCAGTATCTTCCAGCTTCTAAAGACCCAGACAAATCCAGTGACCCCAGGTTCCCAGACTACTTCACTACCAGTTGATTCCCATGGCACCAGTACCTGCAAGACCCTGTAAGCCATGTTCCTAGTTCACCCCAACATTGGGCCTCTCTTCTGATTCTAGGTGGTTCCTGTGGCTTCAGGATCCCAATCAGTGCCCATGAATGCAGGCTCCAGCAGGGCAATTGTGAACCCAGGATTTTGGTGGAGTCCCAACATCAGGATGACTACTGCTATTCTAGGCTTTTGACCCACCTCAGGAGAAAGCTGCCTAAGAACTCCATCATAAGCATGTCTGTGGACACAATCAGACTGCCCTCCCAGAATCTCTGGATAAGCTGACTTGTGAAAAGCTTTGTTTTTGAGGGCATCTCATAAGGACTGGAAGAGGAGCTTACATCCACAAATGTGTACATACGAATGTAAGGCCACAGAGATAATAAATAACCCAGGAAACATAACACCACAAGAGAAAACTAAGAAAACTCCAATGACTAACCGCAAAGAGGTGAAGGTCTCTAAACTGCATAACAGGGGCACCTGGGTGGCTCAGCAGGTTAAGCTTCTGCCTTCGGCTCAGGTCATGATCTCAGGGTCCTGGGATTGAGCCCCACATTGGGCTCTCTGCTCAGCAGAAAACCTGTTTCCTACCCCCACCCCATTCCCATCTCTGGTTGCCTCTCTGCCTACTTGTGATCTCTGTCTGTCAAATAAATAAATAAATAAATAATAAACTGTGTGACAAAAAATTTAGAATAATCCTCTCAGAGAAACTCAATGAACTACAACAAAACACAGAACTAAATGAAGTTAAGATATAACAATGCCTAAAAGAAACCATTAAAAAAAAAAATCAAGCAGAAATCCTAGACTTGAAGAGTACAAGGACTGAACTGAAGAATTTAGTAGAAATCTTCAACAATAGACTTGACCAAGTAGGGGGAAAAAGTAGAACTGAAAGAAGCCATTTGAAATCATATAATCAGAGAAACAAAGAGAAAGAATGAAAAAGCCTATGTGAATTGTGCAATACCATTAAAATAAACAACCTATATATTATTGAAGTCCTGGAAGGAAAGAAGACAGAGAGAAGAGCAGAAAGCTTTAAAGAAATAATGACTGAAAATTTCCCAAATCTGGGGAGAGATTTTAGATACTTCTAGATAAGTTCAAGAAGCTAATATGTCATCCTCAAATTTTAATCCCCAAAGATCTTCTTCAAGACACATTATAATAAAACTGTCTAAAATCAGAGCCAAAAGAAAATTTTAAAAGCAGCATGTGAAATAAAATTTCTCATATGTAAGGGAAACCATTAAAACTATCAGCAGACAACTCAGCAGAAACATACAGGCCAGGAGAGAATAGGATGATATACTGATAGTGCTGAAAGAAAAAAACTGCCCGTCAAAAAGCTTCACTCAGAAAACCTGTCATTTAGGAGTGGAAAGATAAGGATTTGACAAATAAATAAAAGCTGAGGGAGTTCATCACAAGACGTGCTTTATAAGAAATGCTGAAACTTCTTCAAATAGAAGATTAAAAATGCTAACGAGTGATAAGAACACATGAAAATATAAAACATGCTGATAAAACAAGTATGTTATCAGATTAAAAATATTCCAATACTGAGGGCAGTGCCCTTCTTTCACTCCAGGCATAGGAGTGTCTCTTTTAGTTAAAGATGTAAGTAAAATCCAGGACATGATAACAATAATCAAAATGTCTAAGATAAGATTTTTAAAAAATCACTTATACAATTAACAAGGTAAATCTCTATTTGAGTGAGAAAAGATACTCAACAAATCTTAAGACCAAGATGATACAGATGTTGGAATTATTCAACTAGGATTCTAAAGCAGTTATGAAAATACTTCAATGAGCAATTACGGGCACACTTGAAACAAAAGAAAGACTAGGAAATCTCAGCAAAGAAATAAAAGATGTAAAGAAGAACCAGATTCAAGTTTTAGAACTGAAAAATACAATGACTGAAATAAAAAACTCAATGGATGGGCTCAAAAAATTATAATACAATAATGTTGTTATGTGTTAATCATAGAACTCTTAAAGGAGAAAAGTATTAAATAAGTATAGCTACAATAATTTGTTAATGGACACAAAAATATAGAGAGGGAAGTTGTGACATAAATAACACAAGTTATGGGAGAAGTATAAAAGAGTGAAGTTTTGGGGGTGCCTGGGTGGCTCAGTGGGTTAGGCTGCTGCCTTCGGCTCAGGTCGTGATCTCAGGGTCCTGGGATCGAGTCCCACATCGGGCTCTCTGCTCGGCGGGGAGCCTGCTTCCCTTCCTCTCTCTCTCTGCCTGCCTCTCTGTCTACTTGTGATCTCTCTCTGTCAAAAATAAATAAAAATCTTTAAAAAAAAAAGAGTAAAATTTTTGTATGTAAAGTTAAATTGTTATCAGTGTAAAATAGATATTCTATGAAGTGTTTTAGGTAAGCCTTATGGTAACCACAAAGCAAAAACCTACAGTAGATATATGAAAAATAAAGGAATCTAATCATAGTGAGTCATCAAATCATAAATGAAGAGAGCAAGAGAACAAAGGAACAAAGGAATTACAATACAGCCAGAAAACTATAAACAAAATAGCAAGAGTAAGTCCATAACTGTCAACAATTGTGTCATATGTAAATGGGGTAAATTTTCCAATCAAAAGGCATAGAGTGGCTAAATGGATTAAAAACAAATCCCAGAAGCTTTTGATCTTGATGAAGTCCCAAAATTTCATTTTCGCTTTTGTTTCCTTTGCCTTTGGAGACATATCTTGAAAGAAGTTGCTGTGGCTGATATCGAAGAGATTACTGCCTATATTCTCTTCTAGGATTCTGATGGATTCCTGACTCACGTTAAGGTCTTTTATCCATTTCGAGTTTATCTTTCTGTATGGTGTAAGAGAATGGTCGTTTCATTCTTCTACATATAGCTGTCCAGTTTTCCCAGCACCATTTATTGAAGAGACTGTCATTTTTCCACTGTATATTTTTTTCTTGTTTTGTCAAAGATTATTTGACCATAGAGTTGAGGGTCCATATCTGGATTCTGTTCCAGGTGAGGGTCCATATCTGGACTGTGTTCCACTGGTCTATGTGTCTGTTTTTATGCTAGTACCATGCTGTCGTTGTGATCACAGTTTCGTAGTAAAACTTGAAATCAGGTAACGTGATGCCCCCAGTTTTATTTTTGTTTTTCAACACTTCCTTAGCGATTCGGGGTCTCTTCTGATTCCATACAAATTTTAGGGTTATTTGCTCTAGCTCTTTGAAAAATACCGGTGGAATTTTGATCGGAATGGCATTAAAAGTATAGATTGCTCTAGGCAGCATAGACATTTTAACAATGTTTATTCTTCTGATCCAAGAGCATGGAATGATCTTCCATCTTTTTGTGTCTTCTTCAATTTCTTTCATGAGTGTTCTGTAGTTCTTCGAGTACAGATCCTTTACCTCTTTGGTTATGTTTATTCCCAGGTATCTTATGGAGATCAACAGCTTCTGCACAGCAAAGGAAACAGTCAACAAAACAAAGAGGCAACCACAGAATGGGAGAAGATATTTGCAAATGACAGTACAGACAAAAGGTTGATATCCAGGAGCTATAAAAAACTTCTCAAACTCAACACACACAAAATAGATAATCATATCAAAAAATGGGCAGAAGATATGAACAGATACTTCTCCAATGAAGACATACAAATGGCTATCAGACACATGAAAAAATGTTTATCATCACTAGCCATCAGGGAGATTAAAATTAAAACCACATTGAGATACCACCTTATACCAGCTAGAATGGCCAAAATTAGCAAGACAGCAAACAACGTGTGTTGGAGAGGATATGGAGAAAGGGGATCCCTCTTACACTGTTGGTGGAAATGCAACTTGGTACAGCCACTTTGGAGAACAGTGTGGAGATTCCTCAAGAAATTAAAAATAGAGCTTCCCTATGATCCTGCAATTGCACTACTGGGTATTTACCCCAAAGATACAGATGTAGTGAAAAGAAGGGCCATTTGTACCTCAATGTTTATAGCATCAATGGCCACGGTCACCAAACTGTGGAAAGAACCAAGATGCCCTTCAACGGACAAATGGATAAGGAAGAAGTGGTCCATATACAATATGGAGTATTATGCCTCCATCAGAAAGGATGAATGCACAACTTGCATATCAACATGGATGGGACTAGAAGAGATTATGCTGAGTGAGATAAGTCAAGCAGAGAGAGTCAATTATCATATGGTTTCACTTATTTGCAGAGCATAACAAATAACATGGAGGAAATGGGGAGATGGAGAGGAGAAGGGAGTTGAGGGAAATTGGAGGGGGAGATGAACCATGAGAAACTATGGACTCTGAAAAACAATCTGAGGGTTTTGAAGGGGTGGAGGGTGGGAGGTTGGGGGAGCCGGGTGGTGGGTATTATGGAGGGCATGCATTGCATGGAGCACAGGGTGTGTTGCAAAAACAATGAATTCTGTTACGCTGAAAAGAAATTAAAAAAAAATCCCAATTATATGCTACCTATAAGAGACTCACTTTATAGACTCACTTTTATAGACTCAAAGTGAAGGGATGGAAAAAGATATTCTTTACAAATGGAAAAGAAAAGAGAGCAGGGACAGCTGTATTTATATCAGATAAAATAATCTTAAAGTCAAAATATTAACAGGATAGGTGCTGGGGTGGTTCAGTTGATTAACCATCTGCCTTCAGCTCAGGTCATGATCTCAGGGTCCTGGAATTGAGCCCAACATCGGGCTCCCTTTTCAGCTGGGAGCCTTCTTCTCCCTCTGCTGTTCCCCCTGCTTGTTCTCTCTCTCTCTCTGTCAAATAAATAAATAAAATCATTAGAAAACAAATAAAACAAAACAAAATATGAACAAGAGACAAAGAAGTTCATTATATAGTGATAAAGAGATCAACCATCAAAAGAATATATAACAATTATAAATACATATACACCCAACATTGGAGTACCTAAATATATTAAGCAAGTACTAACAGATTTGAAGGGAGATATAGACAACAATACAGTAATGCTAGGGGACTTCAATGGATGTTAAATCTGCACAGAAAATCTATAAGGAAGCCCTGAACTTGAACTCAACCTTAGACCAAAGGGATCTAATAGTCATATGCATAATATTCCACCCAACAACTTCAGAATACACATTCTTCTCAAGGGTGCAGGGAACATCCTGCAGGATAGATCCTATATTAAGTCACAAACAAGCCTTAGCAAATGTAAGAAGACTAAAAGCACACTACATATATTTTCTGAATACAATGGTATTGAACTAGAAATCAGGAATAGGAGAGAAACTGGAACATTCACAAATAAGTGGAGATGAAACAACACATTTCTAAACAATCAGTAGGTCAAAGAAGAAATCAAAAGATGAAAAATTATCTTGAAAACAACAAAAATGGAAACACAAAGTATCAAAACACATGGGATGCAGGAAAAGCAGGTATAAGAGGAAGTTTATTTTTTTAGGATTTTTTGTATCTATTTCAGACAGAGAAGAGGAAGTTTATAGTGATAAATGCCTACATTAAGAAAGAAGAAAGATCACAAATAATCAAACTTTACACCACAGGGAGATAGAAAAGTAGAACAAACTAAGTCCAGAGTTAGCAGAAGGAAAGAAAGAACAGAGATAAGAGCAGAAGTAATTGAAATAAAGATCAGAAAAACAGTAGAAAGATCAATAAAGATAAGAGCTGGTTTCTAGAAAAGATCAAATTGATAAATTTTTAGACTAATAAAAAAGAAGATGTAAATAAATAAAATGAGAAATGAAAAGGAAACTTTACAACTGAGAGCACAGAAATACAAATGATCATAAGAGACCACTATGGACAACTGTACACAAATTCAATAACCTAGAAGAAATGGATAATTCTTAGAAACATTCAACCTACCAAGACTGAATCATAAAGAAATAGAAAATTTGAACAGAATAATAACGAGTGAAGAGATTGAATCACTATTCAAAAACCTTTCAACCAAGAAAAGCCCAGGACCAAAGGGTTTCAAGGTTAATTCTACCAAGTATTTAAAGAACAATTAATACCAATTCTTAATTCTTCAAAAAAAAAAAAAAAAAAAAAGAAAGGAACATTCCCAAACTCGTGTTTTGAGGCCAGCATTACCTTGATACCAAAGACAGATAAGAATAGTACAAGAAAAGAAAATTACAGGCCAGTATCCATGGTGAATGTAAATGCAAAAGTTCTCCACAAAACACTAGTAAGCAAAATTCAGGAGTACATTAAAAGGATCACACTCCATGATCAAGGTGGATTTATCCCCAAGGTACAAGAATGCAAATTAGTAAATGCGATATACCACACTAATAGAATGAAAGATAAAAATCCTTTGATCACCTCAATAGATGCAGTAAATGCAGTTGATGAAATTCAACATCCATTCAAAATAAAAACTCCTAGCATATTGTATGTAAAAGAAATGTATATCAACATAATATAAGCCATATATAAGAAAACCATAACAAACATCATACTCAACATTGAAAGTCTGAAATCTTTCTTACTAAGATTAGGAACATGACAAGTGTGCCTACTCTCAGCACTCCTATTTAATACTACTGGAAATCCTAGACAGAGCAATCAAGCAAGAAAAAGGAAAAAAGGCATTCAAATCAGAAAGGAAGAAGTAAAACTGTATTTGCATATGATAAAATCTTATACAGAGAGAACCTAAAGACTGCACCAAAATTTATTAGAACTAATCAACAAATTCAGTAAAGTTGCCTGGTATAAAACTAACATCCCCAAATCAGTTGCATTTCTATACACTAACAAGAAACTCTCTGAAAAAAGAAATAAAGAAAACATTCTCATGTACAATAGCATTAAAAAATAACACACTTAGGCATAAATTTAACCCAGGAGGTAAAAGATCTGTACCCTGAAATTTACAAGATATGGAGGAAAGAAATTGAAGCAGACACAAATAAATGAAAAAACATTCCACTTTCATGAATCAGAACTTAATATTGTTAAAACATCCATACTACTCCAAAGCCATCTACAGATTTAATATAATCCCCTTTTAAAATTTCAATGACATTTTTATGGCATGGCATAAACATAAACACATAGACCAGTAGAACTGAATGGGGAGCTCAGAAATAAACTCTTGCATGTATGGATACTAATTTTTAACAAGGAGCCAAGAAGACTCAATGAGGGAAGGACAGTCTCTCCATAAGTGGTGCTGGGCAAACTGGATAACCACATGCAGAATAATTAAGTTGACCCTTCCCATCTTATTCCACTCACAAAAATTAACTTGAAATAGATTAAAAACTTAAATGTGGAAAATGAAGAAAACCAGGGAGTAATCTATTCGACGTTGGTCTAGGCAAGGACTTTTTGGATTTGACACCAGCATTGCAAGCAAGGAAAGTAAAAATAAGTAAGTGAGACTATATCAAATTAAAATGCCTCTGCTTTTATTAAAAGAAACAATCTGTAAAATAAGGCATCCTACAGAATGTGAGAAAATCTTTGCAAACCATCCATCTGATAAGTTAGTATCCAGAATACGTAAGGAATTCATAAAACTCAATAGAAAAAACAAACAAGCCAAAAAGCCCAAAGCAAAATAAAAAACCCACATAACCCCATCTAATTAAAAAATGGGCTGAATAGACGTTTTTTCAAAGAGGACATAATTCATGGGCAACTGATACATGAAAAGACGTTCAACATCACTAGTCATCAGAGAAATGCAAATTAAAATCACAATGACCTAGCATCTCACAACTGTTAGAATAGCTATTAACAAAAAGTCAAGTAACAACAAGTCTTGACAAGGCTGTGAAGAAAAGAGAGCTCTTGTGCACTATTGGTGGAGATGTAAATTTGTGCAGCCATTATGGAAAACAGTATGGAGTTTCCTCAAAACATTTAAAAACAGGGGCACCTGGGTGGCTCAGTGGGTTAAAGCCTCTGCCTTCGGCTCAGGTCATGATCCCAGGGTCCTGGGATCGAGCCCCACATCGGGGTCTCTGCTCAGCAGGGAGCCTGCTTCCCTTCCTTTCTCTCTCTCTTCCTGCCTCTCTGCCTACTTGTGATTTCTGTCTATCAAATAAATAAAAATCTTAAAAAAAAAAACAGAACTATCGTATGATTTAGCAGTTCTAGTTCTTGGTATATATTTGAAGGAAATCAAAACACTATCTTGAAGAGATGGAAAACTGCACCCCCTTGTTCATTGCAGTATTATTCATAATAGCCAAAACATGGAAATAACCTAAGTGTCCATCAGCAGATGAATAGATAAGAAAATGTACATATAGGTAATGGAATATCATTCAGCCATAAAAAGGAGATCCTGTCTTTTGAGACAACATGGGTGGATCTTGAGGGCAAAATGCTAAGTGAAATAAGTCAGATAGAGAAAGACAAATACTTATGTTTTCACTTTTATGTGGAATTTGAAATAGCTGAATTCCTGGAAATAGAGTGTAGAATGGTGGTTGCCAGGGACTGGGGGTGAGGAAAACAGAGAAATATTGGTCAGAGGGCACAAACTCCCAGATATAAGATGAATAGGTTTTGGGAATCTAATATACAATATGGGGAGTATAAGAAACAATATTGTTTTATGTACTCGAAACTTGTTGGGAGAGTAGATTTTAAAAGTTGACAACACACACACACACACACACACACACACACCTGTGATAAGGATGTGATCATGTGATAGGATGGAAATGTTAAATATCCTTATTGTGGTACATACTTTGTAATATATATGTGTATCAAATAATCACATTGTATTGCTAAATTTAATATGTTGTATGCCAATAATGGTATTTCAATAAAGCAGGGGTGTAAAAGAGAAAGATTTAGTTGGTTGGGACTCTCACATGACTGATCATCACTCAGATGTGCTGAATAAGCAGGAAGTGTAATACCATAGATTTCCTTCACATTTAGGGTGCTCTGCCTTTCTTGGTTAGAAATACAGAAGAATCTAGATAGTAAATACTGCAGGCACTTATATAATCTTATGTAACAGGAAGATCCTTGACCTTATATGCTTTCATTTGAACTTGGCAAGAAATTTAGCATTGGGCAAACTCAGCAACAGCATTGCATATAATGTAGTAGGAATCAAACTGATAACAGAAGATTCCTAATTTGCTTCATGTAAAATTTTGTGTGCAATTAGCTGAATAGAGAAAAAACTGTCTTCCTCAACTAACTAATCTCAGATCTTTCTTATTTCCCAAGAAAAACTGCTTGAATATTTAGAAGTTTCTCAAGACTGAATGCATCTTGCAGACAGTTTGTGTCTAACATTTGGCAAATTTTATGAGACACTAATTTGGAGAAAAGTCCCTAATTTTATCCTCAAATCTCAATGCCACTTGCAGTTCTATTCTTCTGATATGCAAAGCCAAACTGTCAAAGCAGATTCTGAACATTTGGGAAGTGTTCCTGATAAGAGACAATCTTTTCACTTGAAAGCGGAACTGAATCTATATTTATAACACGAGATGTGTTATTTCTATAATAGGTTGTAAAAAATAAATAACCTTCCCACGGTATTTAAAAATATTTAAGAAGCCCCCTTCTCTCAAATAAAATATTTCTCAATATTAAAGAAAAATCAGATATTCATTAGTGATAAAGCAAGCTACACAATTGATTTCCATGTTGGCAGTGGATGCCTTTATTTAAATCTGATAATGTACTGTGACTATCAAACAGAAATAGTGCATATAGCAAAATAAAATATTTTTCCTATCCTGAGAGTCTTTTTGTAATAAAATATTTTAGTTCTTCCCTGTATTTTCACTTCCATTCACCACTCTAACAGAATCTAGAACAAAGAAATTATATAACTTAAAATGTCAGGCAAAGATATAAATGTGAAGTCAATTATATCTATTAGATCATCCACGTTGTTTTATCAATTGCAAATCACGTTTTTGAGTTCTGGTAGTTATTCTCTGCCTTCTTTGCTCTGGTTCTACTATGCAGCTAGGAATCTGATACATTTATTGTAGTTAAGCCCTTACTTTAGACTCAACTGCAGGAAATTTGACTTTTGTTGTTTTCTCTGTGCTCCAAGATCCTTATTTTGGCTGCTTAGGTAGTAAAGTCTTAACTATTTCCAGTAGTAACAAGTTTTTGCTTTGAGCCTCAGTTCCATAAACCTGGGTCCCCTACTAGCTTTCAACAGTTTCAGAAGCTGTCAAGCAGCATCCCCGCATTTAACACCTGATTTCAGCTTCCCCCGCACAAGGAGGGTCTGCGCATGCGTAATTCTCCCTACGCTGCTCCTGGTGTTTCCCCCCAGTTCAACCCTTCCCTGTCACGGTCTGGTAAACTGCGTGAGGATTTTGGCAGGGGCAGAATTCAGTCGTGTCAACTGCTGATTTTTGGCAATGAAATATGTCCCGGGAGGCTGCTGATATATTACTCTCTTTTTACTATTTCCAAGGTAAGACTTTCAGACCTCTTCAAAACTGCACTTCCTCCTCTTCCAGGTTCCTGGATGTAGGGAGGAGGTTTAACTGGAAAAAGAGGTGCCCTTGCTGTCTTAGAAGTGTGCTTTTGTTCCTAGTCCATCAGGACATTTTGTTCCTAGTCTCTGTGGGCTCCCTCACTTGCCTCCCTCTCTTTCTTCCCTCCCTTTCCCCCCTCAATTTGCTGACTCTACCCCAGTGTCAAGCATGTACCTACTTATTACAGTGCTCCTGCACTATTTGAAGATGAGGGTTATTTTCTCATTATGAAATATTTCATGCAGATATAATGACATATATGAGAGGTATAATAAATCATAAAGAAATGGCCACCTGTCTACCCACCACACAGATTTTAATAATAAATATTTCATTATCTGGCAATAAAAGTCATAAGAAACACACATTTTTAAAAAAATCAACATAGTGAAGTACTTAATATAAAGAGAAAGCAAAATAAAATGCACTTCAATCTGTAAATGTTTGAGCACATGTACATTACAACTACTGGGAAGAAGTTACATTCTTCTTGCATGCTTAAAATAAATTTGTTTTGATATAGGATACATAAGATCAGAAGTCATTTCATATAGGAACAGAATTAAGGATGGACATGGTAAATATATAAATAAATAAACTAAGTTCTGTAAGTAATTATAGACCAGGGAAGGAAGAGGTGGAAAACAAGTAGAGAAAACTGTCCAAGGCAAACTACGGACTGCCAAAGTGGAGAAAATAAGAACCATAGTCTCTCAAGTGATATTCTGAGCTGGATTTGAAGCTGTAGTGTGAAAATTACTCCATTTGTTACAGTTGAGGATACTGCCATAAGCACACTCTATGCTGAAACCCTTTTCAATTACATATGTAGCTGGAAATGCTGGAATATACTGAGTGGGAAGAATGTGCAAGTAAAACATTAGTTTTTAAAATGTCTTTGTTCCATTTAGATTTCCCTCTCTGTAAGATCTGTTACATTACTGAACTTCTAGAGTAATTTCTTATAAAAGTGTTTTAGGATTATTACATATTAAAATTCCACCAATTTATATTTGTAAGGAGTCCGGTAAGGCCAATAGTGCATACCTCATCATGAATTTCTGAAATACCCCAGAAGAGGGTGTACTACCCATGTTAAGAACTCTGAAGTCCCCGGTGTTTGTTTTGCCATCATTCTTGCCATCCTGCGTTCTTACCAAATGCTACCCTGGACTTTGTGTTTGCAATTTTCCTGGTTTTCATAGAGCTTTAATATGCATGTCTTCATTCCTAAAAATATAACCGGTTTGGATATTTATGAAATTCAGATATATGTAATATCATACTATGTATTATTTTCTAGTATCTTGGTTTATGTCATACATGTTGTGAAATGGGAATCATCCATATTGATGCTTGTAGCTCTAGTTAATTCATTCTGAGCGACAGTGACTATGGAATGAATATAACATCTATATCTATTCTCTGATCTGTGAGTGTTTCGGTTGTTTTCAGGGTTTCAATTTTTATATTATAAAAGTATCCTTACTAACATTCTTTTATATGTCTCCGTATGCCCATACATGAGAGTTTCTCTAGGATGTATTATTAGGAATAAAAGGCATAGGCTATGGAATAGGCTTATATCTAACTTTAGTAGCTAATGCCAAGTTTTGTTGTTGTTTTTTTTTTCAAAGTGATCATACTAATTTACAGTCTTACCAGTGTTTGTGTATGTTCCTTTTGCTATACATCTTAACCAACACTTGGTATTGTAAGACTTTCTAAATAAACTTTTTATTGAAGAATAATTGACATACATTGTTGTATTAGTTTCAGATGTACAACATAGTGATTCAGTGTTTATATACATGACAAAATGGTCACCAGGACAAGTCTGGGTACCATTTCTAAGACTTGTATTTTTGATAATATATGATAGGAAATGGTATTTTGTAACTTAACTATTCATTCCCTCAAGTATTAATGGTATTGCCTTTTAAAATGAGTATGGGCAATTTGAGTTTTGTACTTTTGTGCAATACCTGTTTGTATCTTTTTTTACTTTTCTATTTTTTTTTACTGCTTTTTAATTCCTTGTGTGTTCTTGATATGCATCCTTTCTTGTCTATAAGGGTTGCATATATCTTCTCCCCATTTTGCTTATCTTTTCATTTACATTATGATGTCTTTTGATGGACAAAATTCCAATTTTATTTAGTAGAATTGATCAAACTTTTATTTTTTTTTATTTATTTTTTTTAAGATTTTATTTATTTATTTGACAGAGAGAGAGAGATCACAAGCAGGCGGTGAGTCAGGCAGAGAGAGAGATAGAGAGAAGCAGGCTCCCGCCAAGCAAAGAGCCCGATGCGGGGCTCGATCCCAGGACACTGAGATCATGACCTGAGCCGAAGGCAGCGGCTTAATCCACTGAGCCACCCAGGCACCCCAGAATTGATCAAACTTTTAAAAAAATGATTTTGGTGTTGGTGTTTGTTTAAGCAACTGTACCCTTGTGCAAGGTGATAAATTCTTTTTCCAATTTTTATTAAAGTATAAAAACTTTGTCTTTCCTGTTTAAACCATGAATCCATAAAGAATTTATTTTTGCACAAAGTAAAAAGTAATCAATTGTCCCCTTACCATTCACTAAGTATCATTCTTTCCACTCTGATGTGCCATTCAGCACTGTCATATTAGATATTACACAGGAATGGGTAGGTGTTTCTGCTTTCTATTTCACTGCACTCATCTGTTTAGCTCCGTAACAATGACACACATTTTGAGTGCTAGAGATATTAAATATGTCTTGATATTTTCTAATCCCCTCAAATATTCCACCTGTGGAATATCTTAGTGAATTTTGGAACCTAGCTCTTCTGAATGCACTTTATAATCCACATATTAAGATTATTAATCTTAATATGTTTTTATTTCTAGAAGTCCTATTTGGCCCTTTTCCAGATTTGTCCCTTCATGTATTATGGTCTCACATTCCTAATTCATGCTTAGAATTATTTCTCTTATTTCTTTAAATATATTAAACTTACTTTTTTTTTTATTTGGTTGATTCCAATAGCTGACTTCTCTGTAGATCTGATTCTTTATTTCTACAGACTCATGTTCATTTTTTTCCTAACCATGCTTTGCAAAGAGCTAAGATGGGCCACAGCCTCATCCCAGCACAAAGTTGGGGAAACAAGATAATGCATTGATTCTTTGCAACTTCTCACCTTCTAGGTTAGGATTTCTTGATGCGTTTTCTAGGTTTTGTTTTGTATATTTGGTCATCTTTTGTCCTAATTTCTATGCACCGGTATAATTTCAAAATTACACACCATTAGATACTTGTTTTTCTTTCTCTACTATGAGATAATACAAAGTGATAATTTAGACTATAGACTCTGTGATTATACTGTCTGAATTCATCTAGACTTTACCAATTACTGGCTTTGCCAGGTAAAATTTACCTAGATGAGCCTAAGTTTCTCACGTTATGTTGGCATAAATTTGATTGGTATATTGGGCTATTGGTAGTATTGAATGAATGAATGCATGTGAAGAATGCATGCAGCCTAGTATGCAGTAACAACACAATAAGTATACGTTATCATTAGCTCTGTTTCTCTTCCTTTAAGTCCCAGATACTGAATGTTTCACAAACTTGATATCAAATAAGGGTGTGGATTGATTGACAAGTGTTGAATGTCTGGTCCCTGTAACCCACTCCCGAAAGTGAAGATGAGATACTGGAGAGGAAGAGGTTCAGTATACCTTGTTCAAAGAAGGACCAGGCTCCTTTTGTAGGAGCCTACATGTGTAGGCTCAGATGTCTCTAGAGTGTGATGGCTGCCTCAGGACAATGTGCCCATGGGATGATGCTCTTCTGCATTCCCAGGAGGTCTGCAGTATCAGGGCAGTGGGAAATGCAGCAGGGAGAAAGAGAGAAGAAACATTGGGTCCTCTAGAAGGTACATGGGTTGTTATGGTAATTTCTATTGGGTTTTACCTTTAAATTCAGTCTTGAAAGAACAGATGAATCATCTTAACCATCTTTTCCTCCCTTTACTTCCAAAGAGAGAAAATTATGAATTTTGGTTAGTATTAGTTTATTTTATTTAGAGTATTGAGGGATAGTGTGTGTGATTTAAATGTAATGAGAAATGCCTGTTTTTTCCCCCTTCAGCCTAAGTTTAAATATTTTAGATGAAGTTAAACTTTGAAATGTAATTAAAAAAGACTTTTTTGTTTTTAAGATATTTCTCCTGATATCCTCTTTCTTTTGATTCTCTAGGAGCTGCTTGATTTGTCAAGAGGCATTTCTTCAGGTGTTTTGAAACGATAGGTGCTCACTAAAGCAGAAGGATTTTACAGCTCCCACTTTCTTTCAGCATTACCTCAACTGGTAATTTTCTTGGGGATTAACATATACTACTACTGTTAATATATTCATTACACACTGAATCAGACCTCTCAGTATAAAATTATTCTGAATCTACTAATTAGTCAAGGTGAGACATTTAGCACATTACTTTTACTTAGTTTTATTACTATTAATGACTTAGCTTATTATACCTTGAACAATTTTTAGATCCTTTAAAACAAAAATTTCTGCTTTTTATTCCTTAAGAATCTACTTACTCTTCCTAACTTTGCATTTCATTTGTTCTTTTTTCTCTATTTTCTTGAGGTGTAAAGTTAAGTTGTTTATTTGAGATTTTTTTTGTTTCTTGAGGTTTAAATTCATAATGTTTAACCTTACTGCTGTGGTTTATACTTCATTCATGCATTCATGCATGTTGCACACGTTACATAAAGAGTTGCAAAACATGAATTTTCTAAAGATGCTTTGTTTGTGAAAACAGCATTGAAGAAGTCTAATTTTGTAGTAAAGAATTGCCCAAATAGGTGTATCCCAGGGTTAATGCCTCACTTTCTCCCCCATTAATTTGCTGATTTATTCTTATCCCCCAAGTTATATGGAAAGATTTCTTTAGTTTTTCTCTTAGGACAAAGCTTTTGAGATTTGTGCCCGAATCTGGGCTTATATTTGAAGGGGTCTGGAAATTAGCAATGAAGAGATGATTTCTTGGAACTCACTTCTCTTTTAAAAACTATTAGATTTAAAGAAAGAGAGAAATTGCTTTTAAATGAATAAATACCTTTTAACTGAATTCTTAAAACTACATTTACTAGCTAGCAATCACAGGAGAACTTGCCATTTATTGAAATATATCATTTTTGTTTAATACTGAGTAAATGCAGTATTCTTTTTCTTTTTTTTCTTAAGATTGATTTATTTATGAGAGAGAAACACAGAAGCAGAGGGAGCAGCAGACAGAAGAAACAGGGTCCTGCTGAGCAAGAAGTCCAGTGTGGAACTGGATTCCAGGACTCTGGGATCGTGACCTGAGCCAAAGGCAGATGCTTAACCCACTGCGCTACCCAAGTGTCCCTGTAGTGTCCTTTAATAAGGTAAATATTTGCATTATGAGTTAATCTTGAGATTGAGAAAACACTGGCAAGAGAAAATGGGAATTTGTTAAGAGTGCTTTCCTGTTTTTCGATTACAGTATCTTTTAGTCACCTCTCTGAGGTGTTGCCTGCAGTTTTCATTTCAGTACTTAGGTAGGAATTTTACCAAGATTGATCCTGTTTATCCGGTGTTAGTCACTTCAGGAGCCTCACCGATCTCCTGGTCGTCTATCTCAGGGCTTCCGCACACAAAGATGCCTTTGAAATTATCATCCCCATGTATCCCAGTGTGGTGAAGTTGTATTTATAAACACTGACTGCGATCAGTTGTAAGAAATACCTTATGTGTGTAATAGTGTAAACACATATATGTGTATTCACTGCAACTGAAACAAAATGTCAAGAAATGGTATAATTTTACTATTTAAAAATTTCTAGATGTTTCTATTTTATTTCATTAAAAATATTAGCTGGGACATGCTAAATTAATTTTCAACAATTTTTTAAAGATTGTATTTAACAGAGAGAGAGAGAAAGAGACAGCATGAGAGGGAACACAAGCAGAGGGAGTGGGAGAGGAGGAAGCAGACTCCCCGCTGAGCAGGGAGCCCGATGCAGGGCCCAATCCCAGGACCCTGGGATCATGACCCGAGCTGAAGGCAAAGGCTTAACCATCTGAGTCACTCAGGCGCCCCACACACTAAATTAATGATCCATAGTTGGAAAGATGCTATTCTAAAAGATGTGTACATAAGAAAAATATATATTTATGTGCTGATTTATTTCCCCTTTATTAATTAAAATTTATATTGTTGCCAGTCAGAACACAAGATAACCAGTATTTCTATAAAGAGGTGATAAAACTCATTCCAAAACAAATAAAGCTCTCATTTTCATTTCTGTTCTTCTCTGTGCAATAATAAAATCACCTATTAACCCAATCCTTTCTCTCTAGACCCCAGCTTTGAATCATCATCTTACAGGTTGAGGTGAAATACCTCGTGGATTTTCCTATAGTTTGGAAAAAATGTATTTACTGAAGATTTATAGTTTACTTACTGCTTTGTAAGCTTTGTGTGAAAAGTTTCTGACATTCATCTCTCAGGCGCACAAGGAGAAAGAGAAGTCTGCAGAGGAAAATTCATAAGGAAAAAGATAAAATCCTTACATTCATATTGTGTGTATCAGTTTTCTTGGTTGTAATGAGGAAAAAAATACAAATCTATCTCCTCTGTGTTTTTGAGAGAGAAATTGCTGATGATTTGACAATGCTACAGCTGCTATTACCAGCCAGTCAGACTCAGTTATTGGCTGCTTCATTCACGGTTTGCTATTAGATGAGTTGAAATTGACCCTGGGGATGGAAAGTGCTTCTTACAGTTAGGTCATGGGGTTGTAGAAAAGAGCAAGAAGCTATCATATAACTCCCCATCTCGTGGCTCATCCAAGTACCCTTAGAACTTAAGGCAGGGGGTTCTCTTTCATTTTTCTTCTTTTTGCTTGAACTTTTTCAGCAGAAAAGAAAAAGTTGATTTAAATGCCTAGGTGATGAAAAGCCTAAAACCAAGGTTATATTAAGAAGGTTCACATAGCATCATGACCCCATACTATTTTAGATGAAAATCAAAGAAATGATTGAAAAACGTACCCTTGACAAAAAATGATACCATGTAGAGTCTTTATTCAAGTCCCCAGTCATAACCATTATCAGTCCTTCAGTAGTTATATATCAGGTTGATTTGTCTGAAGAAATTCTACTTTGAGAGTGTGGAAATAAAAATAATATGGATGTTTAAACTTTATTCAACTAGCTTGCAAATTGTGGATGGTATTTTGTTCAGCACCAGAATATCGAGGGTTTTTCTAGGATATTTATACCAAGGGGTTTTCTTTTGTTGGAATTTCTTGCAAACATATAATTTAAGGTTGATGTAATGGTATTGACTTTCTCTATTCTAGTCAGGCTGGGCCTAGGAATAACAATATCATGCAATCTATAAAATAAAGACACTTTCCCTTCTACTATAATGGAAGTTTTCCGAGTTCGAGAATTGACTCTAAAGTTAGATATTTTCAAGAAAACAGGAGCTTCCAGTGTTTCAATTTTGTAAAGCTTTATAAAATGGAATGTCCTTGCTTATAAATGAGAAAGCAATGCAAAGATGAAAGAAAAAGCACACTGATCCCTTCCAAGGCATTGCAGGTTATTTTGCTGATTTAAAAAAAATATATAGTATAAAGCTGAGTCACTTTACCTGGGAGCTTCTATGACAGACTCTGCCTGCTGCATCACTCGGTAGTCTGTGTACTATGATGGGGCTTACCTTTGAACTCAGAGGTCTGTGTCAGCCTTAAGCCTACATGAGTCCACATTACTGCCACTCATGATCACTATTTAATTGGTACTCTTCTCTTATTTTGTGTTCTCTGGCATATTCTCAACCCTGTGATACTCTGGCTTAATTCACTGTCTCACTACTCTCCTCTCTACCAAACCTTTCAGTTTTAGTTTCTAGAACCTCTGTTCCACACTCAACGAAGTAATCTAATTACTAAATCTTTTTCACTCAATATAGGTTTCATTTTTGTTTCCCTAGCTACACCCTATCCTTCCTCCTCGTGAATACAAACGCCCCTGGAGCACTCTAGGTAGAAGCATTCATTCTCTCGACATACCCTCTGGGGTAGGTTAAATGATGCTCTCCCCCTCCATGCTGTACTTCTAGCCTTGAAGATGGAGGAAAAAGGCAAGAAATGCAGGTGATCTCTATGAATTAAAAAAGCAAGGTAACAGAGTCTTCCCTAAATTTTGGACAGGATTACTGGCCTGTCAACATCTTGATTTTAACCTGGTGAAACTGATTTCAAACTTCTGACTTCAACAACTATAAGATAGTATGTTAGTATTGAAGTAAATCACTTTATTTCTATGGTTTTTATTATAGGATCAATAGGAAACTAAGGAATTGTATTTATCAATTTTTGTGGCAAAACAGCTCCCCCCACCGAGGTTTATGACATCTGTTTATAAATCCTCAAATTCCCAATTTCTTGCCACAGTCATGGAAGATGTTAACACCTGACTTTTGTCCATATCTTTCTCTCCACCATCCCCAACGTCCATCAGCTTTGATCTGCTCTGGATTCTTGTCTCCAAGAATTGCTACTTCACTTCTCTCTTACCTTATTTCATGATTTATCCTGGAACCCATGACTAATCACTTAAACCTCTCTTAATTCCCTTGAATCCTCATCTTTCTGCTACCACTGTAAGTCTTCAGCCTAGAATTAATTTCACTGTCTGCTTCTTATATCTGAACTGTTGAAATTTGCTAGAATAAAATTCTTCAAATACATAGGTTACTTAATACTTATTCCTGGTCTCCATAGTTTACCAAGTTAACTATGTCAACTATGTTAACTGGTTGTGACTTATCTTATATGGCCCCAAACAGTTCTGTCTTTCATTACCAGTAAGAATTGTGCTAAGTTTTCACAAGCCTTCTGAAACCTCTACAAAAATGTTATCCTTCTCATTTGTGGGAGATAACCTTAACATATCTTATGGAGTTATCTTCTCTCAGGGATGTCTGAGTATGTAGGGCCCAAGAAAAGTCAGTTTTTGCAGGATCTGTATTGGTAGAAATGATTTGATTTTTTAAAAAGGTATCTTAAAAAATTAAAAGAGGCATGTGAGATTTGGTAATTATTGATGAAGACTTAGAATAATGGTTAGAGAGGAGGCATCTGTGTATTTGCTTAGTGTCTAGTCAGTGCATGAGAAGATCCTTCATAGTATCTGGTACCATTTCTTTCTGTTCAGGTCCAGGAACTACGACTTCATATTCTTTATCATCAGATGAGCCATTTCTGATTAATTTCATGTCTCCTTATTAGTAAAAGACACAGTAGTGTTATTACTCACAAAATTATATTAACACAACAGATATCTCATTGCCTCTTAAGTTCCCAGATATCATTTATTTAATTATGGTTATTAATAACTCATGATGCTAAATCAACCTAGCATCACCCATGAATACTAGCTTCCCATGACTCTGTCTTAAAGGTTGTTGCTGTGCTTTGTTGATGATGACTGGAAATCCAGATCTTACTGTAGTTATCTGATTATGTTAAGGTTACTATTCAGAATCTTATAAATATAGAGTAAGATATGTTCCAAGCATGTCTTTTTTTGAACTTCTCAGGTTATATTTATGGCATTTCAAAGGTGTGATTTATTTCAATGTTGATACGCCCCTGTCTTCCACATATCAACACAGGGAAGAAGGATAAGAAATGACCCCTGGGTAAAGCAGAGAAATTATTTCACACGGGGACTATCACTCCCTCGTCCAGTACAACTCCAGTCACCATGTCAGTGAGAAACATTGATGCGATATACCCTTTGTTATTATGAGTAGTGGTCATGAGAGCCTTTAGAGGAGAGAGGTGTAGCATCTCCCAAGTACTGCTGGAAACATGGCACAGATCCTATGGAGAGGGTAGAATGATTGCTTCTGAGTGCTGTTGGTGGAAGACACATAAGGTAAAAGATCTCTGCTGCCAACCGCACAGACTTTGGTTACATTTACAACCAAAGCAAAATATGAATGGGTCTGTGGTTCAAGCTCAAGTTTGGATGGGAGACCATCCTCATCAGTAGCCTAGGGCCCTGAACTTGTCCTGTGTCTAATGTGAGTATCACTAAAAATCACCATGCTGTTGTCATTCTGGCAGCCCATTCTCACTCAGTCCCATGAAAACCAAAACAAAATAGATTATACCAGCCAACAAGTGCAATCCATTCACCTTGCCACCCTCCTGGAACTGGGACTAATGACAGAGCCCAGGGCAATCTCAGAGGCTTGAGTTCCAAAGCTCTTCTGGGCATTTGGTGGATCTCATAAGAGAGTCAGAAAGCATATTTCTCCCATAAGGCGAGAAATATTTCATAAGGATCCACACCTTCTCGGATGGCACTGCTGTCCCCATCCCAGGCATCCCAGGGGACTTGGGGACAATTTTGAGGAAGGTGCTTCTGTTGACCAGGAATAGTATGGAACTTGGTCCAGACCTGCCTGCTGGTAGCATTGCTGTCCTTGGCCAATTCCAAGTATTAGAGAGGGATTTGGAACCTTTGTGGAAGATACGCCAGAACCTGGATCTACAGAGACCCAGACTGGTACTTCCACTTGAAAGTATGGAAGCAGGTTACTTCCTCCAGTGCCCATGTCCTCCTTTCAAAATACAATATGTATTTCTGTGCTCACCACTGCCCCGTGATTGTCAGGTGGTGAGGTATCCTTCACTGGCTTGAAGGTCAACTGCTCCATCTGTGTTCTATTATTTTCTCTCATCTCCTTGGAAACCTCACTCCAGTGAGGTTTCTGCTATGTCTTCAACTTCTCCCTTTCTCTTTCCATTTTGCCTTTCCCTCATAGCCAGAAGTCTTTTGTTGATTATTTTCTTTCCTATTTCTTTCTCTCTCTTCATGCCGTCTTCATGAAGGAAAAGTCTGTACTCATGTTTCCCCCTATGCTTTCTGTTTTCCCTCAAGCTGCTGTTGTTTGGGTTTCCTCTACCCTAAGTGCCCTGACAAGTTACTAGTGACCAAAGCATTACTGAACCCAGTTATTTTAGATACTGTACTTCTCTGTTGCAATTTAAACTGTTGGGAGCCCTTTCCTCGAGACTCACTTATTCTTTAATCTTTGTCATACTTCTCTGACTGTTCTTTTTTGGTTTCTCCATGGAATTATTTTCTGTTAATCCTTTAAGCCTCTGTATTTGCTGCATTTGCTCCTTGTATTAGTTTTCTACTCTTTCCTAATAATGACCACAGACTTAGTTCATAACAACTCCCATTTATTATCTCACAGTTTTGTAGGTCAGGATTCTATCCACGGAGTAGCTAGTTCCTCTCTTAGGTTCTTACGAGCTGAAATGAAGGACTTGGTAGGACTGTGCACCCAAGCTCATTCAGTTTGTGGTAGAGGTCCTCCATTTCCTTGCTGGGTTTCAGCGTGGGTCACTTCCAGCTCCCAGGGACCACCCACGTTCCTTGTCGTGTGCCCCTTCTATTGCAAGCTGGCAACAAAGAACTTCCTTTCTATTGAATCCCTCTCAAACTTTATAAATATCTTTCACCAAGAAGAGGCAACATGATCTTAAGGTTATGTTCTTCTAGGATAGATTTACCTATTTTAAAGTCAGCTGACTTTACACCATTTTACATTTAACATGTTTCCAAATGAATGCATTCTTTGATGTTTCTCCTTTATCATCCACTCCTCCTGCTGTATTCCCTGTCTCATTTAAGTTATCAAATCACTGATGCCAGGAATCTTAGTATTATGCTTATTTTTTGCTTCCTTTTATCACACATTTATACATACACATTACATGTACATTAAGGTATATATGACTTTCACAGCATTTCTTCAATATTTATAAGCCTCTTTTTTCCATGTTTACAACCATTGTTCCAGTTTAGGCTCTCATTTATCTTGAATATTATAATACATTTTCATTGAGGTGTAACATATCCAGAAAAGTACACTATCATAAGTATATGGTACAATTAATTTTATAGTCACTATACTCATGTAACCAGCAGTTGTGGGTAGGCAGCTATGCAATGGACACAGGAGAGAATGGTCTCAAAAGATTCTCTAGGATGCCTCCTAGTATCTCCATCTCCATCAGAAAATTTAAAGGATAATTACAACAACCAAAGAAATGCAGGATCATGGAGGATTTAGTTACTCAGATCCTTCAGGAATAAAGTTTTAGGTCAACCTAAAAAGGTATAAACATTTGCCACTTAAACTTTGGTTCTCTGTGTATGTGTGTGTGTGTGGGTGTGTGCGTACTATTTTCTGTTTTTTCTTCTCTTGCTCTCTTACCTCTTGCTATTTTATATAAGATTGTTACTGGTGATTAACTTTAAAATTTAGTTGCTTGGTAACAGAACATTCAGAGAGAACACTCACTAAATTTAGGGAAATTGAAAGGTTGGATGAGGGGTGCCTGGGTGGCTCAGTCGTTAAGAGTCTACCCTTGGCTCAGGTCATGATCCCAAGGTCCTGGGATTGAGTCCCGCATTGAGTTCCCTGCAGAAGCCTGCTTCACTCTCTCCCTCTGTTGCTCCCCTGCTTGTGTTCCCTCTCCTGCTGTGTCTCTTTCTGTCAAATAAATAAATAAAATCTTAAGAAAGAAAAAGAAAGGAAGAAAGGAAAATAGGTTGGTTGGAGGAGGAGACCTTCTTCCTCTCTTTGCTTCTTGTTCCTGTCAGTATCGGTTCAACAGTGGTCCCTTAGTCTGGCTGTTACACTTCCATTTTGTAGTTTTGTCCATACTTTCTAAAAACAGATCCATATTCTCCTCTCATTCCTCACATACATATTCCCTTAGCCAAGTGGCACTCTTCCCTCTATGTGAGCACTGTACGTTCTTTTATCTCAAACATGTAAGCTTTAAGTTGTAAGAATTTTAACATCTTTCCTGTCCCCTCTCTGATTTTTGGATGAAAACTTACAGAAGTTACTGCATCTGTAATGTCTCCTTCCTGTTTTTTTGTTTCCTTCCTTCCTTTCTTCTTTCCACCCTTCCTTCCCCTTTTACTGTTTTTCAAATTCCTTTTTTCCTTTTCAAATCAATTTCATGTTAAGTATAATTTGCATGCAATGAAATTCATGCATTTTTATTGTGCAGGTGAGCTGTGGTTCACTATTTAATTGGTATACTAGTACAAGCAAGTTATAAAATATTTCTAACACCTCAAAAAGTTCTCTTTTGCCCTGCCATTGAATTGCCATTCACTCCAAGCCCTAGGCAACCTTTGATTTTTTTCACCACTGTATATTCATTTTGTCTCTTCGTGTAATTAAACTTCATGTAATTAAAATCATGTAGTGTATACTTTTTGTGTCTGGATTCTTTTACTCATAGTGATGTTTTGGGAATTTATCCATGTTTTGCACTGATTAGTAATTGATTCCTTTTTATGGTTGAGTGGTCTTCTAGTGAATGAATATGCCAAAGTGTATTCTTTTTTCATTAACCTGTTGATAGACAGTTTGGTGCTATTATGAATAAAATTGCTATAAGCATTCATATTCAAATATTTTTGTATGTATGTATATATTTCGTATATATTTCTTACAGCTTGTGGCTTGCCTTTTAATATTTGAAATTGTGTCTTTCTAGGAGCAGATTTTTTAATTTGGATGACATTCAGTTTATCAGATTTTTCTTTTATAGTTAGTGATTTTATATTCTAAGAAATCTATGTCTAATTAAAGTAGTGAAGACTTCATTCTGTCTTTTCTTCAGAAGCTTTTAGCTTTAAAGATACAATCCATTTTGAGATTTTTTTTTTCTCTGTGGTACGAGTGAAGGGTTGAGTTCATTTTCCTAATGAATATTCAGTTGTCCCTGTACCAGGAAGCTGTTATTTACCATTAATTTACTGTGGTACCTTTGTTGAAAATTAATTGATTATATATGTGTGAGCATATTTCTGGACTGTGTGTTACTTTTTATTGATCCGTATGTCTATTTTAACACCAACACCATACTGTCTTGGTTACTATTGCTTTATAGTAAACCTTTAAATCATGCAGTGTCAGTCCTTCAAATTTTTTTGTTTCATAATTGTTTTGACTATTCTAGATTCTTTGCACTGCCACATAAATTTCAGATATAATACGTACATTTTTACAAGAAAAAACCTGTGGGGGGTTTGTTTGAGGTACATTGAATCTATAAACTAACTGGGGGGAAAACTGACATCTTAACAAGAGTGAGTCTTCCAATTCATGGAGGTGAGATATATATATATATATATATATATATATAGAGAGAGAGAGAGAGAGAGAGAGAGAGGTCTACTTGAATTTTTCTCAACCTTGTTTAGTAATTTGCAAAATGTACAGATTTTGCACATATTTTGTTAAATATTGCTAACTGTTTGATGTTTTTGATCCTGCATCATGCAAATTATCAAACCTACTTATTAATTCTAGTAGCTCTTTGTCCCCTAGATTCTTTGGGATTTTCTACTTTCAAGATCAAGTTGGCTGCAGTTACAAATTGTTTTACTTTATATGTTCCAATGTTCCAATCTGTATGTCTTCATTGCTTTTTCTTTCCTTATTACACTGGATAAAACCTCAAGTGCAGTGTTAAATAGAAGTGATTATTAGAGGTAAGGTTTTCATACTTTAGTCTTGATGTTGACCATAGTTGACCATAGTTTTTTTCTTTTTCCCTTAATATAGGTGCTATATTAGTTTCCCCCCAAAATACCACAAGTTGGCCATTTTCTCTTTATATGTGTCTTCACATTGACTTTTTGACATGGTTGTCTTACATGGACATCAGTCATTAGATTTAGGGTCCACCCTAATCCAATATGACCTTATTTTAGCTTGGTTACACTCTATTTCCAAATAAGGTCACATTCACAGGTAGCAGGGATAAGGACTTCAGCATATCTTTTTGGAGTCATAATCTACCCACAACTAGTGTCCTTTACTGGGTTGAAAGTTCTCTTATATTCCTAGTTTGCTGAGTGTTTGTATTATAAATGGGTATTGAGTTTTGTCAAATGCTTTATCTGAATTTATTAAGATGATCATATCAGTTTTCTTTTATTTTAAAAACAGTAAAATGCATTGATTAATATTTTACAGTGTGTTATGGAAATTTTTAAACATTCAGCAAAGTTGAAGTAATTTTATAGTAAATGTTGGTATACCCACAATTGGTATACCCACTCTTCTACCATTAGTGTTTTACTAAATGTGTTTTATCACTTACCTATACTTCTACCTTTCATTAATCCCTCTTTTATTGATACTTCCAAAATGAATTACAGATACCAGTACACTTTTTACTAAATACTCCACCATACATGCAATTATTGAAGTTCAATCTTTATGTAATCTTTTTACCTTTGAGAGCGAGCTTACATAAAACAAAATCAGTTTCAAGCAGATTGTAGATGCATAGGTGAAAGCTTCATATAGTGTTTCTATTAAGTAATACAAGATAATATCTTTGTGATATTGTGGTACAGAATTATTTCTTTAACAGGATATAAAATGTCCTAATTATAATTGAAAAACATTGTAGTTAATTAGTAGAGATTCTTTCTATTCATTAAAAGATGCTATTTAAGGAAAAAAGGCATAAACAGTGGAGTGAAAAGAAGTATTTGCAATGTACTCCATAAAGAACATGTCTTATGATAATATAAGCATTCTTGACAGACAATCCAGTATAAAACAATAACAACAAAAACAACAGAAGTCTGAAATAGGATCTCCACAAAATATCATACCAAATGATAAATAAAAATATTAAAACATGTCCAATGTCATTAATAATTAAAAGTATAAAGGGAAACTCCTAAAATCTACCAGAATAGTAAAATAAAAAATAATAACTACATTAAATGTAGTCATATTTTTATGACATAAAATTAAAAATTAAATGTTGGTAAAGATGGAGAACAATGAGAATTTTAATGTACTGCTCAGCAGAGTATGAATTTTTATAACCACTTTGAAAAACTCTCATTATCCAGTAACATTGAACGTATGCATACTTTATGACACAGAAGTTTTACTAGTAGGTGCATATCCAGTAGAAATATGTGCAAATATTCATCAAAAGTTATATAAAAAATTCATATCAGCATTATTTGTAATAGCCCCAAATTTGAAAAACCCAAATATTCATCAATAATGGGTTAAATAAATTACATATTTTCATACAGTAGGATACTAAACATCAATAAAAGGGGAGTAGTAAGAGCTACAGAAAACAGCACAGATGAGTATCACAAACACAATACTTAGTGAAAGGAGACTTACACAGAAGAATACATACTAGATGCTCTCATAGAAGGTTCAAAAATAGGCAGAGGTCATTATTCACAGTGCAATAATCCATACAGTTTACACAGTTTTCTGGAGCCATTTCATTCTTCAAAAGAAAATTAAAAATAGATAACTGCTTATATCATGCCTGCCCTTATTCCTCCTCTTTCCTCGTATTGGTCATCAAGACTTCTCATAAGGTAGCCCCTATTTTTCAACGCTTTTCTCTTTGCCCTTTATGCCCTAGCTACGCCAGGTATCCTGTCATCCTTGAACACACACAGAAAACTTCCACTTCTCTGCTTATCTGGCCCCTCTTCCTTCAGTCTCCAAACTGCCTCTGATTTTTCAAGTCCCACGCCAAATACTACTTCTCATTCAGGATTTTCCTGATCCTTCCATTTCAGCATCATCTTTTTTTGTCTGGTATCCAGTGCTATTTTCTACTTCTCTTTTGATCACTCTATTCAAATTTTAATGATAGTAATTTTAGCATTTTCCCTGTCTTATCTTCCATCCAAATCCCGATTAAGAGAGAAAGTATGCAAAACTAATGTATAAAATTAAAGAAAAAAAATGTATGGACCTGGGATTTAGACTAATTTTTAATGGAAATTTATTATGGAACATTTCAAATATGTAATAAAATAAAAAGAATAGTATAGTAGATTCCCATGTACCCATCACATGGCCTCAGCAATAATCATAGTTCTGGTTCAATTCAGTTTTGAATCCCTTATTAACTGACACACCATGGGCAATTGAGATGGAAATTAAAGCATTGCCTGTAGGGTAGATATAAAATGCATAGAAACAAGGGTAAATTTGGACCTGGTCATAGTTATATGTTCAATAATTTTTTAAAATTTGTATACATGAATTTGTACTTGACTTATTTTAACTTTAATATTGTTGTGCTTACTGCTTGGTTTTAAAGTTTTCTGTCCTTCTTTAATAGATGAGAGTCCAAATGGTTTAACTAAGTTTCATAATTGGATGAACAAATAACTTTATTCTCTACTTAAGAATAGTGTGATTTTCATCTTCTCTTTCCGTACCTCTTCCTCTCTTTGCACCTTCAGTTCTTCCTTTCCTCTGACATGTTCTTTGGGGCTACATTTTCAGGGCATTCAACTCCGAAAAAAGCCAACACCCATGAGATTTCTGGAATGATAAAGATAATAGAACTTCAACACAATAAAGTGAGTTTCCCACACTCATCCCTTCAAATTGTGTGTGTTTATATAGTGAATCCCAAGTGCAAAATGTATTATAAAAGTGAGAGAGAGCCCTGGGTTATTATGTGTGAAGAAACTAAATTTTAAATGCTGATAAAGAGGTGATTTTTCTTCATTATCATATTGAAGATTACTTTTGGTGAAGAAAGACAAATTAAAATTCATGTCATTATAGACCAGGGGATTTTGGAACCTTACAGACATAGAACACTGTCTTTGTGAGATCTTCTAAACAAGTTTTTCACACAGTTTTAAACTTACATATTTGGGAAGTAGGAATGTACTATGGGAAGAATAAATGAGAGTTTTGATTATTTAACCATGTAGGGTCTTAGTTTTTCTATCTAGAAAATGAAAGAAATAATTTTCTTAAATTAAAAAATATATATTTAACATATAAATATATATTTAATATAAATCAATTTAATAATTAAAAATATTAAAAATAATAAAAAAATTAATATAAATTTAAAAAATTAAAAATAAATACAAATCTAATAGATAATCATCCTTTATTATATCTATTACTGAATAAGTACACAAAGAAACATTGTTCTCACTTTTCTTACTGTTAAGAGCTTATTTATTATATAATTGCAGCCACACCCTAAACAAATTGTGTGAACAATGTATGTTAGCAGCCAGTTATAAAATAAACTCTGTGTGGTAATAAGTAGGTTTAATTTTAAGTGATTAACTAGTTCCTTTTAGAATACTTAAATATTAGAGTGAATCTCTTGGTGATTTGTGAGTGGAGGGTGAGGGAAAAGAGTGATAAAGAAGTAATTGACAGTGTATTTTCCATGCATCTGTACAAAGCCCTCGAAGAATGCTGGTCATCAAAAGTGTTAAATTATAGTCCATGGAAGTTGGTTTGGATGATGTGTGAGCACAGTATACATGGGTAACCATGTTTCTTTTTAGTGTTTCTGAGATGTTTCAGTTGTTAATATTCACTTCACATAGAGAAGCCTGTCTTTTCAGAGGTTTCTCAGCACTACGTACATTTTTTCCCTTCAAATTATTTTCATTTTCTGCTGAACCTTGCTGAGCAAGTTGACATTTTGTGCTTCCCAGCCAATGTGAGTCACTCACACATTTTGTTTTGTCCACACTGGTTCAATGACTCTTGCCATCCCCAGTAACACAGTCATTATTCTGGCTTACACTTAAATTGAATGGTTGGTTAATGCCTGCTCCTTTGCATCTGCAGCAAAGCAGAAGCATTTGTACAATAATTTTAACAACCACATTACACATCAGAAAGATAAACTACAAATATTAAGGCAATATTTGTTCCAAAGCAGCAAAGGCTTTTAATGTTATAGTGTTGCTAGGTGAAGGAAAGATAGGCAGATAACTGGAGATGAGAACAGGATGATTTAGTAAAAGCCTCTTTAAAGAGCATTTCTGAAAACATTAGATAAAATAATTTTGCATTTAGCTCGTTTTAGTTTCAGTCCAGTTTCAGTCTATAGTTTTTAATGTCTTATTCCAATGTTTATGTACTGAACTAAAGTTAGTTAAATGAAAATGCATTTCTTTGTAGTTTTTAGTAAAACAAAAACAAAACAAATCAGTTGTTTTAAATGACATGTAAACAAGGAAAACCATATATGGCTGATCCTTAAACAATATAGGTTTGAACTTCATGGGTCCACTTACATGTGGATTTTTTTCAATAAATACCACACAGCACTGTAAACACATTTTCTCTTCCTTATGATTTTTTTTTTAAGATTTTATTTACTTATTTGACAGAGCACAAGTAGGGGGAGCAGCAGATAGAGAGAGAGGGAGAAGCAGGCTCACCACCGAGCAGGGAGCCTAATACAGGGCTTGATCCCGGGACCCTGAGATCACAACCTGAGCCAAAGCTGCCGAACTGAATGACCCACCCAGGCATCCCTCTTCCTATGATTTTCTTAAGAACTTTTTTCTCTAACTTACTTTATTGTAAGAATATAGTATATAATACATATACAAAATATGTGTCATTTGACTTTATGTTTATCATTAAGGCTTCTGGTCAATAGTAGGCTATTAGTAATTACATCTGGGGGCAGTCAAGATTTATAATTGGGATTCAAGATGGTGACATAGGAGACTCTGAACTCACCTTCACAGAACACACCAGTTATGCTTAGTAATAGGAGGGTTCCTCCTGAAGAAATACTGAAACTGAACATATATTGAAAAACCAAAGACAGAAATAATAAAGAGAACAGTAAGAGAGACAGAGTTATGGTGATAAAGGGAACACCCATCCCTGATGTTGTGAATGGCAGTGAGGAAGGATAGTACTGAGGGACTGGGAAGAGATCCTTCTGTTCTTAGGCATAGGAAAAAACCCCACAGCTTAAAAGAGCAACTAGTGTATAACTGAGACAACATGAGAACTCGGTCAAGTGGTGGAGGACCTGCAGGAAACCTCCCCAGGTCAGAGGGACTGGAGAATAACATGGTTTCCATTCCTACCCCACCTGAAAAGCCTAGACATGAGTACAGTCTGGACACCATAACAGGCAGGTCTGCTCATCTCAGTGAGCTTGAGACTTCAGAGAGCCCAGGGTCCACAAGCCCACACCAGCCCCAGCCATACTGTGTCACAGAAGAAAAGCTATGGTTTAAAAGGGCCAAGGAACTACAGGAATGCTTTTTCTGCCCTCCACCTAAAAGCCCAGACCAGATTAGGGGCCACCATAAGAGACAGAATCCAAGGCCTTAACAGGCATGTCCAGATGCCATAACTGGTAGGTCCAGTCATCACAGAAAGCTTGCAGCCTCAACAGCTCAGGACCGCAAGTCTACACCAGCATGGTTTCTAGGACACAGGAGAAAAACACCATAGTTTTAAAGGGCTAAGGAACTGCAGAAATATTCTCTTCCCCTCCACCTTAAAGGCCCAAACTAGAGAAGGGTCTGTCTCATGGTGAGCTTGAGACTTCAGCAAGCCCAGAGTCCACAAGCCCACATCAGCCACCTTGTGGTACTGGGGCACAGAAAAGAAGCCATGGTTTTGTGTATTGTTTGCTTGTTTGCTTAATTTTTATTTTTTAAATTTAATTTGTTATTCTAATTTTTCTTCTCTTGTTTTTATTTTTTCTTTCTGGTATTGTTCTTTCTTTTTTCTTCTTTTTCCTTTTTTTTTCTTTTGGTTTCTTTTCTTCTTTTCTTTTTTCTTTTCTTACTGTTATTTTTTCTCTAAAAAGCCACAGTTTGAAAGAGTAACTAGCATTCACAGCCACAGCTTCAGCCAGCCAGCAAAAGTTACCAAACATACACAGTCTGAGGGGCACTATACACAAGATTACTCCTTCAGCTTCAGGAGAAGTAGCCATTTTATTGATTCAAATCAATAAACAAATACGAAAGTTAAGCAAAATGGGAAGCTCCAAAAGCTCTGAAGAAAGGACGAGAAAAAAAAAAAAAATCAAAAAACCTCAAAAAAAAAAAAAAAGAATTAAGTGAACAGAGATAAGCAATATGACAAAGAATTAAAGTTATGATTGTAAAGATAACCACTGGGCTGCAGGAAACAATAAAAGAATGCAATGAAACCTTTAATAAAGAGTTTCAGAATATTAAAAATAACCAATCAGATTTGAAGAATACAATAACTGAGGTAGAAAACACACTAGAGAGAATCAGCAGTAGATTAGAGGATGCAGAAGAACGTATCACAAATCTGAAAGACAGGGTAATAGAAAGCATAAAAGCTGAACAGCAAAAAGAGAAAAGAATTTTTAAAAAATGAGGTTGGGGGCGCTTGGGTGACTCAGTTGGTTAAATGTCTGCCTTTGGCTCAGGTCATGAGCCCTGGCATTGAGCCCTGCATCAGGCTTTCTTCTCAGCAGGGAGTCTGCTTCTCCCTCTGCCCCTCGACCCTGCTCATGCACGCACATACTCTCTCTGTCTCACACGTGAGCAAAAATAAAATCTTTTAAAAAATGAGATAGATTAAGAGATCTTTGGACAACATTAAGTGAAAAAACATTTGCATTCTAGGATCTCAGAAGAAAAAAGAGAAAAGTGTAGAAAATTTATTTGAAGAAATAACTGAAAATTTCTCTAACCTAGGGAAGGAAATAGACATCCAAGTTCAAGAAGCATGGAGGATTCCAAAAGAGATGAACCCAAGGAGGGCTACACCATGGCACATGATAGTTAAAGTGTCTAATGTTAAAGAGAGAATTTAAAAATCAACAAGAGAAAACCCAAAACGTACCTACAAAGGAAAACCTATAAGGCTGTCAGCTGATTTTTCAGCAGAAACATTGAAAGCCAGAGGGAGGGGCTTGAGCTATTCCAAGTGCAGAAAGGAAAAAAACCTACCACCAAGAATACTCTACCTGGCAAGGTTATCAGAGTTTTCCAGACAAACTAAGGATAAAGGAGTTTATCACCAGTCAACCAGCCTTAAAAGATTTTGTTAAGTGGAAAAGAAATGACCATAATTAGGCACAAGAAAAATATGAATAAAAAGATGTAAAAGATGTAAAAATTAAAGATATACTTAAAATGTAGAAAAGGGAATAAAAAGGTAACAAAAGGGGAAAAAGAAAAAGAAGGCTTTTTTCCTGTTTTGTTTGTTTGTCTTGTTTTTGTTTTGGATTTTTTCTTTGCTTTTTTTTGTTGTTGTTTTTTTGTTTTGGGGTTTGTTTTTAGAATGTGTTTGGACTTGAATGGCCACCAAATTAGTATGGACTATTATTTATTTAAGGTGTTATATATAAAGCTCATGTTAACCACAAACCCCAAATCTATGATAGATATATAAAAAGTGGAGAGAAAGAAAACCAAACAAAATGCTATAGTCAAGGATCACAAAGAAAGAGAGCAAGAGAAGAAGAAAGGAACAAAAAAGAACTACAAAAACAACCAGAAAGAAACTTTGAAAAATAGCAATATGTATATGTACATCCCTATCCATAACTACTTTAAATGTAAATGGCCTAAATGCTCTAATCAAAAGACTTAGACTGGCAGAATGGATTAAAAAAAGCCAAACAAACCCACAAGACCCATCTGTATGCAGTCTAAAAGCGACTCACTTCAGACATAAAGATGCGTACAGCCTGAAAGTGAAGGGATAGAAAAACATTCAGCATGTGAATTGAAATGGGAAAAAAAAAAAAAAAAAAAGACCAGGGTAACAATACTTATATCAGACAAAATAGACTTTAAAACTAAGACTGCAACAAGTGGTAAAGAAGGGCATTACATAATGATAAAAAGGGATCAACCCAACAAGACGATGTAATAATTGTGAATGTCTATGCACCCAACACTGGAGCACCTAAATGCATAAAGCAAATATTACTAGATAAAGAGAGAAATTGATGTTAGTATAATAATAGTAGGGGACTTTTTTAACACTGTACTACATCAGTGGATAGATCATCCAGACAGAAAATTAACAAGGAAACAATGTCTTTGAATGATACATTGGACTAGATGGACATAACAGATATATATAGAACATTTTATGTAAAAACAACAGAATACACATTCTTCTCAAGCACACATAGAACATCCTCCAGAATAGAGCATACAAGGCCATAAAAGAGCCTCAATAAATGTAAGAAGATTGAAATCATACCTTGCATCTTTTTTTGACCACAGCAGTCTGAAACTAGAAATAAATCACAAGAAAAAATGGAAAAAACACAAACATGTGAAGCCTAAACAATATGATATTGAAAAAACCAATGTGTTGATGAAGAATCAAAGATGAAATAAAAATATGAAGACAAATGAAAATGAAAACACAATGCTTCAAAATCTCTGGGACATGGCAAAAACAGTTCTAAGAGAGAGGTATAGAGCAATAAAGGCCTATCTCAAGAAATAAGAAAAACTCAAATAATATAGCCTCATGCCTAAAAGAAATAGAAAAAGAAGGACAAACAAAGCCCAAGGTGGATAGTAGAAAGGAAATAATAAAGATGAGAGCAGATATAAATGACATAGAGACTAAGAAAATAGAAAATAATCAATGAAACCAAGAGCTTATTCTTTAAAAAGTAAACTAATTGACAAACCCTTAGCCAAACTCCTAAAGAAAAAAAGAGAAAGGGCCCAAATAAAATCAGAAACAAGAGAGGATAAATAACTGGCAGCATAGAAATACAAAGGATTATAAGTGAATACAATGGGAAAGTATATGCTAACAAACTGGACAACTGAGAAGAAGGAATAAATTCCTAGAAACCTACATACAGTCTTCTAAAACTGAACGAAGAAGAATTAGTGTGAACAGACCCATTGCAAATAACAAAATTGAATGTGTCATCAAAAAACTACCAAAAAATAAATCTAGGACCAGACTACAAGTGAATTCTACCAGAATTTAAAGAAGAGTTAATACCCTTTCAAACTATTTCAAAAAATAGAAGAGGAAGGAAAGCTTCCAAATTATTCTATGAGGTCAGTAGTACTTTGATACCCAAACCATACAAAGACACCACAAAAAACCAAAAAACAAAACTACAGGCCAGTAACCCTGATGAACAGAGATGCAGAAGTTCTCAACAAACTGTATACAATAATACATTAAAAAGGTCATTCACCATGATGAGGTAGGATATCTTCCTGGGATGCAAGGGTGACTCAACATTCACAAATCAATGTCATACACCATATCAATAAAAGAATAAAAATCATGATCATATCAATAAATGTAGAAAAAACATTTGAGAAGATTCAACATCCGTTCATCAAAAACAACAACACTCCCAACAAAATGGGGTTAGAGGAAACATACCTCAACATTGTAATGTCATTAGAGGGAACGTACCTTGACTTAAAGGCCATATATAAAAAGCCCACACCTAGCATCATCCTCAGTGGTGAAAAACAGATTTGCCTCTAGGGTCAGGAATAAGAAAAGTACGTCTACTCTAGTCACCTTTATTCACCATCATACTGGAAATCCTAGTTTCAGCAATCAGACCAGAAAAAGAAATAAAAGGAATCCATAATGGTAATGAAGAATTTTAACTGTCACTGTTTGCAGACAACATGATACTATATATAGAAAACCCTAAAGATTCCACCAAAAAGTCACTAAAAGTAATACACAAATTCTATAAAGTGGTAGGATACAAGATTTATACCCAGAATTCAGTAGCATATCTATACACTAACAATGTAGTCACAGAAAGAGAAAAATTTTTAAAAAGTACCATTTTAAATTGTAACAAAAAGAATGAAATATCTAGGAATAAGCTTAACCAAAGAGGTGAAGGACCTGTATTCTGAAAACTATAGAACGCTCATGAAAGAAATTGAAGATGACACAAACAAATGGAAAGGTATGCCACGCTCATGGATTAGTAGAACAAATATTGTCAAAATATCCCTATTACCCAAAGCAATCTACAGATTCAGTGTAATCCCTGTCAAAGTACTAACAGCATCTTTTGCAAAACTAGAACAAATAATACTAAGTTTGTATGGAACCACAGAAGACAGCAAATAGCCAAAATAATCTTGGTAAAGAAGAACAAAGGTGGAAGTACTACAATTCCAGATTTTAAGATGTACTACAGAGTTGTAATAAAAAAAAAAAAAGGGAGATGGTTCTGGCACAAAAATAGACAGACACATAGAACACTGGAATAGAATAAAGATCCCAGAAATAAACACATATTTATGTGGTCAACTAACCTATGATAAAAGAAGCAAGAATATACAATGGGGAAAAGATATTTTTTTCAATAAATGGTACTGGGATAAATGGACAACAACATGCAAAAGAAGGAAACTGGACTATTTTCTAACACCACACAAAAAATAAACTCAAAGTAGATTAAAGACCTCAACGTGAAACCTGAAACCTTAAAAATCCTACTAGAGAACATAGGCAGTGATTTTTCTGACATCAGCATATACCAATATTTTTCCAGATATATCTCCTAAAGAAAGGGCAATAAAATAAAATAAAATAAACTATTGGGACTTCATCAAAATAAAAAGCTTTTGCACAGCAAAGGAAACCATCAGGAAAACAAAAAAGACCACCCACTGAATGGGAGATGATAAATGAAATTATATTTCTGATAAGGGATTAATATCCAAAATATATCAAGTACTTACACAACTTAACACCAAACTCCCCAAAGAATATGATTAAAAGTGGGTAGTGGATATAAATAGACATTTTCCCAAAGAAGACATAAGAGATGGCCAATGGACACATGAAAAGATGCTCAACATCACTAATCATCAAGGAAATGGAAATAAAAACCATAATAAGATATCACCTAACACCCACTGTCAGAATGGCTAAAGGGAAGAAGATGAGAAACAATAGTGTTGGTGAGGGTGGGGGGAAAAAGGAACCCGTGTGCACAGTTGGTGGGAATGTAAATTGATACAATCACTGTGGAAAACAGTATAGGGGGTTCCTAAAATATTAAAAATAGAAATACCATATGATCCAATAATTCCACTATTGGGTATATACTCAGGGAAAACCAGAACACTAACTCAAAAAGGTATATGACCCCTATGTTTATTGCAGCATTATTTATGATAGTCAAGACCTGGAAAGAATCTAAGTGTAGACAAATGGACAAGAAAAACGTGATATACATGTATGTGCATGTTGTGTGTTATGTGATATATAGAGAGATCTATAGATTTCAGGTGTACACTGAAATATTACCATAAAAAGGATGAGGTCATGCCATTTGAGACAACATGGATGGACCTAGACGGTTTGATGTTAAATGAAATAAGTCAGACATAGAAAGACAAATACTGTAGAACTCCACTCATAAATGGAACCTAAACAATGAATGAACAAACAGAAAGCAGAATCAGATCTATAAATACAGAGAAGTAAATGGTGGTTGCCTGAGGCGAGGTGGGGAGATTAGGCAAAATAGGTGAAGGGGAAAGGAAGGTACAGGTCTCTACTTGTAGAATGAGTGAATCACAGGAATGAAAAGCAGGGCACAAGATAGACAGTGATATTGTAATAGTAGTGAAATGAGACAGAAGGTTGCTCTCCTTGTAGTGAGCACAGCATAATGGACAAACTTGTTCAATCACTGAGTTGTACACTTGAAACTAATGTACCATTGTGTGCCAACTATACTTAAATTTTTAAAAAGTTAAAAATATTCAATAAGGGTTGTTCTGTAGTTCAAATTTCAGTGTTTACTAAATTGTTCGTTTTTTTACATTTATAAGTTGTTTTAGATTTATCTAAATTCTAATTATAGAATTAGAATTATAAAAAATTATAATTAATTTTATAATATAATTTTAATATATTAATGTAATAATATAATATAGTTTTTAAAAATTATAATTATAAAAAATTAAAATAGAGAAATTTGTGCATAAAATGAGACATTAGTTCAAGGATCCATTTTTTGATAGAAGTGGATCTATTTTTTGACAGCTCTCTGGAATTACCCACAGTTTATATTTCCAATAGCAGTTACCTCTATAGGTGCTGCTAGATATAGACCCCCCTCATCACTTAACCACAGTGCCAATGTATTAAATTTAACCAAAACACCAAACTCATACTCTGTATATATTCATATGACCATCATTTTACAACCAAACAGAAATAAATATGATCTTACAAATAAAAGGATTATTTATTGATAAGTAAATGCACATTTAATATTATCTTTAAGTAGCCAAAAACTAGAAGATTTGAATATCCTAGTGGAGACAGATTAGGATCCAGAGTACTACTTAGGTAATATTTAGTTTCCAAATTCAATTCTAATAAAGGTCTTTCATTATGTCATTACATCACTTAGACTCAAAGTGAATTATTTGAAAGGCTTTCTACAGTGAAACTTGAGGTCATTATGCTAAGTGAAATAAGAGAAAGATAGGTACCATGTGATCTTATTTACATGTGGAATTTAAACAAACAAGAAAACAAGCTCACAAATACAGGGAACAGATTGGTGGTTGCCAAAGGCAGAAAGTAGGGGATGGGCAAATTGGGCAAAGGGGGTCAAATGGTGCAAACTTCCAGTTATAAAATAAGTAAGTCATGGGGATGTCATTTACAGCATGGTGACTATAGTTAATAATACTGTACTCCATGTTTGAAAGTTCCTTAGCAAGTAAATCTTAAAAGTTCTCATCATAAGGAAAAAATTGGTAACTCTGCGTGGCAAAGGATATTAACTAAGCCTTGATCCAGTGTTGATCATTTTGCAGAAATACATGTTGTATTTAATTAATATCATTAAACTGTACAACTGAAATAATATAATGTTGTATGTCAGTTATATCTCAATAAAAAAGTAATAAAAGGGTTTCTGTACAAATAACTTTTCAACTTAAAAGAAAGTTGCAGGTAGATTTTCAGTAATCTGAAAGGGTCAGCCCCATTAATCCCCACATTACTACCACATTAAGAGGCATACGTGTGCTTTATCTAGAAATTTATATTCAGTGTACAGTTTCTCCTCACTCTTTTTTATGAAGATAAGTCCAGTCCATTATTTTCCTCAGATTCTTTATCAGGATAGTTGTTATTTAAGTTAATTTTGAACTTTTTGAATAAAGAATCTATGATTTCTTTTCATTTTGCTAGCCTCCCATGCCAATAAAACAAGGATGCTGTCTTTGCCTTTATTCTCAGTCTTAGCTTTACTTCTTCTCTTCCCCATCATTAGCAAGCTCTTAAAACATTTTGTCTTGGTAGCAGCTCAGTATGTAAGCTATCTATTTACTTCGTGTCTGCTTTATATATTAGATTTATAGGATGTAGCCTGCAGAGTCCATCTATAGCATGTTTCAGTTTTCATAATAATAATTATTATTTGGAACATATGAGCTACACCTCCTCTCAGGAATTCATAGCACTTTAACCAGCCATTACCTTTAGCAGCTCCTTAAATAAGTAATGATGGCAATAATTTGTCTAAGATTATAGAAAACATTTTTCCCCTCAGGGTTTATCTATTTCCAAAGAAGGACAAGATGCTGACACTTCCAAATTTATGGGATTTAAATGAGAAAATTTAACCACCCTCCACAGGTTTCCTGAAACATTTGGTATTTTTAGCAACTTAATTTCTCCCCAAGTTAACGTAATATTATACTTAACTAGCATTGTTATTCATCAGAGCAGTTAAGTAGGTATCATTTGATAACTCTATAGTTGAGAGGACAGATTCACTTAGTATTTTCATCACTACCTTGCCTTTTCTAAACAGAGGGAAAGCAAACTGACAGCTGAAAGAAGTTCCGATAGTCTCTCAATTGAAGGTCAAAGAGATTCACTATTCACTCAAATTAAGCTTGAATGACCCTTGGTGCAAAGGTGAGATGAGAAGGCTCAACAGCATGCCAAACGGCCCCAGATTATTCATAGTGGACTGATAGAAGGATAAAAATGGAGCCGCTCAAAATGTAATGAAATTAACCTGGAAGTATTCCAGCCTGTCTGTAGAAAGCAAATGATGATAAGAGAGAGGGGAAAAAATGGGCGGAAAAAACGCCCCATGAAAAAAGAATATGCAATTGGGACTCAAATTGGGTTTTCCAGCAGATTACTGTTAACCTAGGTTGGCATTCTCCAGTTAGCATTTATCACATGTTATTAATTCTTTATTCTGCATAATCAGTTTATATCATTTTCAGTATATTGGTTTATGCTCTAATCCAAATAAAAGTGCTCTTCAGTATTGCAAAGAGCCTGAGTGTATTATCCAATTAACCAGCTATCTACGTATTTCATATATGCTTGGAGAGTTCTGCTTCTTGCTTCCTAAGAGTTTTCTTTTGTAGTGAAAAGTGAAAGAAGTTTAGCCCCAGACAGGGACCTGTTCTAAATGTTTTGTACCATATCCTTGCAGTTGTATTTTATAATTTCCTGGGCAAGAACTATTATTGATGGAATTAATGGAATATTTTTGGAATATTAGTGGCATATATTTGCTAGTAGATCTCCTTTGCAGGACCAGCAAGTGAGGAGAAGGGCAAGTGAGTAGAAACTACCACTTTCAGAAAACAATCAATACAATGTGGGTGAGCAAGGGGCATTCCCTGTGTCTAAAATTCTATTTGCAATGTTGCATATTACATTTCTCTCTTGAAGATACCTCACATGCATTACTAAAGGTATAAATAACATGCATTATTAAAGGCTCTGGCATTAAACTTTGTGTAGCCTAGAACATCCCAAATTTATTTAGGCACATAATGCTTGCTTTTTGCTGTGCACTTATTAATGTATCTAGTATCTTTGTTCATTCCACACACACTTTGGGAAAGGGTATATATTATCACAGAGAGAAAGATGGCCAGAATGGGTAGAGGAAAGTAGCTGGCTGGCTGATAGACTGTGCCCACTTGGGGTGGCACAGAGCACAGCTCCTGAGTGTGTGAGTTAAGTGTTGGAACAGAGCTCTCATCTAGGCAGAATAAGAAATAGCTAGCTGTTCAAGCGCCATTATTTGACTTTTGCTTATGCCCTGGGTGGAAAAATGCAGTGCCTGTAGAGGAGAGGTGTGGGAGCAGGGAAATGAGAGCCTGATGTAGAAATCTGTCTCTAATCAGAGTTGGAGGGGTATTCTTTGGCTTATATAACAGTCCCAACTTTGACCCTTTATAAAACAAAAACTCCACCCTAGGACATCCGTCATCATCAAAATCACCTCCAGATGAGTAAGCATCTTAAAGAATCCATTAGCATTATTACAGCCTCTCCCTTCAGGAGAAGGAACTTGTATGGGAAAAATAATTGCTTCAGGATCAGGCCGACTCTGGATCATATTCTGTATCACAGCTTACTAAATGCATGATCTTGGGCAAGATAATTTCATTTCTCAAACACATTTTTTCAAGTGTGGCTAGTACTATATACCTCACTACACTATCTTTTGCCCATATTTTCTTGATGGCCCAACAAAGCAATAGAATGTTCCATGGAGACATTATGCTGAATGTTTTACTTGTATTATTTCATATAATTCTTTCAATGACCTTATGATAAGTAGCTACTAAACTCCATTTTGAAGAGGAAATAACGGAGACACCTGGGTGGCTAAGTTGGTTAAGCCTCTGCCTTTGGCTCAGGTCATGATCTTGGGGTCCTGGGATCAAGCCCCACGTCCGGCTCTCTGCTCGGCAGGGAGCCCGCTTCCCCCCTCCGCCCCCCACTCCCCCCCCCGCCTGCCTCTATGCCTATTTGTGATCTCTGTCAAATAAGTAAATAAAATCCTAAAAAAAAATAATAATAATAAAGAGGCAATAACTGATGCTCAGAGAAATGTCACAAGGTTACCTAGATATTAAGTGGTGAAGTTGGGGTTTTAGTCCGATTCTGAGCTTCCTCTCAAGACTATGCTGCTCTGTCTAGATACGAAGTTGCAGGAGGGAGGTGGTGAAATGTGTAGTGCCTGCATGTTCCCAGGTGTCTGATGTTAACATATAAATGGTTAAACCAGGATCCTGGTGGTTCCAAATCTCCAACCACTTGGAGAACTCCAGTCTACCAGAGACTTCTCTAGGTAAGCTTAGCCTATCCCAGATAATCAGTCTGGTAATCAGCTCTTTTCAAAGTACTTCTTTCAAAAGTGGGGAGAATGGACTCTCCCCTGACTTACATCGTTAGTGGAGCCTGCAGCGTATCAGATCCTGAGTGATGCAAGCCATTTAGCTTACTGATAATTCTCCTTTACCATGTCACAAATTAGCTAGGTCTAAAGAACTTTATACCTCCGTTCTCATTCAGAACTTGACTAACAATATCAACTCCTCTCTGACTCTTATTGCTGAGTCTAGCTCATGGAAATCCTTTTTTCTTTTTTTTTTTTTTTTGGTGGATTGTCTTAATCCTTAAATCTTGTTTCTTGTGTCCTTCTTACTTTGAGTTCTACAGATATATCTGTATTTCTGACCCCAATTGTGACTAAAGTATAGTTCAAAAATGTCCCCACCTCAGAGTACTTCCTGAAGTCCTCTGTAAATCATCATTTTCAAACTGATACTTGTAACAGGTCAGATGTAACTAAATCTCAGTTCTTCCCAATGCGGACCTCTGATACACAAACATATTAATTTCACTGTGGAGTTCTGCAGCTGGCTCATACCAGCTCAGAAGATGGTTAAAAAAAATGTATTAGAGAGAATGGGAGTACGGGAGCGGGGGTTGGGGGAGCCAGAAGTAGAGGGAGATGCAGACTCTGCTGAGCACGGAACCCAGTGCTGGATTCTGATCCCAGGACCCTGGGATCATGACCTGAGCTGAAGGCAGCCGCTTAAACCAACTGAGCCGCCCAGGTGTCCCTGAAGATTTTTAAATTTTCTAAAACTTTGCAAGCCAGTTGGTAGGCATGGTGGGGGTATATAGGACATGGAAACCAGTCAATGCTACCGACCAGTTCTCCCTCCATCCTCCTTCATCCCACTCCCAGAGAGCTACTTGTTAAAGCTTTCCCAATGCACCAGTCCTTTTCTGTCTTCTTCTTCTTCTTCTTCTTTTTTTGAGTGCTGAGGGAAGCTGGGAAGCAGGCTTTTTTAGTATAGAGGAGTGTTGAAAGTAGGAAAAGTAGAGTCACCATTTGTCAATCCCGCTGAGGTTTCTGAGGAGCTGAGTCTTCCTTCCAGCAAATGTTGGTTATTATAGGGTAAGAATTTAGGTGTCTTTTGATACATTTAATAGGTCATTTGGCCAAAAAAGCCTGAAATGAAGGATATTTTTAATTTTGCTGCCGAGGTTTCAGTGAAATAAACTTTAAAAACTTGTTTCCTGAATAAAAATTAGCACACAATAGAGAAATGAGAACCCATTTTACTGTAACTTGAATCAGCCCTAGGTTTAGAGCAGTGAGTGGTTTTCAACTGTGTGTGCACAGCAGAAGCACCTGGATGCTTCTTAAGCTTGCCAATGCTAGGGCTTCCCCAGGTCACCTCATTTAGATTCTGCAGGCGGGTCACTGGCTATGTTTCCAAAGTTTCCAGGTGATTCCAGTGTATACCAAGGATTAAAAGCAGCTGTACGGAGCTCTGGAATCTTCCCTCCTGAGAAATTTATGTATTTAAGGCAGGAGGCCAGCCATTTTTCTGAGTTGTTGGCGTTTCCTCAGAGACGAGAGGTGAACACAAAACTGTAAGTGGTTTTGAATTTAGTTTTTGGTGTTCTTGCATGTTTTTAATAATGTAATGTATATTGCCAGCACACCTTGGAGTTGTAGAAAAGTAAAATTTGTGTAAAAACAGTGGGGAACAAATAGAAACTTTGGAAAGTCAGTGGTGAACCATATCAACCTTTCTTATTGACTGTAGAAATAAATCCCAAGTGAGAAAGGTGCAAAATTTCTTTGAAATATCCAGATGTTCTGGATATTTCTCCCTATCTCTATGCTATTCTTTCACTTAAAGAGATTGTTGTGACTAAAGCAGTTTTATCCAGATTTGTACCTTCCTTGTTTTCTTCTGTAGTAATGCTGCAAAAACACCCAGTCCTTATCTAGAAGTGTGTTGTGGGGTTGGTGGGAGAATCCCTCTTGTGGTTCTATGTAGTAGAAAAAAATGGTGTTCCCACCTCAAATATATTTACGCTCAATGTAACAAACATTAAGCTTTAAAATAAGTGTGAGAAAATCTGAAGTTCTGACTTTTTTCCAAAATACGTTGACTACTTTTTTTTTTTTAAAGATTATATTATTTGGGAGGGCGAGAACACAAACAGAGGGAGAAGCAGACTCCACCCTAAGCAAGGAGCCTGATGCAGGGCTCGATCCCAGGCCCCTGGGATCATGACCTGAGCCAAAGGCAGTCACTTAACTGACGGAGCTACCCAGGCGTCCCTGTTGACTGCCTTTAAAAACAAATATATTTGTTTTTATAACAAATATAAAACTCTTACAAATGTTTTGCTGCCCCTACCTTTTTCACAGGCAGCCCTACTGGGCTGAGTAACCCAGCAGTAGATTCAAAACAATTTCTCTGTTTTTGCTGACTTCTTTCCTAGGGATTTATTAACCAAGAATTTCCAATTCTTGGTATGACACAGTGACTGAGATTACAGTGTGAAGATGATAAATTATCACATAAAAATGATAGATTTTGAAGGGAAAAGCATGAAAAGTCAGAATAATATTAGAAATCTGGTCTCGATGACAAATGCTGAAATAAGAGGTAGCTTTACCAGTTAATCATAGTTGTGTGAAAAGCCCTGGGGAGGTTTAAAGCCCCTTCTTTCTAGAACGCATTCTGCTTCTGTAAAAACCCTAAAGCAACTACATGAATTTAACTTACATAAAATCTTAACTCAGTTTTCAAGAGTGGGCAGAATTTTTATTTGATAGGCTTTCTCTAGAAATGACCTTTGTTTTTATTTTATCCGTGGATGTGAGAGAACACCACTTAGTTGGCAAAGCAAGGAAAAAAAAATCATAAAAGCAAATATATCATGTTAATTTCATATTAAAGGGGTTAAAGTCAATTTAGCTTTTTATTTTCTAACATTAAGTGGATTTCTATGAAGAAATTGGAAAGTCACATTGAAATTCATTTATACTGAAAAAAGGGGTCAGGAGAGTAGTTTCCAGAGAAGAGGTCATGAGAGTATTTCTATTTCTTATAGACCGTGGCTTTTAAATTTCTTCATGAATAATACAAAAAATCTAAGTGGTATGTGTTAAATAAACTATATAGCTAGTAGCTTTAAGAGATTTCTTTTGGTCTCTGTTTTTAAGTTCATCTTGAATAATGAGTGGTTATGACTTTACATAATTATCTAGTGGAGCTGACAATCATATGGCTGTTAGGTGTCTAAGGATTCATTCCATTTTTTTTTTAAAGATTTTATTTATTTATTTGACAGATAGAGATCACAAGTAGGCAGAGACGCAGGCAGAGAGAGAGAGGAAATAGGCTCCCTGCTGAGTAGAGAGCCGGATGCAATGCAATGCGGGGCTCTCCATCCCAGGACCCTGGGATCCTGGCCTGAGCCGAAGGCAGAGGCTTTAATCCACTGAGCCACCCAGGTGCCCCTAAGGATTCATTCTAAAAGGACAAATACCACATGGTCTGATTATTAATAAATGTTAGAAACTTATGGGTCAGTTACTCGCAAGAAGAGAACATGGGAACACATTTGAATGTTGGAACTATCTCAGAATGTGTCCTGGAAATGTGCTTTAATTAAAATACAACACTGACATAAAGGATGAACAAACTGTACATATATATAGCTTGATAATTTATGAAGTGGACACAACCGTGCAACCATGACCCAAGTGAAGATACGGAGCACTGCAAATACCCCAGAAGTATTTCTAAAGGTAAGAGTTATTCTGACTTCTGTCACCAGAGATTTGATTTCTGTTTAGGGCCTTTTTGTAAGTGAAATCCTACTGAGTATCATTGTGTTTACTTTTTCTCAACATTGTATCTGTGAGATGTAACCATGTTTTTCAATATCACATAGTATTTATTCCAGTGGAGGAGTATGCCACAAACTTATGCATTCCATCTATTGATAGACATCTGGGTGGTTTCCAGTTTGTAGATCTAATGCTAATGTTGCTATGAATACTCCTGTATGTGTCTTCAAATACATATGTATACTCACTTCTATTGGGTCTATGCCCAGAAGTGGAATCCTGAGCCATACGATGGGAATATTTTCAGGTTTTTTAGATACTAACCAATACTTTACAGTGGGGTTGTACTAATTTACGCTCACACCACCAGTGTGTTTGTATTTCAGTAATGAAGTCAGGAGAAAATTTGTGTATGGACAACCAGTCAACTGTGTGTTTTAGCAGAGTAAATATGTTGTAGGGGAGACCTGTGTTGGGGCTGGAAATGTGGATTTGGGGATTGGGTGCTCCTATGGATGGCAACTAGGAAAGAAAACTTGAGAACTTAGGAAGTGCCTAAATCTAGTGGAAAGTGGGAAAAGGGCCATGTAAGAAATGTCAGAGACTTTGAGTGAAGAAACTTCAGTGTCAGTTCGGCAGTTATGCAGGTAAACGGAGGAGCCTGCTTTATTGTGGTGTATAGCAAAGTGTCTGAGGTGAAGGAATACTGGTAAGCTGCTGTGGGGTTTGGAAATTTGGGCTGACATTAAGGAAACCTTTGGAAAAAAATGAAAGGGGACAGACATGTATTTGTGGTGGAATAAAGAGGATGAGGAGGAAAGGAATTGGTGAATATAGATAACTTTTCCAAGATGTCAGTGCTAGAAATATTGAGCATATAAGGGGATGGGGAGAGGGAAGTGGATAATGTAAAATGATGAAACGGAAGATGCATTAAGGAGAGTTCTAGGCGACTGGCTTGAAAAGTTATAGCAAGTTCGTTTTGGAGAGACTTGCTTGGCTGATTAGTGTGTTTATTTCTTTTCCTTCGGGCTAGAGGGATCTTGATGCGGTTGGATAAAGGAAAAGATAATACCTCTTTGGGAGAGTATAATGTCCTGGGTTTTTTTGTTTCCTGTTTTTGTTTGTTTCTGTTGGAGTACTTGGAAATATTTTGGGGGAGAACTAACATTTGAAATTCAACGAAAATGCAGATTGGTTAGTGAGGAGGCAAAATAAGTGGTTCACATTTTCCCAGGTTCTCCCTTTTTCAGAAGCCTCATTTTCTAATATTTTTCACATTTTATATTTTAAACCAGAGTTTCTTAGCAGGAATGGTGTTGATATTTTGGGCCAGAGCCCTCATTGTAGAGAGGCTGTTGTATGCACTATAGGATATTTGGCAGAATCCCTGGCCTCTGCCAATAAGATATCAGTGGCCCTCCTCTCCCTTGTCATGACAACCCAAAGTCTCTCCAGACTGTCAAATGTATTGTGGAGCAGAATCGTCCCCCTCCCCACTCACAGAGAACCATTGGCCTAAATCCTACTGACCAGTGGGATGATTACACATTCTCCAAGTAAGTGTTGGGAAGAATAAATAATCAGCCTCAGACAATTGATAATCCTTAATGCACAATACCAGAGGAAGTATTTGAAATGAAAAGCTGAATGTTTTGCCCATTAAACTGAATTTTCTGTTTACTACAGTAGAGCGGTAGTTGTTAGTTTCTGAGCAAAGCGAAGAGATGAACTTACATAGGGTTTGTGAAACCATGGAGTTTCAGAATTGGCAGATTTAAGAAGCAGAAGGTATTTAAGGGTAAGTTGCCCCCAGCAGGGAAAGTTGATGGACTTTTTTCAGAGGTGTGGTTGCTGAAGTGTATCACACTGGTAGATTGGGACTGGTTTATAACTGGTTCTGGTGGTTACTTACTGCTATAAATAATAAGTCCTTTCCAAGCAGGGTAGGAATTTATTATTTTAAGCAGTCAGTTGTCCTAAAGTTTATGAAGAAACTTCAAAGTATGAAACAAATATTTCATTTTGCAGTCTCCAGGCTTTGGAAGACTGTATTTAGGCAGCCTGATTAAATAGTGACTTCCAAAGTTGTGGTTTTGTTTTGTTTTGTTTTGTTTTTCATTCTAAATGAATGTAAAAGCTTTATATTAGTGGCATTACTAAACTGTGTATTGGGTTACCCAATATATAAAAATACTATAGAATTACTATTCAGAAAATAAACATCTGACCACTTTAAAGATTTGTATGCAAAACCCATTTTTAACCCTAACTCAGGTCAGGGTTATATAAGGCAAGGCATTTGAATTAAAAGAATTTTTTTTCCCCACTCTTCTCTTCGTTGTTGACTGTTTTATCTTATGACCTTCCTAGTGTATTAAAATAATCAAATGGAAAGAATGTTTCCTGTTTCTCACTCCCTTACTTTGTTGGGCAATATCGCATTTTATTTCGGGAGAGGGCTGCTAGTGGTACAGAGGGCAGTGGTCTGTCAAACTCTTGAGTAATAGGCCAATTAGATGTAATTCTTAACAAGAGTTTTTCTCAAGCCCAATATTTTTATTGGGCATTTTTTTTTTAATTTCCTTTTCCCTTAGACTTGCATTTCTCAAAATGTGATCTTTGGAGCAGCCGTGTTAGCACCTATGTTTGTTAGAAATGTAAATTCTTGGTCTGCCACCCCACACCCCCTTTCCAAATAAGTCCGATATTTCACATTCATATTCTGATGTATGATGAAGTTTGAGGACTGCTGCCTGAAAGTATGGAGAAACCAATGACATCTGTCGCTTCTTTTTACCACTTCATTTCTGACTTGCTCATTAATCAGACACTGTAAAATAAAATAAAACACTTGGAAATCACTTCTCTCATTCCTGCAAACTTATTCAGTCTGTGCTGAGATACACTGCAGCACAGACATCATTTTTAGTTATTAGGAAGGTGATTTATTTGGCTAATGAATTTCTCTTTTGTTTGTGGTTTCCAATGTGGCAGCAGCTAACTCTTGCTAGTAGTTATGCTGGTGGACTAATGCTAGGAGCAAAATAAGACCTGTTTCTTTGCTATTGCCACCTCTCTTCTGCTTGCTGCTATAAACTTGAGACAGTCTGTATTTGAGTTACAGAGAGACAGAACCAATAGGATATGTAAGAGGAGATTTATTATGGAATTGGCCAAGAAGACATATGATCTGCCTTCTGCAGGCTGGATAACCAGGAAAGCTGTGGTGATGTCATTCAGTCTCAGTCCAGATGCCTGAGGATGGAGGGGCTGCTGGTGTAACTACTGGTTGAGTCTGGACCTCCTGAGAACACCAGGAACTCCAGTGGTTGAGGGAAGAATATGGTTGGGTTTCCTCAAGCAGAGCATTTGCCTTCCTCAGCTTTTTTGTTCTGTTCAGGCCCTGAACAAATGGAATGGTGCCCACCCTCATTAGTGAAGGTAGTTGGTTTTTTTCAGTGTACCAACTCAACTGTTAATCTCTTCCCAAGACACACTCACAGATCCACTCAGATACGTTTACCAGCTTGGGCATCCCTTAGTACAGTCAAGTTAACAAAATTAACTGTCACGTTGTCTGACCCAAGTTTTGGATAATTTTATTCCCTTGGTTTCACTTTCCATTATTCCCTAGCCTAGTTCACCTGGTCTCACCTGTCTCAGGGGAGGGGTGCAGGGCGTGGCAAAGGTTAACATGATTTTATAACCATATCCTACTTCTTTCCAACTGCATGTCTTTGTTCCTGTCCTCCTAGATCTATATATTTATATTCTTTTATATTCATTCCTGTCCCCTACCACTCATCTGATTTCTCCCCATTTTTGGTGGGAGCTCAGCATATAGGTTCTCATTTCAATGAAGAAACCAAGTCTAACAAGTGTTAGTACTAAGTCTAAGTTTTGGCCCAGTGGGCAAGGGAAAATGGTTAGCAATCCAGTGGACATCAAGGGCTAGGGCCCCTCTGGCAGACACCACCTCTAAAAGCAGCAAATCTCATGTTGCTTCTGCTGACTGCTGAGGCCTAGGCATGGTTAGGAGGGTATTGGGACCAGCAGAGACCACGTCTAAAGGTTTAAGACACCCATGAGTCCAGCTGATAGACTGGAAAAGCCTGTAAGGATCAGCTCCAGTCCCAAATCCTCCGAAACCCATTCTTTTGTCACCCTCATTTTCATTGTTTTTGACCAAAGCCTATTATACCTCACAATTTAGGACTTAGTATCCGGTTCCATTTTCTTGAACTGTCATCACATTAACTCGATCTGTTATAACAAAACACTATAGACTTGGTAATTTATTTCTTGGTGTTCTGGAGACTGAGAAGTCCAAGATCAAAGTACTGTGTGATTTTGATTCCCAGTAAGGGCTCTCTTCCTAGCTTGTGGATGGCTGCCTTCTATGTCCTCATATGCTGGGGAATGAAAGGGGGAGAAAGCAAGCAAGCTTTTCTGAGTCTCTTCTGTTAAGGGCACTAATCCCATTATGAGGACCCACCTTCATCTAAACCTCATTCCATTCCAAAGGTCTTCTCTTCAAAGACTATCATGCTGGAGCTTAGGGCTTCAATATAAGCATTTTGGGGGATGTAATTCACTCAATAGCAGGCATTTTAAGAGACTTTTTAATATCCCCACTGGACACAATGCAATGGTAAGCACAGAATAGGCAATTAAATTTTGTTGGTTAACTGATATCTACATCTGGTGTGTTAGATAGGCATTTACTTTTTTATTCAAGATTTTTAAAAGTATGCTTTTTTTTATAAGTTTTGACACACTGCCTCTGAAGTGTCTGTTGTATCAAGAATTTAGTTGTTGGGCGCCTGGGTGACTCAGTGGGTTAAAGCCTCTGCCTTCGGCTCAGGTCATGGTCCCAGGGTCCTGGGATCAAGCCCTGCATCGGGTTCTCTGCTCAGTGGGGAGCCTGCTTCCTCCTCTCTCTCTGCCTACTTGTGATCTCTGTCAAATAAATAAAATCTTTAATTAAAAAAAAAAAGAATTGTCATGTCATTCTTGGTGTTCACCTGATCCTTGGGAGTGGCGAGGGGAAGGTAGAAAGGGGGAGCACCCCTGAAAGCAGCCTTGTTCAAAAGGCCAGGGATGTAGCATAGTTACCTTTAAGAGTCACTTGCAAATCTGAAACTAAAAGCAGATTGAGGGTTGCTGATTTTATTATTTATTTATTTATTAATTATCTAAGAGAATTCCTCCTCCTGTGCCTCATTGACTCAGATCTAGCCCTCCTCCTGGTAAAGCATCCAACAACTAAATTAGAGAAAAACACAGCAAACAGATTCATCCTACTACATGGGTAACCAGTGGTAGAATTTTCTCTCAGAAAACCCAGTTAAAATTTCCATTGTCGGGGGTTGAGGGATGTCTTGGTGGCTCAGTCAGTTAAGCATCTGCCTTCGGCCTAGATCCCAGGGTCCTGGGATCGAGTCCTACATTGGGCTCCCTGCTCAGCGGGGAGTCTGCTTCTCCCTTCCCCTCTGCCTGCTCCTCCCTCTACTCATGCTCTATGTTAAATGAATAAATTAATATATTTTTAAAAAATACTTTTTTCCATTGGATTAGGAGGCAGGTAAGTAGGGGAGTTATTTTTGGATGAAATATTCCATAAGGAAAGAAAAAAAACAAAGCTCTATAAAGAAACCTCTCTCTGTATTGAAAACAACATAAATTTCTCTTGTTACCTGCTTCTGTGTTTCCAGAGAACAAAAGGAACTCTCTGGTTTTACGTTGTGCACACTTAGTTCCACATGTAATAGGGCCCTGCTTTCCCTTTAAATGTGAACTATGGATTCTTGAACAAAAATCATAAAAATTCCATCAGATTAATACACAGTTTCAGATTTGTCCCAAGGGCCTTTGCCTAACTTATTTTTATCCGCATGAAAACCTCCTGAGAATATGGTGAGCTCTGTTTCTTCACTGAGCTACCCCAGCCAGGAGTCTGGCAGCATTTCCATTATCTACCACCCACAGAGCTGGATTTTTGTTTTTTAAGTTGTTTTCCTCGCAGGATAACAAGACCAGTGATTTCTAACCATACTCACATCTTCTGAAATTGTCAGCTATGTATCTAAATGTTCCAGTCCTGATGTTTCTTTAAAAATCTATATATACTGAAATGTAGATTTATTGAAGAGTTGTGAAGAAAAGAGCTTTTTCTATATATGCTTCACTCTGCTTTTTGTAATGTTAACCATGGTACATCTATTAAAGCTAAGAAATTAACCCTGGTATGGCACTAATAACTAAGCATCATGTTTTGTTGGGCTTTCCCAATTTTTTCCACTGATGTCTTTTTGTCCGTTCTGGGTTCAAATCTGGGATGTTCTCTTGCATTTAATCATCCCATCTCCTTAGTCTCCTATCTGTAACGACTTCAGTCTGACTTTGACCTTGACATTTTTATTTACTTTTATTTATTTTATTTAAATTGAGTTAGCCAACATTTAGACGTCATCAGTTTTGGTGTAATGTTCAATGATGCCCTAGTTGCATAGAACACCCAGTGCTCATCCCATCACATGACATTTTGTTTTTGAAGCTCTTTCCAAATGTACCTTTTTACACATGCAAGATATTTTATAACCACAGACTAGAATACCTAATTGCATATATTTAAAAATAATTTCTACATGTTTTTAATATTCAAAAGAACCTTAAAAGGTAGGAGCAAAATATTTGAATAAAAAATTACTAAGGAAGATGTCATCTGTTGGTGTGAATGTCTTTTACTGGCTTTCCTGCTTATCAGTACCTCAATCCAATGAACGTATCTCAAACCTAATTAAACATTCTGAATCATCTTAACGTATGAACTTCTCATGTGATAATTATGTTGACTGTTCTGTGATTGCATGAATTCCAGATTCTTTAGCATGGCCCATAAGGTCTTTTATGATCTGGCTCCCATGGGTCCCTCAAGAAGCACTTTTAGCTTTCCTGTCTCCATTGTAGGGCTCCTGATAATCCCCATCTTTTTATATATGTCCCCGTGTAATCCCTTCTCCTTGAGTATAGGCTAAACTTCTTGACTAGTTTCTAAGGAATAAAACAGGAAGTAAAGATTGTAAAGACTTATAAAAAGGACTGTGGCTTCTGTCTTGGGAGCATTCTCTCACTTGGGAGAAGCCAGTCACCATTTGTGAGCATCCCTAATGAAAGGCCCGCTGGAGGAGTTGATGGCTCTGGCCAGTAGCCAGTGAGGGGCTGAGCCATGCTAATAGCCACGTGAGTAGGACTGAAAACAGCTCCTTCTCCAGCAAGGCCTGGAGGTGACTGTAGCACTGGCCCATTGTTTGATCACATATTTGTAGGAGACTCTAGCTTAAGGACCCCAGTTGAGCCATGCCTGAATTCATAACTCCCAGAAATGGTGAGTTAATAAATTATTATTTAAGCCGCTGAGTTTGGGGGTAATCTTTTTTTTTTTTAGATTTTATTTATTTATTTGACAGACACAGCGAGAGAGGGAACACAAGCAGGGGGAGTGGGAGAGGGAGAAGCAGACTTCCCACTGCACAGGGAGCTGGATGTGGGACTTGATCCCAAGACCCTGGGATCATGACCTGAGCCTAAGGCAGACACTTAGCGACTGAGCCACACAGGTGCCCTGGGAGCAATTTTTAATGCTTAACGTGTTCTATCCAATTGGACTACCTGGAACTACCCATGTTACCCATATTTTTCTCATACCCTGGTGTCTGGATGTTTAGTCAGTTATTTTGGGATTTAATCAGTAATTTACTAAGCCCCTATTGAGTGCCAGCCAGACTGATGCTAGGTACCCAGATCAAAGACCCCAAAATACAGTTTAAGGCATCTACAATTAAGTGACAAAAATGTTGGCTACTAGTAACATGGTAAATGCTGTAGCTGAGGAATGAATTTCTGTAAATTTAGAAGAGTAGTTTTATTTGATTTAAGAAGCATATGAGTACCAAGAAATTTTTGAGCTAGATTTTGAAGATGAGTGGCATGTTCTTTTCATCCGTGAGGGAAGGTGGCAGAGGAAAGCATGAAGAGAGTGTAGGTGTACATATTGTTTGGGGGGGTAGCAACGATGACCATGTAGTGGAGATGGAGGCCTGGAGGATGAGCCCAGGCATGAGAGAAGACGGTTTCCCATTCTCCTCCCTGCCTGTTGGGATACTCTTGTCCATCCCCCTCGACCAAGTTCAAATTTCATTGTTTTCTTGAAACCATCTCTGACTATCCCTGCCCTTCATGGTTTTTGCCCATGCAGTTACTATTTCACTCATAATCTTAACCTGCTGTCCTAGCAAACTCTTGGGAATAATAAACAGTAGCTTTTCTTTGTGTATCCAGAACACTGCTGAGCACATAAAAGTTAGATAAATTCTTATTGATTAATTTAAGATGGCATTTAACTTCTGTGTTCTTAAAGTCTTTTTAAATTCAATTAGCCAACATGTAGTGTATCATTAGTTTTGGATGTAGAGTTCAGTAATTCATCCATTGCATATAACCTCCAGTGCTCATCACATCATGTGCCCTCCTTAATGCCTGTCACCCTTTTATCCCATCCCCCCACCCACCTCCCCTCCAGCAACCCTCTGTTTGTCCCCTATAGTTGAGTGTCTCATAGTTTGTCTCCCTCTCTGATTTCTTCCCATTCCATTTTCCCTTCCTTCCTCTATGATCTTCTGTGCTCTTTCTTTTTTCCACATATGAGTGAACTTTTATGTTCTTAAAGTCTTAAGTGAAAATGCTTAAGCTGAATATACAGACACAACCAGCAACTCTAAAGCAACCTTGAAATAAATGCCTGAGAAGATGCTGAGAATGCAAATACAGGGAGATAGGTAGTGAAATTTATACTGATGTAGAAGGACAGACTTGATGTCAGTAAGCACATGAAGATTTGGGGTTGGATGAGCACATGAAAATGCACAGATGGGACCAAGTGCTGCATAGATGGGAAGCTGTAGCCTAACTGAAATGGAGTTTTGTTCCAGGGAGCAGTGTGAGAGGTGACTGGGTGGCATAGGTGAGCCCAACTGAGATGCACACCTTGATCCATGAAGGAGAAATCAGTTCGACATTGGTCTAGGTGGTCTGCCCCATGGGTCTCAGAAAAAGGACTTATAGAACTGTGGCACCAACGGTCCTTCATCCCTAGCTAAAGTGTATATTCTACAGGATACATCACTATATCCTGCCTGTGAACTCTCCTATTAGTACTGGGTCATAATACTCCTGAACCTGTGACAGTATTTCAAGAAATCATAAGAGGTATTCTACCTGAACTCACAAATGAATCTAATCGGTTACCTTGTGGCATCCATATTTGGGTTGCTTTCCTTAAGCAATTTACCTCCTCCCTGGAATGGAACCACCACAACTTTGGCGGCTACCTAACTTGCTGTTGTACACCACCCCTCCTCCACAACAGAGCTTTAAGGAAACTTGTGCTGGATAGGCTCTTCCTGCTGCTCTGATGTATGGATCTCAAGGCATGCAAGCTTCTGGCCATCTTCATTATTATAGTCTTCAGTTGTGTTCTCTGTGTCACAGATCTGTGCTGCGCTCTGTTAGACTGAAAGAAAAAAAGGTTGTTTCAATTTCTACTTATAGTTTAATATTCCACTCATACCTCCTGCACCCCAGGATTTGACCATGAGTCCAGCAGTAAACAGAACAGGGAAGGGTGCTGGACCCGAACAGAAATCTTAGTGATAAACACAATGTTCTTTTCATGTTTTTTTTTTTTTTTCCTCTTCACTACCAAGGGTGCACTACTATATCAAGTGTGTGGCGTCTGATCCTTTCCTTATTTAGGTACTCCATAATATCTCATATATGGACTCCTGGCAGGTTGATAAGACATTCTCAGACATCTCTAAACTCCTGGTGGGCATCACAGCTGGAGCTTAAGACAGGACCACATCTATGCCATGTTTGTGTCTGAACAAGGGATGCCAGACTAGGAGGGAGTTGTGTAATCCAGAAAGGGACAGGAGCAGAGAATATAGGAGGGAGACTTGCATGTTTGGATGGACAAGGGGAGAGATGATCTGGATGGATTTTTGCAGACCTGGGTCTATTACAGTTGTTGGATGTCCTTTTATTAACTCTTGGCATGTACCTGTGTAGATAGAACCACTTAGAAGTGGGAGTTAAGGGACTAAAATGATCAAAATTGTGTGTGTGTGTGTGTGTTTTCCACAGTATGCAATAGGACTTAGACTAGAGAAAGCAGGAAGGACAAAATAATCCAGGCCTGGAGTGATGAGCATGTTTCCTACTTTTCTTGTTTGCCAGGAAATGAAATAAATTTTGTGCCAACTTGTAGGAGCTGTCATTTATCCAGATTCAGAATGATTACCTTTCATATTTATCTTTCAAATCCTGCATGTGCCTCTGTTTGTCTTATTTGTCTTTAGGTTTTATTTTCTTTTTCTTTTTTGTTACTGTATCTTAGAAGTAGACTATAAATGACAAAAACAAATGAACAAAAAATGTGTTGGCAGTGATGGCAAGAATGGAGATGAATGATATTTGATGTGAAGCTTTTATAAAGACCTGGGGATTTTGCAAGCACCGGGTTAAGAGATGGCACCAGTAGGGGCGCCTGGGTGGCTCAGTGGGTTAAAGCCTCTGCCTTCAGCTCAGGTCATGATCCCAGGGTCCTGGGATCGAGCCCCACATCGAGCCCCACATCGGGCTCTCTGCTCAGCAGGGAGCCTGCTTCCTCCTCCCTCTCTCTCTGCCTGCCTCTCTGCCTACTTGTGATCTCTGTCAAATAAAATAAATAAAATCTTAAAAAAAAAAAGATGGCACCAGTAGCTTACTGCTGCTGCTGATGGCGGTGTGACTGGAAGTTCGAGAAGCAGATGAAGATGATACAGTAACTCTTAAGCCTCATATGGTAAGAAGCTGGGGCTAAGGTTCAGTCAGAAACTGCTATTGAATTCCAAGGTTGTGCTGTGTCTCCATACCTACTTTAAAGATCAGTGATCAAAACTAGATGCTGGCCTGAATAATAAAGGGTTTTGTAAGGCTCTGCTCTTTTATAAGGTTGGGTTCAGGGAGAAGTAGAAAATGCAGTGTGATCAGAGTCCCTATGCAATCTACACTGAGTGGATATCTTCATCATTAGCCCAGAGTAGTGACTACATGTGCTAGGTATTAGAACTTACTAATTAGTGAGGACTCTTGATGTTCAAAAGTTAAGGGGGCACACTTGGTTAAGCTTCTGGCTCTTGGTTTCAGCTCAGGTTGTGATCTAGTGTTCTGAGATTGGCTCTTGCTCAGCCTGGAATCTGCTTGAGATTCCCCCTCCCTTTCCCTCCACCTGTTTATGCATGTGCTCTCTCTCTCTCTCTCTCTCTCTCTTTCTCTTTCTTTCTTTCTTTCTCTCATCATAAAATGTTTAAAAGCTTAAGACCCAAGATAATGAATAAAAAGATAAAGGTATAACTAGCAAATCCTGGGGGTATATAGTATAAGAGTTTGCAGACCCAAATGGCTATAGGGTCCAGGAAGTTCATCTAAATGAGTGGAGCGGGCAAGATATAATACAAAGGGGTAGGTGCATGACTGTGTGGAGAGCACTGGATTCACCCAAGAGCAGCTGTCATCAGCCCCAACTGACCATAGTCTCAAATACTGATTATCCAAGGGAAGCCAGAAAATTGGATTTGTAGTAAAAATAGAATTAACAAAATGTTGGCTAACTGTTGCAATACAACACATAGACCAAACAAAACACTTCTGTGACTGTGTTAAACCTGTAGGCATTGCTTTATGGTCTCTGGATGAGGATGGAGTCCTTTCTCCAGAAATATGGAACACATAGTATTACTTAGAAGAGTCTGGCTGGGAGAATTGAAGGGGAAGGCTAGTACTTGGTCAGGTAACAGGATAAAAGCTAGCCCATATGGGAATAAAATCCCATCTCTTGTAGGTTCAGAAGAGTGATGCAGCTGTTCTCTTGTGAAGTAGACCTATTCACCCTAGATAAGACAGAACTTCTAATAGAAAGATTTTAGCAGAAGCCACTCCTCAGTCAGGGCGGAACTGAGGCCATGGTTGGTGAGGAAGACAGGGAGGCTGGATTGACTGTAAGGACATGAGTTAAGCCTTTTGATAAAAGGCTAAAAAAATGTGTCTGCTACAGCTTATTATATGGCAACTAATCCCAGAGAGGAAGAAATGTTCAGTAAAATGCTCATGATTTAATATTCACTGTGCATGAGAAAGACAACTTACAAACCTTCCAAGCTTCCAAATATTTAGATATGAAATGTGAAATTGAGTTTGGGGTTTCAATCCTAGTTTTATTTTATGGCTATAGTAATATTTATGTGGTTACTATGTGCTCTTTAGTATAGAGAGTTTTCTGTGTGCATTATCTCAATTCTTTAAAATCCTTAAAGCAGATATTCTTTTTTCTTTTCTTTTTCTCTTTTTGAAATGGGTATATCCCATATTCGATACTTCTAAATAGTGGGGCTTTGACATTGACAGATGAAGTAACTTGCTGAAGGTCACACAGCTAAGTAAGTGGTAGTGTCTGGTCCTGGAGCCAGACTGATCTGATTCTAAAGTGTGAGCTCTACTAGGGAAACTTTCCCCATTGATTTGACTCAAACACTTTTCCAATGTTCTCTGAGCGAGTTGTGAAAACCAAATGCAAAGATACTAAGTTACATGTTTTTTTTGTAAACTCTAAGACAGTGCTGTTTTAACTGACAATTACCCAGCCCCTACTAGTTTCCACAGAAGTTGCTAGGTGATCTTACTTTTGATGGCTATATTTTTCTAAATATTTTTCTTAATTATTCCTCCTATGAAATCCTACCTGTTAATTTGTTCCCACTGCCTCCATTTAAAAAGGAAGACCCCTTGCCCTATCCCTTTTGTTCTAGTAAAGTTTGCATCTTTATGCTCCCACTTTAAACTAATTATATGGTTTCCCTCTGGGACCAGCTAGAGACGAGATGAAAAGAAACTCAGCTCACCTGAGGCTCCTGTTCACTGAAGGATTATATTACCCCTGTGCCATAAGCCCAATGCTGGAGAACTTTCATTCTAAACCGTGAACACTTTTTTTCCTTTTAAAATAAAAAGTCCTGGCCCACTGCTGAGCATATATCCAGAGACACTTAGTTAGTGAAAACCACAGGAAAAACTATTGCAGAATGTGGAAACTTTGTCCTAACACAATTTCACCTGAAATTTTATATTCTTTGACTCTCTGGGGGAGAGAAAGAAAGGAAATAGAAACAAATGAGAGAACAGGAATGGACATGAGGAGGAACCCAGCCAAGCAGTAGGTTGCCATACAGAAACACAGAATGGTTTCTACAAGTCAAACAAAAGCCTGTCATAGGACTAGGAATCAGAGGAGCTGGACATGAAGACAAGTACCAGACATCATAAAAAAAAAAAAAAAAGAAAAAGAAAAAGATGGATCAATGTGAGAGGGAGAAAAGTAGGACAGCTGTTCTTTTCCTTTCCTAAATGGCTTGATAACTACATTGGTCTGGCAAAGAAAATTACTTCTTAGTATTGGTGAGTAGAGTGATAGCAGGTCACTAGAAAAATAGCCCCCTTCCCTTCATCTTCTTCTATTTTGAGAAAGGAAAATAGATATGTGGAGTGGGGTTGGGGGGATAGCAGGGAACAGCTGTGCCACAGAGAGCTATTTATTTTGAGGTTGGTCTTATGCTAGGCTATTAAGTAGCCTAAAATTACTTTGGAAGATATACCTGACTGATGAAAATAGTTCAGTACCTCAGACCCAAGAATCATTGGTCCAATAGTATACCTCATAATTAATAAAAATCACTTGGCAAAATTTTAAGTTAAATGCGGTAGGTATTTCTCTATTGCTACATCTTTAAGATGAAGGGTGTCTTGAGTGTGAAGAAGTCCAGTATGACACTCCTCTCTTCAAAGCTAATTTATATATAAGGCATAATGCTGGTGCTGTAACTCAGATCGTGTCTGTTCTTTAAAGTCTTTCAGAGTCTTCCTCTTGAACTTGGAATTAAATCCAAACTCTTGGCCTGATGTCTGTGGCACTGCATGATCTGGTCTTTACATTTCTCCATCTTGATCTGTATTACGGCTCTCCCTCCTACTTGCTGCTTTCCAGCTGTCTTGGCTGCCTTCAACTGTCACAAACACTCCAAGCCCTTTGCCACTCAAGGTTCTTTCTACTTGTTCGCTGCCTGGAATATTGGCACGTGTGGTGGGGGCGGAAGGGAAGAGAGGGCAAATGGCTCTCTTATACCCTTGAAATTTCAGCTTAATATCCTATTTTCTGAAAGACCTTTCTTGATTCTCCTTAAAATAGGCTTCGCATCTGCCCCTCAAACCTTGCCCTCCATTGATTCTACAACAACCTCCTTTTACTGCCTCATAGAACTTGTCAGTCTGTTCTTTGTTTTGCTTCCTTAGCTATATTATAGACTTCATGAGGGCAGAGACCCCATCATTCTTAATTTCTATTCTATCAAATCCTCAAATGATTCCTGGTATACTAGACATATACTAATTTGCTTAATGAACGAATATGTGAATGGAACCCCATATTATGTTAAACATTGTGCTAAGTAGTATCCCTATGTTTATTTAAAGATTTTATTTATTTTGGAGAGAAAGAGAAAGAGGCTGAGCGGGGGAGGAGAAAAAGGGAAGAGAGAAAGAGGGGGGAAAGAATCTGAAGCAAATTTGTGCTCAACAGAGCCCTACACAGGGCTCAATTCCCATAACCTGAGTCAAAACCAGGAGTCTGACACTTAACCGACTGAGCCACCCTATTTTTTTCTTTTCACCCCCTCCTCCCTTTTCTTTTTTTACCTTAAAATTTTTTTTAAACCTGTTTATGTAGTTATTGTGAGATAAGAATTTTCTCCATCTCCCTAATGGGAAAAAGTGGAAACTTAGATCCTGGGTTGCTTAAGTCTTTAAGGAAGTTCTAATTATTGCAGAGTGAGCCCATTATATAATGGATCCATATTTGTGTTCCTCCACTATGACATGGTGAAATCTCATAGAACAGGCTGAAATGAAGTAGTTGGATTTAGCCCCATTCTTCATGCCTCTAGGAGTTATGCATGTGTTTGTGGATATGAATATATCTTCATAAAGTATCTTTAGGAGCACAGACACGGTCTCTGGTCTCCATCTGAGTGAAAAATGCCCATCATATCCACATTTATAATCCTGTAATTATAGTTCCTTACAATAATATAGTGATCTGAGTTTTCAGACATGGCAGCTCCTTACATTGCTTTTGTGTCTCCAGTAGGCAAGCAAGGCAGGTGTTGTCATTATCTTCTTGCCACAGATGCTGCGGCTCAGATTATGTGATGTTAGCTGGCTTGTCCAGGGACCCCATCTATAGGTGGTGAGAGTCATCCTGGCCTCCATATTCTTTCCCCAGAGCACAATTCTGTTGTCCAGGAGGTCTGAAATATCTTTCCTGGTTATCGTTCCCTTCCTCCCACCAGAACCATCTTTTTCCTCTCTTTGAACATTTCCTGAAAATCAGCGTTTTGACCTACTGAGAGTTTAAACAGAGGTGATAATGAAGGGGTTCTTGATTGGGGGAAAATGAGCAAACAGATTTATCTGCCTGCTTTCCATCTCGCTCCAATGTCCTCCACCCTTAGTCCCTCCAAAGAGGGATATTGTTTCCATGGTGCTCTTTCTTCAGAGTACTCCATAATATTTGTGACTGTGAAGAACTATTTTTTGATCATTTGACCAGATAAGCTAATGAAGCACATCTCCAGTGGTCTTTCAAATAATTCCTTCCTGTCGATCTCCACCAGCCCTATTTTCAGTTATAATCTTTTCTGTTATTCTTCTGGTCTGTCTCCTTCAGCTGAGCCACTGTCCATTCCATTCTCCACTGCAAATAGAGCTTCCATTGCCAAGGACAGATAGAATTGTAGTGTTTTTACTTGAGACTCCCCATATGATTATATCCTAAGTCCATACTCTTCAATGTCATCTAAAGCCCTTGGCAATTGAGTTCCTTGCTGTTCCAGCCTCCCCTCCTGCTGTGCATTATACTCTCATTTTAGGAGACTCTGGTTGTTGTCTGCGCAAGCTGTGCAGTCTCCTGCCCTTGCACCTTTTTGTGTCATTCCTGCCTCCTGAAATGCTCACTTTCTACTTCCCTGTAAAGTTGAGCTCAAAATCACTTCCCATTTGATGGTCTCCTGGACACTCCTTTATTATTCCTCTTTCCAAAGAAATTTTTCTTCCAGCCTTGCTCCCATGGTCATTTGCTTAGATCCCTATTAGAACTACACTTACTATACTGTTTTTAGTATTGTGGTATGGTTTGTCAACAGAATAGAAAGTTTGATGACAGCTAGTTTTCACTGTATTCCATTCAGTGTCTTTGCTTTACAGATGTGATTTCGTGGAGAGTAGGGACACTACTTTCTTCCTCTTTGTGGCGTTAGAACCTAGTGTAACACCTGCCGGGTAGAAGTATATTATCAGTGTTGGGCCACAGGCTTGCTTCTAGGCATGTGAAATATACTCTTTCTCACTGCGGTTCACAGAGGTGGCTGTGATGCTGCCATTTTGGAGATAAGAAAACTGGGGTTCTATGGAATATTTTCACAGGGTTGGCATTTGAATGGATGTATGTGCCTGACTTCTAAATTGTATCCTCCATTATAGGAGCTTGCCTTATATAAGCTGATCAAATATGAAATATCCTCTCCCCTTTAACATGTAGAAGATGTTCCCATCTTGTCCTATGAAAGCCGTTAAAGGTAGGTGGGAATTAATTTAGTATTTACAGTGATTGAGCATCAACGCCAGGAAAAGGAGATAGGAAAAGAGTTTTTTGGGATTATGGAATTAGGTGATGGGTTCTATGGGCCAAATCAGCAGAACTTCATGTCAGGGAAGTAAGTGACGTTCATGATTTACTAAAATTGCTTTCTGCCACCCAAGTGAAAACTTATCCTGAATGAGGCCTACTGGCTGGAAATGAAAAAAATCACTGTTGATAAAGTTGTAAAATGTTCTTAAAAAATCCTCTAACTTGTAACCTGCCAGAGTCCTAATCTTGTTACAAGACTGGTAGAGGAGGCTGATTTCCCAGGTCTGACCTACTGTCTGTGGTTTTCATTCTTTATTCTCTGCAACCTTCAAACCATGTGGTATTTGGCAAATTCAACAGACAAGTCACATAATTACATCATTTTCCACCGAACATCTGCAGTACTCTTATTTGGCAATAGGAAGTGCCTGAAAAATCTGGCAGGGCCTTGGATGAGAGGTCATAAAAGCCCCTAATAAATTACCTTATACAGTGACACTGTTAGAGGGTATTGCAATACTTCCAGGTTGTTTAGAAATTTTCAGAATTTTCAGTATTTTAAAAGGAACAATACATTTCCTTTTTGCAAGAAGGACATTTCTGACCAAGGAAGCTGCAGTGACACACTTTTCCGGAGATGAGAGAATAGTGGGCACACACACACACATACTCACCAATAATTTTAGAAAAATGAATGAGATGTTGGGGCAAATGCTGTGTTCTCTCCTTGAGAACGGTCCTAAAGGGAACGGAAAGGACTGTGTCTTCAAAGGAAGCAAATTAGTTGCAGACAGCTTCAGACAAGTTAAAGCAACATCTGGAAAGGCTGATAATAGACTGACTTCCTGAAATGTGGGTTTGACTATGATGACTTCAGACAGGAAGCTTAAGTTTCTTATCGTAATGTTGGAAAAAGACCTAAAATTATAAACTGTTTAACTGCATACAGAATTGCAATTCTTTAAAACAGTGACATAAAGTTATGGAGGTTTAAAATTCTTTCAGTAAGCTCTAACAGCTATCAAATATTTGCATATCCTCTCCTTCACAGGGAATATTTAAAGAAAAATATATGTACTTATGTCTATTAAGTTCTAATATTATGAACTCTTCAAGTTACTTATCTTGGAAACTGTTTTAATAGAAATGGCATGTCCTTCCTCCAGACCTGAATTTTGGTATGGAAAATTTTGACTATGATAAAGTTGAAAGCACTACCAGGGAGAAAGCAGGAACTAGGAAAGAAATGAACCATGTTATCTCAGGGCTATTGGCCCTTCTACGGCCTTAAGGTGGGGCTACAAGAAGAATCCTACGAGTTTTGTGAAATATTTTTTTGGACCTTACACATGACAGTACTACACACACATATAAGTTATTCAGGGCATTCTCTCAGGAGATAAGGAAAATCCTTTGGTGCCATATTCCACCATATTCTTTCTTGTTTCCCTTGTTACCAATGAATTGCAAGGCTGTTTTAATGTAAATGACACCTCACATGGTTAGAAGAAAATATCTTCCTTCTGTGTTTCAAGGAATATATTTGTAAGTGTCTAAAAGTGAATATTCTTTGGGGCTTCATGTCAGCCATCTCCACATGTGAAATTTAAGCTGCTTTACAATTTCATGTTGAAAGAGTAAGAGTTATCTTACCCGTTATCTTCTCATGTTGCAAAGAGAGACCATAAGCTGCATATAATTAGGAAAAAAAACACCTTCATTCACAGAGGTTGAATAATGAGGAAGGATGTTTTTCCATCAATGTAGAGAGGGCACTTTTAAATAAGGTCGTAAATATATGCTTCTGAATCTCATACAAAGTTTACACCTAATTTCTTAGCAGCTACATTTTCACATAAAAAATTAAACCTTCAGCTGTTTATTCCATGCAGATGTTCTTCTACATTTTTTTAGATGCCTATTGTTCCATTTGTACGATGTCCAGCTAAGCAAGCTTGCCAATCTTTGCCTGACAGCCTCTACTTCCCCATGTGTCTTTGCTCACACTGCTTCCTCTCCCTGCCAGGTGCTTTCTCCCTCTCAACGTCTTTCTCATCTTTCTAAAAGTCAACCAGCTCAAATGCAGCCTCCTGCTTAAAGATGTATTTATCACCACTGGAATAGGTTTGTGGTTTTTTTTGTTTTGTTTTGTTTTTGTTTTTTTGGTTTTTTTTTTTTTTTTTGTTCCTTCAGTTGAGCTCTATTAAGTATACTTAATTCAGAAAATACTTAAGAGGCTGCCCTTTCTGGGGCATTGTCTGATGTCACATGTGGTTGGGGAAGTAAAAAAACAAAAAACAACAACAAGAAAAAACCACTTACCCTCCAAAATTAGAAGAAGTGAGGTGACAATACAGTGCAGATTCATATTCATGGTTTTCTACTTAATTGGATTGAAGGATTTGAAGTCGCAGACAAATAATACATGCATGCATGTATGCAACTAGAATGTTCACCTAAGAGTGGATTTTAAGTAGCAATTTTATGGCATTGTGTGAGAACTTTCAAGGCACTCATGCTTTTGCCCAGTAGGGGATATCTTTAGCTCTTTAGATATATCAATATATTTATGACATGTCCTTTATTACTATAAAACAAAAGAAGTGTTCATAATAAAATGATTTAAATAATGCAAAGCTTATAATGTAAAAAAGTGAAAGTTATTTTATTCCCACTGTTATTCTTCATGGGTTACCATGTAAACTTTTTTTCACATGGTAGAGGGATATACAATGTATTGGTGTATGCATACAGGTATTTCAAAGTAGTAGAAGTTTGATCCTAAGTCAAGTCTACACTCTCAGCAGCTAACAAATGCTGCCTCCTTACATAGGTGTCTTTAAATTTGCTCCTTAATGTTTAGGTAGCTTTCATTCACTAATTTTAGTTCCATCATTCCAGCAGCCCTCTGGTCCTCTCAGTAAAATCCTGAAATGCTATATCCAAAAAATTATCTTTTAGAGAATTTTACCTTGTGTTTTCCCTAGTTATATTCTACATCAAAATAATGTGTCCTTCAGGACAAAGAAATCTATGTAGAACCCAGGCCTTTCCATGATCCCTCTATACCCGCCCCCCCATATACACCCTGCTGCCATCTGAATCTCAGTCTTAATGCTGCAGTTGCCACATTTGATATACTCTCCACCTTTTGCATCTTGGTGGGCTTGGTTTCCCTCTGAATCTTCAGAAGCACAAACCCACCATACGCCCTTTCCTTTCCCTTCAGAGGGTGAAGAAGGTGGCAGAATGCAGCCGAGGTGGCTTGTGTTGGCATTCAGGATCTCCCCAAAGACAAACCTCACTCTGCAGGGTGCACAACACCCTAAAACCATAATGCATCTACAACCTCATGGTTGCAAACAGGGAGAGGAACAGAGGGAGGGGGACAAGCAGACTCCCCACTGAGCATAGAGCCCGGTGTGGAAGCTCCGTCTCAGGATACTGAGATCATGACCTAAGCTGAAACGAAGAGTCGGACGGCTTCACTGACTGAGCTAAGCCGTTCCGGCACCCCAAGCCTTTTTTTAAGGGAAGAAAGAAAAGTGCCAAGAGTCTGCCATTCTTAACTGCTATTGAGCATAGGGTTTCTTTCTGAGGTTGAAAAAAAAAAGTTCAAAAACTATATTGTAGGGATGGTTGAACTGCCCAATATACTAAAACCATTGAAATGACACTTGAAGTGGGTGTGTTATATGGCATATGAACTATATCTCAAACTTTTAAAGTCTGACACTTAAATTTCAATGTCTAGAAAGAATTTTCCCTCTTAAAAAGGCAAATCAGGATAAACACTGCCAGAGGCTTTTCAAAGAAAATTTTCATTACATATGAAAGCATACATGCAGACTATATATAAGGTCTAGGCTTAAGATCTGGGACCAGTTTTCTGGATCAATTAACCAATTTATATCCGAGTAACTTTATTACTAGAATTTTCAGATTTCACAAAGAAGTGCTCACCTTTGTGTTTCTAGTGTAAACAATGTTAGGTTTTTTTACCCAATCACCAAGTTACATAGAAATCCTTGTTAGGGGTGCCTGGGTGGCTCAGTGGGTTAAAGCCTCTGCCTTCGACTCAGGTCATGATCTCAGGGTCCTGGGATCGAGCCCCACATCGGGCTCTCCGCTCAGCAGGGAGCCTGCTTCCCCCTCTCTCTCTGCCTGCCTCTCTGCCTACTTGTGATCTCTGTCTGTCAAATAAATAAATAAAATCTTTTTTAAAAAAATCCTTGTTAGTCACATTACTCCTATTTGAAGGAATAAAACAGTAAAATTAGATGCTGGTCAATATGACCTTCTTTACCAAGAAATTTTGCCACGTGTTTTTAAAATAGGGAGTTTGTGCTACATCTTTTTTTTTTTTTTAAGATTTTATTTATTTATTTGACAGAGAGAGATCACAAGTAGGCAGAGAAGAGGGGGAAGCAGGCTCCCTGCTGAGCAGAGAGCCCAATGCAGGGCTCTATCCCAGGACCCTGGGATCATGACCTGAGCCGAAGGCAGAGGCTTAATCCACTGAGCCACCCAGGCACCCCTGTGCTATATCTTTTAAAAACTCACCAAGAATGTCTCCTCAACATAACCCTGGAGCTGAAGCAATGGAGAGGAGCTGTTTCTCATCTATTGTTAGCCCCTGTCTAAAGATCCAGTCCCTCCATAATGGCTGCGGTGGAAGTCCAGCTTTATTTAAAGATTTTATTTATTTATTTGACAGAGATCACAAGTAGGCAGAGAGGCAGGCAGAGAGAGAGGAGGAAGCAGGCCTCCTGCTGAGCAGAGAGTCTGATGTGGGGCTCGATCCCAGGACCCTGGGATCATGACCTGAGCCGAAGGCAGAGGTTTTAACCCAATGAGCCACCCAGGTGCCCTGGAAGTCCAACATTATTATCTACATAATTTAGCTGGGAAATTTTGGGGTTGACATCAGCCCAACTGGAAAGCATGGGATGTATGACCTTCTTTGTGCACTCACTTGTCAGCAACTGTGATCTCCATGAAGGCTGTATCTACCCTGTAAGGAGAGTTGTGGGTTCTGTTTTCCACGTTGTGAGCTTGAGCACCAGAAATGCCGCTCATGGTCTTCTGATGATAAAACCTGTGGAAAAGCCTACTACAAACTACTGGACTATTTCCTGTTTTTAATCTTATATTTTTAGTGATTCTTCAGTTTCTGAGTATAACAGAAACACATTATTTCCTGTTTAAAAAATAATCGGTTTGGACGATAAAGTCAAGGACAATGGGGCCTAACAAAATAGTAAGAGAGTCCAGTAATGTCCCATTAAATTCAGTAAACAATTTCAGGATCTCTCAAGTTATATAGGTAACCAGAAACAGGTTCAGTATATGGCTATCAATGAAAATAACTGGATATATAAGGAACACTAGCCACCCTTTCTAAATCAACATAATTATCTGATTTCCTGCCCCCCCCAACATATACAGAACACACCCCCAAATGAACTGAATCAAACAGCTTTGGGTTTGAATTTGACCAACTTTTTTGCTCAGATCCTACTCTTGATTTCTCATTCCCAAAAGATGGGAGCCTGGTGCCCATTGTAGAGTGTCTTTCTAGGAATAGAAAATGATCCTGCTCACCTGGGGATTTGGGATTGCTCATTTGGTTATTCCTGCTCTTCATTCAGCTACGGCTTCCGGGACTGCAATTTACGTTACCGTTTCTAAACAGGGCTACTTAGAACTGTAATATAGCCACTGTGGTGGAGGAAAAAAAGAAATTTGGCTTTCCAGGTTCATTCTACTGAAAACAACTTTTAATCTATTTTTTAAATCAATTCTGCACATTATTATGGCTTTATAAATATTATTCACAGCTGACTCTTGTGTCTCTGATGGCCAAGGTAATTCTTTTCTTTTGCATCCCGTTTCCTACCCTCAACCCCTGAGTTAATAATTGCTGCTGATTTTGGTTGGTGGGGTAGATTTCTACTTACCTGACACTCAAATCTCAATTTTCTGTTAGTACTGAAAATATAATTCTAGATGATTCAGACCCCAAGTAATCTCTTGTTTTCTCCTCTTAAATCTGTCTGTGTCTCTATTCCGGTGTGGATTGATGGATTGGTAGACCTGCCGTCACTAGAAAGCTCTCTAGACCATCATCCTGTGAACTCCCTCTTCTGTTAGATCCCCGGCTTCCTGAATCTCATGTCTTTTAATTTACTCCTTCTTTTTGAGATGCTTTACCCTTTAGCTGCTTCCTAAAAAAGGAAGATAAATTGAAATGTTTGGAGTGCCTTAATTCCATTCTAAATTGATCTTCTGCCTAGATACAGAATTCTGTATTAGAAATACTTCCTTCAGAGTTTTGGAAACATTGCTCCACTTTTTTCTGACTTCTATATTTAAGAAATCTGATATTCTTTTTCTGTTAAAGATTTTATTTATTTATTTATTGGACAGAGATCACAAGTAGGCAGAGAGGCAGGCAGAGAGAGAGGGGGAAGCAGGCTCCCTGCTGAGCAGAGAGCCCACTGCGGGGCTAGATCCCAGGACCCGAGCCAAAGGCAGAGGCCCAACGAAATTTTGCCCCAAGAAATCTGATATTCTTAAGCTTACTATATTGCATGTATTACATGTTACCTTTTTTTTTTTTTAAATCCTTCTATAAGAGCTCCTTAGATCTTTCCATTATCCCCAATACTTGAAGATATTTTAAAGTCACATTAGTAAAAATCTGTCCTTTTTTAAACTGGAAATTCACATCCTTCAGGTAGGGGGATGAAGGTTGGTGATATGAATTAACCTCTTATTGGTTTCATTTTCTGTTCACATCTATACTTCTGCTCCTGCTTCCAAAACTTTGTTCCCATTTTCTCATCTGTTGTGATCTTGTCTCCTATTCTGTTTGACGTTGCAGATTTGTCTACTCATAAAATTCCTTAACTGTCATTATGGTGGAGTTTTGGAAGGATGTGGAAATAAATGCATGGGTTTAAATTACCATGTTTAGCTGGAAGCTCAGAATTTATATTTAGTTCTATTGAGTGTAGTCTTCATGGTTCCAGCCTTAGCTTAGCTTGTCAGGATTTTCCAGATACTGTCATTTTTCACCTTGTCTGTATCACCAAGCTTTGTGATTATCTGCAAATACATCCTCTTGAGGAGTCCAGTAGGACTGTATCTATCTCATGCATTTTCTAAGGTTTTCAGCACAACAGGTACTCCCATTCTGCTTCCCTCACAAAGTTTGGCTGCCCTTTGTGAAAACTCTTAGACCACCGTTTATTTGTGAGTTGTGACCAAACATTTTGAGAAGTTTATCAGGATATTTAAAGCAAGTATACCCTTCCCACCCCAATGTGTGTTTGTGTGTGTGTGTGTGTGTGTGTGTGTGTATGTGTGTAACACAGAGTAGTTAATCCTCTATAACCAAAAGCATGTATAAGTTCCAAACTTTGAATAGCAGAGTTTTGAGGCTATGACCTTAATGGGTGTGGCTAATCACAGTGCAGAAGTATATGCTAGCTCCACACTTCTTAGAACCTTCTCTTATGCCCGCTGACAACAGCTACTTGCTGGGGATCAGAGGTGGCCCATACGGTGCTCACAGGGTTCTGCAGCCTTACATTTTACCAGGAAGGAGGCTTTAATCAATTGGTTGGAAAAGGCCAATATCCTAGAAAGAATCAAGGCTTTCCCATAAAATTCAAGGAAGGACAAATTGGAGCAGAATAATCCTCTGAATGTGATCAGATTCCATTTCATTCAAATATTGAAAATATATAAAACTTAAGAGCTGTAACGTCTCTAGAATTCTTGTGTTTACAACTTTCAAGGTCAAATATTTGAAGGTATTTACTTAAACTAGTTTCCTTACCATAGTTTGTGACTTACCCAACTCCCCTATTATTAGGTTGATATTTGTAAGTTCTTTTGTTGAAATCCTCACTGTATATACCATTTTTCTTTCTGCGCTCTTAGGTGAAACTAATGGTTTGTTCACAGGAAGGCACAACACCTAAAAATGGAATATCCTAAATGGTAACATTTATTGTCCTTCACTTTCAAGTTACAAAGGCATATGCCCAAATTGTACACTAAAAAGACCTAATTATCCGTTTTGAATCTTCTACCCCAGTGTGTGTGAGGGAACCTTGAACCCCCATCCAAGCTAGTTTTATTTTTAATAGCCACTTTGCATTTTCCCTACATATAAGAATTTGTGTTTTTAAAAATCATAAATAGGTTGATCTGGATAAAGTGAATGTTGGAAAAATATTCAGAAAGGAGGACAATAGTATTGCAGTAGTCATACTGGTGTGTGGATGCTAAATGGAATGTTTTACATCAACTCAAGCCCTAAATAGCAGTGAATTCAATTACAACAACGCATAGTGCTTCTTTAGACTTCCTTAGTTCTGATAAATCTTTCCTAAAATAGTGTCCCAAGAGATGGGCATGCCCACCAGCCAGCTTCTATGCTATCAGTCCCCAGGACAGCAACTTGCCCTGCTGATAATTAGTAGTTTCTCTGAGCAGTCACTCTGCCTTGTAACATTAGCTCATTATTTCTCTTGCGATGAAACAGAGAGGCCCTGACTTCCAGAAGCAGATGTTGGTATGTCTGAAGTCCAGTGCAGGGAAAATAAGAGACTCATCACTGTCTTTCATGATGCACTAAAGATCATGATCTAGCCGTCACTGCTTTTATTGTAAGGGTTTTCTCCATTTCTTAACAGTAGTCATTTAAGAAAGAAAGGAATACATACTTTTATCTAACCTCATGAGAAGCATTAGGTACTTGAGCATGTGGAAGCATTATTAAAACAAAATGGTTCTAATTATATAGCAACCCATAATTACATGTTACAATTAGGCCAGGGCAGTTCCGGTGTGATTCATTATTTCCCTAATGCTGCTGCTTTTCTTTCTTTCTTTCTTTCTTTTTTTATTATTGGCTGGGGAAATGGGGGAGTGGTGGGCACCAGCCAATTTTTCTTTGAAACAATTTAAATACACAAAAGACTATTAAGCAAAAGCTTAAAGTGAGTTCTATTAATGCTAGATTAGGCTAATCTGAGAAGAAGTATTTGTGCAGCATATATAATTACCATTACTGGGACTATAACTAATAACAGCAGACATTCCCATTAGCAATCAGAATGTGATAAATACATGCTAAATGTTGAAAGATAATGTAAATATAGATGTATTACATGATTCGTCCCTCCAGAATTGTGTGCTATAATAACTGGGTTATGTTGGAAGGGCACAAATGTTGCATTCCCAGAAATAGCCCCCAATCTTGGTTTTCTACTTAAAAAAATTTTTTTTAATTTACATATAACGTATTATTTGCCCCAGGGGTACAGGTCTGTGAATCATCAGGCTTACATACTTCACAGCACTCACCATAGCACATCCCCTCCCCAATGTCCATAACCCAGCCACCTTCTCCCTACCCATCCCCCCAGCTTGGGTTTCTGCTTTTAAATGCCCAGTGACAGAGAAGATAGGGGTTTGGTTGATCAGGATTTGAGATCTAATTCTGTCTTCAAGAATGAGAGGTGGGGGAAAGGGATCAAGATTGTTGCCAGAGGGAGAAAACATAAACTGTTTTCAATTACATAAAACCGAAGTGGGCCTCTGACAGAGCTTAGCCTTAGAAATCAATGTGATAGATGGAGGGTCCAATGGATTCTAAAAACTGTTGAATTCCTTCTGCCTATTCTCCCTTTGGGTGAAATGTGTTCAATAGCATATTTGAGTCACATCTGCACTGACTGGGGGAAATCTTATTGTGGTGTCATCAGACTGCTGGTTGTTGGAATCTCCTGTACAGAAATTTGCCTTCAGGAATAGAGAAGCTTATGCAGAAGTTTCAACGGCAGTTCACTGAGGTGGAAAACTATTTTTGAAAACTTTTTTTTCCCCCTTTTATGTCCTGTAATTATTGCCTATGTTTCTCAAAAGAAGTTCTTAGCTTAAAAGTAGCAAATAAAGGAGCACTTTTAAAAAGATTTTTATTTATTTATTTGACAGAGAGAGAGATCACAAGTAGGCAGAGAGGCAGGCAGAGAGAGAGGAAGGGAAGCAGGCTCCCCACTAAGCAGGGAGCCCAATGCAGGGCTTGATCCCAGGACCTGAGATCATGACCTGAGTTGAAGGCAGAGGCTTAACCCACTGGGCCACCCAGGTGCCCATAAAGGAGCATTTCTATTTGATGAAACTCTAATTTGGGTAATTTTTAAAAGACCCCATATTCCTTCTATAGTAAAACTTCTTCCTTCTTTAACTTTTCCAAGCAGATACGAGAACTGCAATATGAAGAGGTGTAAATACAGGGGTGACGAGTTTAACTTTTTTTTTTTTTTTTAACACCTGCTATAAAATTACCATGCAAGTCACTGAATTATACATTCCTTTTGGGATACTTGATCATTTTAATGGCATATTTAATCAGAAAACTATGAACTCTGGTGTTGGGGCATAAGGTGAAAGGTAAAAAGTGATTCTTACAAAATATAGCATGTAAGGTGTGGGTTTGTGTTTCAGGTAGGAGAGAATCCCCCCTATCAGTAATGGGACTAGAGAAGCTGGGTTATATGAAGGAAGGAGATAGGCAAGGTGTAGACAGCTTGCATAGAATACCCAAACCAAAGAGGTTAGTCATCCTTATGTGGCCATATGATAGGGATTTGGGTTGAACCTTTGGGGTGCTGCCTCCTATCTTACTAGGTGTTTCCAGCTGACTCTTAAAGCACTTGCCAACATTCAGTCACTGATGCTTTTTCTATGTAGTTAGAAACTTCAATGAAAGAATGATCATCAAAGCATTTATTTTTTTTTGAAGATTTTATTTATTTGACAGACAGAGATCACAAGTAGGCAGAGAGGCAGGCAGAGATTGAGACGGGAAGCAGGCTCCCCGCTGAGCAGAGAGCCCGATGAGGGACTCAATCCCAGGACCCTGGGATCATGACCTGAGCTGACGGCAGAGGCTTTAACGCACGGAGCCACCCAGGTGCTCCTCATCAAGGCATTTATAATTTAGATCTTCATATCACTGGTTACCAAATTCTTGTCAAGCTATAATAAAAATCTCTGCAGAAATAGGAACATCTGTGAATACCTTATCAAAAGTTAACTAACATTTGCTTATGGGATCCTTGCTTTGTGAAATCTAATTTATGTAGTTATTTATAATAGAGAAGAACTGGAAAAGGGGAAGGAAGCAGGGAAATATGAAAGAGTAGAAATGAAAGGATGGGATATGAAATGTTTAAAACCTTAATTTAATAAAAGGTCAGCTTTCCTTTCTTTTGGGAAATCCCACATGGGCCTTTCCACTCCTTAGTTCTAGAGCCCCCTTCTCTGACCAGAGATGCTTTTCTTGTGACCTCATTTGTCACAAAAACAAACAAACAAACAACAGTTTGTATTTTGGAGACCTTCAAACTGGGGGGACACCCAGTGTATTTTCTCAATCTGCAACAGGCATGACTTTAGATGTTTCCTCCCAGGGTCATTAGCATTTGTAGATTGTACTTGCAGCTTCAGTGGTTTGGGTTTTTGAGGACACAGCATGGCCTGACACACCTTTGGTTTGTTACCTTAGATTGCAACAACATTTAATTGGCTTTCCGCCCTTATTTGTTCATAGGTAGGTATATGAAAACCGATAATCCGAAATCTCTATGCTCCCACCTACCCAGAAATAGTAGTTTCAACTTATTTTCTTTTATAGTCCTAACACATTTTTAAGAAAAATATGTGGCACTATTAAAAATATATAAGATACATATACCTCTGCTTTCCTGGGATATTCATCACTCTATGATGAAGTCTTTCTGTTACTTTTTTTAAGTTTTTAATTCATACTAACTAGGTTTATAGACTTCCAGGTGATTTGACCAAGAAGGCAAGACTCTTTTTTTGGTTTTGCTCGGTAACAAGATGTTTCTTAGAGGCTGGGCCCTGTCCTGTTCCTCTTTGTCATCTTTAGGCCCTTACATGGAGCTTCACATCCAATAGGTGCTCCACTGGTGTGTTTGAAATTAAAGTGTGAATGCATTTAAACTTTGTACATAAACAGCGTATATGATTTCCCATTTATACCCTTTAAAGCAGTTTCATACCAATTTCTTCACTGTCTTGGGGCAGGATTAGTGTCTCTCTCTCTTTCTCTTTTTTTTTTTTTAAAGATGTATTTATTTATTTGTCAGAGATCATAAGAGGCAGAGAAGGGGAGTGGGGAGCAGGGTCCCCACTGAGCAGAGAGCCCGATGTGGGGCTCCATCCCAGGACTCTGAGACCATGATCCGAGCTGAAAGCAGAAGCTTAACCCACTGAACCACCCAGGCAGCCCTCCTTTTTTTTTTTTTTTTTTTTTTTAATTGTCTCATCGCAATACTAATGAATTTGCTAGTATTTGACTTGAATTATGGTCACTATTCAAATATCCCATGTCTGCACTACAAAGTAGTTTTTTCAGTTCTCCAACCTGGAGAAATATTACCTAGAGTCTAGTTGGCCTACTTACTAGGAAGTCTCATTCTTAAGCTAGTTAACCTGGATATTTTTACACTGGTTTTGTTTTAGAGGAAGCACAATTTGTGTAAGACTTGAGGTAATTTTAACAATCAACTATTGGAACAGATGGTACTCGACCAGTCATCTTACACTAGTGACTACTTCATTGAAACTTGCGGATTGCAGATAAGCTTCCCTGATTGTGAAACCAATGAGGTATAATTTTTATTCCCTTACATGCTTCAGTTAGCATTGCCCAGTTCAAATTTATCAAACAACATTGACAGCAAGGATAGTCAAGTGCAAAAATGAGTATTGCCCTCACGTATTTCCTTTGGCCTCTCAACACCATTAGAACTATCCATGTTGAGATATTTTCTGAGAGTGGACAAGGAAGGCCTTTGTAGTTAGATCTAGATTTGCAATTCAACCCCATAACTTTCTACCCATAGGGACTTGGAAATTTGATTAACTTCCCTCAGACAATTCTCTGGAAAATAGAGAAAATACATAATTCTACAGGGCTATGAGTAAATAAAACTTGAAGTTTCTAGCTTAGTGACTGAATGACAAGGTAAGCTCATTGAAAATGGTAGGTTTTCCCTCAAACATATGTAATATTGGTCTCAATATTTACAGTTGAAAATTAATGTGTGGGAGAGCAAATATAAAATAATTTCTAATGATTAGCATTTTGATCAGCTCAAAAAGATAAGCATAGGGAGTAATTTGTCTTCTAGAAGTATAAAGTAAAATGAAAGTGAGAATTTTTTCATGGAAGATGATAGACCAATAGGGAAAAGTCTTTGGGAATCAGAAGACCTATTCTCTAGTTCTCCTTCTGCCCCAAACACAGTATGTCAAACACCAAGTCTACCTACTTTCCTTTAACACTGTTCATTCTAACTCTTCCTGTGAGGCGTTCTCCAGGCCGTCTGTATTAGACACTCTCCGATTGCTTTCCTCTTCTTCCCTGCATCTGAGTCATTGATTTTGCTGCTACTTGCTTCATAATGGCTTTGTCATCTACTTCTTTCTTTTTATTACCACTGCTAGACCCTAATCTGACCTTGATCTTTGCAAACAATTGCAGTTGTAGCCTAATTCAACTTCCTGCTCCATACCAAAGAAAAACTCCAAATTTTTGCCTAGATTATTGAAATTAAATATCTTTATAACTAGCTTCAAAATTTCCTCCTACCTGATTGGAGTGGCCACATTATATAGCTCAAGCTCATGCCATGGGCTGCAATATAACTGACAACCCATGGAGTTGTGCAGTGTATGGACTATGTGAACTTGTGCTGAGGTCCTTCCTATAATGCATGCAATTCAATCATTCAGAATTCCTGGGCCTTTTAACTCTTCCTGATTTTCACTATCCATATCATGAAGTCCAGAGAATAAGAAAAAGTCTGGGACTCAACATCCTTCGTAATCTAAGCCCGACCTGCCTGCCTTTCCATCCCTATCTCCCATATGTCCCATGACTTTCTGGTAAGAATCAGCTGTGTCATCCAGACTGGTTTTGCATGACTTTCATTCAGAACAGACTAGTTGGGAAGGTATCTATGGAGTTCACTTGCAGAAGTATTTCTTTCTCAGTGTTCTTCCTGATACATAGTCAGGTTGGGGGTATTCCATAATGGTAAATTCTTAAATATTTGAGAGGTCCAAGAGAAATAATTCCATGAATATTTAACCCTTGTCTTTAAAGAAGTTGAGTCATAAATAAACATATCTAGGTATATAAATTATAGGTAAAATACATGCATTCACTAACTTTTTTGCACTAGGTTAACAAAACACTCCTATGTATCTTTGGGATGCCTTTTTATATTTCAAAATCTCTGAATAGGGTATATTGTCTTTCATGTGTTCTGTATCTGCAAGAGTCAAACATAGTAAATATATCATTTGAGGGTATGAAATCTCACTGGAAATCATTACAGGAAAAGTTAAAAAGCAAAAGTGAAAAAGCAAAGCATGATTAAAGGCAAATTGATATGGATATCAAGTATGCATGGCATTCATTAAAAAAATACTAAGTGTCTGCTACCTATTAGGTACTCTTCTAGGCACTAGACATCAGGGGAGAGACCATAGCTTTTATTGTCCAACAACTAATTATTAATTAGAATTTGATGGAGAGGAGGAAGGAAATAGTAAGTACTTGCCACTTTAGGGAGGAGAGAGATTTCTTTATTAAAGTCCCTGGAAGTGAATGCCTGAGCCTTGGAAGTAGAGCATTCCAGATAGAACAAACAGTATTTATGAAGGTCTTGGGGCAGGTGACACTCCAGGAATAAGGAAGAAAGCACAAGTTATGTATTGGCCTTGGAGAGTACGCAAAGCCCTTGAGCTTTTTTTGACAAAAGGAACGTTCAAAACAGGAAATTTGAAGAGAATAATGACATTATTTGACCAGGATGCCATGATAGTTCCAAGGAGAGGATGGTAACAAATATGGCAGCAATCAAGGTGCTCAAAGTGGCCAGATTCTAAATATACTGTGAACATAGAGTTGTTGCTTGTTGCTGGATGTGGGAGGAGGAAGAGAATACAAGAAGTCAAGGAGTCATCCAGGCTTTTTGGTATGAGTAACTGGGAGAATGAAGTTACCGTCTATTGAAATGAGAAGAGTTGCAGAAATTGCATTTTGATGTGGAGGCAGAAAAGCTTAAGTTCATCTGGGTGCATGACCTAGACATCCAAGTGGAAATGTAGGACAGGTAGCTGCATAAATGGGTCTGGAATGGAGAGATTCTGGCAGCGGGTAGGAACTTGGCTGTTGTCTTTGTGGTATCTCAAAGTTTAGAGATCATGAAGATAGCAAGGAAGTAACAAAAGAGACTTGAATGTGACTGGTTGTTGAGGGGTGGGGAACAGGAACGAATAAAGTGGGCTTCTAAGACTCCAGTGATTAAAGACTTTAAGAAGGAAGTGATGATAATTAAATGAAATCAGGAATTAACCAGTGACATTTGCTTCTCTAGTTCATGCTTTGTCAATTTTCTGAATCTTTCTATAGATCATTTAGCAATTTTGTGGTGTGAAATGTCATAATTTTAAATAAAAATTTATTAATATATTAGTGGCAAATATTAAGCAACTAAAATGCTAGTATTGTTCTGGGGAATCTCTCTCATATCTCCACTGCTTTGGGGAGTTTAATGCAAAACACTGCTGTTGGCTGACAGTGACTGATGGTCTTGGAGGCAGAATGTTACTGTATATTTTGTTTTGCATTTTCCTCAGTTTTATTGATATTTAATTGGCATATAACATTGTATTTAAGGTGTGTAACATAACTTGATACATGTATGTACTGCAAAATGGTTACCACAATAAGTTTGGTTAATATCCATTACCTCTTATAGTTACGTGTGTGATGAGAATTTTTAAGATCTACTTACACAGCTTTCAAATGTGCAAAATGCTATTGATAACTGTATCCACCATGTTGCACATTATATCACAGAACTTATTAATATTATTACTGGAAGTTTATGCCTTTTGAATACCTTTACTCACTTCCCTCATCCCTCCTTCATGTTTCTGGCAACCACCAATCTGTTCTGTGTCTAGAAGTGCTTTTATGTTTTAGTAACTTGGATTTCCTTGTCAATGAATTGCCTATTAATCTTTTTTTTTTTATAATTGGGTTATTTTTTCTATTTTTCTATAGTACTTGCATTTATTTTCTTGATATCAGTATTCTTATTTTTATGTGTTTATTCTACGCATTGCCAATATCTTTTCCCAATCTATGGCTTGTTTTTTTGTTGTTTTGGGAGGTTTTTTTTTTTTAATTTGTTTTTTAGGTTTTGTGCTTTTTTTTTTTTTTAACTTTGCATGCAGGGATTTCAAATTAAGGTTTCTAAAATAATGCACTATTTTTATATTTTTCCCCCTTTATGCTTTTTGTTGTTAAATCCCTCATTACTGAGAGGCCATAAAAATATTCTATATTTATGTGCATATGTGGAAGAACACTTTAAAAATTTTATGACTTAAATCTCTCTCAATTTTGATTTAAGCATAGTAAATCTCTACACTGCATCATTCATATATGTTGTTTCAGCATTGTAGAGGATTCATTCCACTCTTCAGTTGCTGATTTATAATGTCTGCTCTCCATATAGCAAATTCTATATTGCTATGAGCCTTCGGGGGTTCTCTGTTCAGTTCCATTGGCCCCCTTGTCTATTCCCGAACCAACAGTTAACTGTAGCATTGCACGTCAACTCTCCTTCTTGTTTTGTATCAATATAGTCTTTGCTAATTGGGGCCTTGTGTTTCCTCAATGAATTTTGGAATGAACCCACAAGGTTCATGAAAATTACAGCTGAGATTTTGACCGAGATTGCATTGAATGTGAACATTTTAGAAAGTTGCCATCTTTTATAGTATCTTCTATACCAAGAGATGGACTCTTAACTACAGAGAACAGACTGATAATTACCAGAGGGTAGAATAGAGTAGGAGATGGATTTAATAGGTAATGGGGATTAAGGCGTGAACTTGTGCTCATCACAAGTTGTATGGAAGTGTTGAAACACTATATTGTATACTTGAAAAACTTTGTGTGTAATTTTATTTATTAGTTTTATGTATGCCTTACTTCCATTACAATTCATGAATTCATTATCTATTTAGAACTGTTTGTAAAACTTACAATGGGGTATCTATTTTGGCATGAGTTCTAACTTAATTATGATTAGAAAATATGTTCCATTAGGTTAAAAAGTCATTAAAATTTTGTTGAACAAAAAAGTCTATTTTAGTAAACACTTTATGTGTGTTTGCAAAGATTTTTTTTTTTCCCTCTGGAGGTCTATATGTAGTCATGAAATTAAACTTACTAATCCCCACTAATTGTGTCTACTTAAATGTCAATTGAGAGTGACCTATTGAAAGATCCCACTATATTGGGGGATTTGTCAATATCTCCTTATATTTGAGCTATAAAATATTCTGAGACCATTTGTGCATACATCATATTTTTATATCTAATATACATTTGTAAGTTAGACATACAGTGTCTAATAGGAATCATTTATTTAGGTGGGTTTATCACTAATAATTTTTGCCTTAAAGTCAATTTTGTCTGATGTAATTTCGCCAGGAACTGTCTTCCTTGTTGCTGTTAATATTTGCTTGATGTATCATTTCCCATCCTTTCTTTTTATTTTCTCTTAAACATCTTTCTAGAAGTATAACTGACATTTGATGAACCACACATATTTAAAGTGTGCATTTTGGTTGGTTTCATTTGTTTCTACCATGACACCATCCCCACAATCAAGATGGTAACATATTCGTTAACCTCCAGAATTTCCCAATGCCCTTTCCCATTTTATTTTTCCCCCTCCCTTGAATGCTATATTTTACTGGGGTCTCTCGTAAGTGGCATAGAGTCACATTTTTATGTCTCTCCATCCACTCTAATATATTTCTCTTTTAATGAGCTGGGGTTATTTCTTCCTAAGCTACTCACTTCTCAAAGTACAGTTTGTGTATAATAGTATGTTGGCATAAATCTCTTTTAGTTTTTGTATATGTGAAATTAGAGTAATTTTGTTCTCGTTCTTGAAGACAAGTTTGTAGGATACACAATTCTAAGATGACCATTCTTTTGACTTTTTTTTTTTTTAAGATTTTATTTATTTATTTGACAGAGAGACACAGCGAACAGAGAGAGAGGGAACACAAGCTGGGGGAGTGGGAGAGGGAGAGAGGCAGGCTTTCCACTAAGCAGGGAGCCCAATTCGGGACTTGATCTTAGGACTCTGGGATCATGACCTCAGCCAAAGGCAGATGCTTAATGACTGTACCACTCAGGCACCCTCTTTTGAGTGTTGCAGGTGAAATACTTTATCAGTCATCCTTCTTTTGTCCTTTCTTGGCCTTATTCTCTTTACAAATCTTGTTTGACATATTAGGGCTTTGCACTGGATTGTCTCTTACCCACTAACAAAGCACTAGATCTGTCTTATGGTTCAACCATTCTCTCTTCAACTATGTTTAATCAGATATTTGCCCCCATGTTATTTTTTTTCTTTGAAAAGTTATGTTCATAATTTCTAAAATATTTTTTCCAACTCTTAGACATTTTTGGTGTCTGCTTTTTTCTTCATTCTACCCCTTTAAAAAATATCATAATTAATTTCTATTCAGTATCTCAATAAGTTCCATTTCCAATAACTGATGTTCACATGTAACAGTTCTTGTTTCACTGACTTTTACTTATGGTGGCTTATTTTTCTGGCAGTTGGCTGAACTTGGAATTTTTAGACTCAGTTGAGGATGTTTTCCTCCCATGAGGGTTTGTTTGTCTTTACAATATTATTTAAAGCTAAAAACATATGGAGGAATCCTAAATGCATATTAGTAAGTGAAAGAAGGGAGTCCGAAAAGGCTACCTACTGTGATTCCAACTACAGGACATTCCAGAAAAGGAAAAATTATGGAGACAACAAAAAGTTCAGTGGTTACCAGGGGCTGGATGGAGATGAATAGGCAGAGCAGATTTTTCCTAGGGCAGTGAAAATCATCTACAATAATATAATGCTACATGTTACACATTTGTCCAAAACCCATGGAATGTATAATACCAACAGTGAATCCTGAGATAAACTATGGACTTCGGGGATGATATTGATCACTGTAGGTTCATCTTTGGTTTAAAAAAACAGTACAATTCTAGTTAATGATGTCGATAATGAGGGACACCATGCATCTATGCTGGCAGGATGTATACGGGGAATTTCTGTAACTTTATCTCAATTTTTCTGTGAACCTAAAACTGCTCTAAAAAGTCTTAAAAATTAAAGACATTTGTTTTCCCTAAGCATTTTAAAGATGTTATTCTCTTGTATTCTAACATTTCCTTTTGCTAATAAGTAGTCTGCTATCAGGTTCATTCATGGAAGTAATCTCCTTTTATCTTTGGCTACCTTCATTATTTTTGTATTAGATTTTCATAAATTTCCTACATATCTAGACATGATTTTTTTTCTCTGAATTTATTGGGCTTCATTAACATGAAGCCTCACTTTTTTCATAGAATTGGTAGCTTCCCCGTTAGTCAAAGCTTTCACTTTTTCCTTTTCTTATTCCTATTGGATGCATGTTAGACCTTCTCATTCAGTCTTCTACATCTCTTAGCAACTTTAATTTTTCAACTTCATAGGACCTTCTGAATTGTTTCATCATATTGCACCTCCAGTTTAGGTCTTTTCAACAATATAGTTACTCAGTGCATCTACTTTTTCAAAGAATAGGAAAAACAATTTTCATATTTAAAGGAGTACAGAGATATACAGACTTAGAAATTTGTAAGACCTGCAAATCTATAGAAATGTATCTTAGTATGTATCTCTGTAAAATAGAATTCTCTTCATAAACAGTCTGACATAAAAAAGTCCTTCATGGGGTGTCTGGGTGGCTCACTCAGTTAAGCAAAAGCCTTAGGCTCAGGTCATGATCCTGGGGTCCTGGGTTTGAGCTCCACATCTGGTTCCCTGCTCAGGCGGCAGCCTGCTTCTCCCTTTCTCTCTAGCTGCTGCTCTGCCTACTTGTGCGCTCTCTATCTCTCTGTCAAATAAATAATAAAACCTTAAAAAAAAATCCTAATGTCGTCAAGTATTCTTGGTCACTGCTTACATTTTTCAAATTACTAATTTTTTTAGTTTTCATATTAAAAAAATTCTTTAGTTTTCATTTTTTGAATTAGGATAAGAATAAGCTCCATCAATACAATTGATTGATAGGTCATAATTCTGAGTCTATAGATGTCTTTCTCCCTTTCTTGCTCTCCCATTTGATGAACTTCAGTCATTCTTTGTTCCTCTAGTGTTTCTTAAATATACTTTGGTGTCATTTAACATGTTTCCTCTATATCCTGTATATTGGAATTAGATTTTTACATACTGTTAAATGAAAATTCCATTATTATAGAGGCAAGTGTACCTCACAGATGGTGATATATAATTTCATCAGACACGTGCCTGGTCTAATTTTCATGATTTTTAGTTGCCATTTAAAACTGTTTATTGATACATTAATTCACCAGAAGTTGCAAAACATTCTAGTCTATTATTTTTTATGAGGCAAAATATTTCTATAAGGTGAAACTTTGCTTCAGCAACTGTTGTGTTGCCTTGAGGTATAGTTGGCATAGGAAAGGTAATTTAAATACTTGATTCTTTAATTTACCGTTTCTCTAAATGATTAGTTTATTCCTTACCCTCTACACTTGATAAGTGAGATCTCTTTTTCTCTTTAGTGTTCTGTTTTGGGGGAGAATTCTTATTAATGCCCAAACTTTTCAATCTCTGGCTTGTAGGAGGCTTGTCAGATCAGTCTTGAGATCTTTCTCATTCCCTTTTTGCCCCCACTTTGCCCTGTAGCTCTAGTAGTGCATAATCTTTCATAATCTCTTCACTTTTATGGTATGACCAGAAGTTTCTCTTTCCAATTCTAGAATCAACTAATTCTCCAAAAGGCTGTTACCTTTATTTAGAGATCCTGATCTAGGTGCTAAGTATATTCATTGTTACTCTTTTTTTCCCCCATGAACAGAGCTAGGAAATATATATTCTCAACATAAAATGCGCTAAATATTTTTTTTTCAAATTTATTTATTTTCAGAAAAACAGTATTCATTATTTTTTCACCACACCCAGTGCTCCATGCAAGCTGTGCCCTCTATAATACCCACCACCTGGTACCCCCAACCTCCCACCCCCCCGCCACTGCAAACCCCTCAGATTGTTTTTCAGAGTCCATAGTCTCTCATGGTTCATCTCCCCTTCCAATTTACCCAAAAGCACATACCCTCCCCAATGTCCATAACCCTACCCCCCTTCTCCCAACCCCCTCCCCCCAGCAACCCACAGTTTGTTTCGTGAGATTAAGAGTCACTTATGGTTTGTCTCCCTCCCTATCCCATCTTGTTTCATGGATTCTTCTCCTACCCACTTAAGCCCCCATGTTGCATCACCACTTCCTCATATCAGGGAGATCATATGATATTTGTCTTTCTCCGCTTGACTTATTTCGCTAAGCATGATACGCTCTAGTTCCATCCATGTTGTCGCAAATGGCAAGATTTCGTTTCTTTTGATGGCTGCATAGTATTCCATTGTGTATATATATACCACATCTTCTTGATCCATTCATCTGTTGATGGACATCTAGGTTCTTTCCATAGTTTGGCTATTGTGGACATTGCTGCTATAAACATTCGGGTGCACGTGCCCGTTTGGATCACTACGTTTGTATCTTTAGGGTAAATTCCCAGTAAAAATGCACTAAATATTTTTAGTAATTTAATTTAATTCAGATTCAGGATCATTCATAATTTTTACATAAACTAATTGATCTTACATATGCACTTATCTTATACTGAAAATTCTGATTTTCAGGACTCCTTTATTTAACTCACAGCAAACATTCTTAGAATAATAATATCAAAACTACCCCCAATAAAATGAGATTTGAAAACAGTATAACTTTTGTCTTTTTCTTCTTAGATTCCATTCCTCTAGAGATATAGGCAAAAATTGTGATTTAAAGTCACTTATTTTATGTATAGTTATGCTACCAGTAGGATACATGTTTATGGTAAGTTATTTCATTTTACTTCTAGGAATCCTTCTGCTACATATTTAAACTGTTTTCTGGTTCTCCAAATTTTCTCATGACTACCTATTAGTAATCTTATATATCTCCTGTTTTTAGGCTACCATGTATCCTGGTATGGTCCCTTCTCAGTTTTTGCCCAGGTGTTTATTCCATATGGATCTTAAAGCTATTAGCGATTTTCTCTTATCTTTTAGAATTTTTGTTTTTGCTTGTTTGTTTTTTGCTTTTAGTTTTTTTTTTTTTAAGGGGTTATGTTGTTACTTAATTTTGTTGTATTTATTGTCTATGGGTTTTAGGTTCACTCTCTTAGTTCCTGGTAATTTTTTTTCTTCTTTTTTTGTCATGGCATGAGCAGGAAAAATTAGAGATTAAACAAAAATGCCATGGGTTAGTATATATATATATATATATATATATATATATATATATATACACACAATTTCCTTAGCTCTGTTGGAGCTGAGAGGTCAGGACACCCAGCAGTTAGCAGGATATTGAGATTCAGATCTTGGCTTCTGAATGGCATTCTCTGTGTATTGGTCTATTATGATTTCAAGTCTACTTGTTTATGAATTAGATGAAGTTTGTTTTTTGTTTGTTTTTGTTTTTGGAGAGAGAGAGAGTTTGGGGTGAAGATGGAGAGGTAGAGAGAGAGACTCTTAAGCAGTCTTCATGCCCAGTATGGAGCCTGATGCAGGGCTTGATCTCACCACCCTGAGATCATGACCTGAGCCAAAATCAAGAGTTGTATGCTTAACTGATGAGCCACTCTGGTGCCCTGAAATTGAGTGAAGTTCTAAGGGTGAATTTGTTTACATTGAGGAAGCAGTGTTGGGGTGTTGTCATTGGCATCTGTTATGGATAAGCACTCAATAACTCAACTGGTAGGGGTACCACTGGAGACTTAACCAGAACATATGGAGGAATGGCTATGACATAATTGACTTCTAAACTTTAAATACCAAGTGTTTGTGAGGACCTTCCAAGAGTGCTCAGTCTGTTCATAGTTATTCCTTACCAATCTGCATAGCTTTCTGAAGATTTTGAGACACTTGCTTCTGGTGTTGTCAGGCTACAGTTGGATGGCAATGGTGTTTAAACCATGCAGTGGTTTCGAGAAGTGAAGCAACATTTGTTCCTGCTTTGGTGAAGCTACTTCTCATAAGCAGTGGTGCAAACCATGTCATGATCCCTGGAGTAATAACCTTCAGTTCAGCACACCTGGCCTGCCAACACCAGTGCCATTGCCTGCTAGCTACGTGCCCTAGCAGTGAGGGACCTAAGGCTATAGCTGATACCCAGTTTTTAGTTCGAAGGACTAACATTACTGAGAACCAGTTTGAACAAAGGTACACCGCAACTAAATTTGGACTCTTTCTTCTTCCCTTTGCCTGGAACAATAGTATAATTAATTCATCATTGCTTTGGAGTATGATATTTAATGGCTTAGTAAGAGACATTATCCTGTATGCTATTGGCTTGTGAAATATAATTATAAATTACAATTTCCACAGTGAACCTGTGTTAAATTGGCAAGGATATTCTCTGTCTCTGAGCATAATTTTCCATGAATAAAACATTCTCAAGTAAAAGCAACCAGGGGTTCTTGAAGTGGCACATTACAAGCCTGGCTCATATTATGGAAGTGCTCAAAGAAAAATGGGGGAGGGTTGAAAAAACACAGCAGACAATCTGCAAGAGTGACCAATAACGTAAGAAATAATCCATATTATATCATAATGCATAGAATGAGTCTATACTGATAAATAACTGAATAAATAAATGGGAGAGGGAACTGGACAATTTTTTACCAAAGAATTCTGAGAAGAATATAAAGTCACCATTAGAGCAACAAAGTAATAATCATGGCAGGAAACCTACACAATTGATGCTAAAAATTAATGGGTAAGAAAGAATTTGAGGAAAAGCAGGATAATAACCTAGTCCCAAAGACTGTCCCCCAAGATACATACTAATATTAGCAAGGAACTCCAGTAACTTTGTTATGCATAAATGGATAAACATCAACTTGACCAATCAGAGTTAATATTGCCAGTAATAAAATATACTGACAGATACTCTTTGATATGGAAAGTATTCATTCTGTGGTGTTATCAGTAATGACAAAACTCAATCTAATTATGAGACAGAATCCACACAAATAAAAATCAAGGTACATTCTTTAAAATGACCAAAATTTGGGGCACCTGGGTGGCTCAGTGGGTTAAACCCTCTGCCTTTGCCTCGAGTCATGGTCTCGGGTCCTGGGATCGAGTCCCGCATCCGGCTCTCTGCTCAGCGGGGAGCCTGCTTCCTCCTCTCTCTCTGCCTGCCTCTCTGCCTGTTTGTGATCTCTGTCTGTCAAATAAATAAATAATAAATAAATAAATAAAATGACCAATATACAGGTGTGTTAAAGTTTTAGAAAGGAAGGACTGCATAAATCAGATTGGGGAAGACTAAGGAGATACGAAAACTAGGTGTGAAGTGGTCTTACAGATTAACTTCTGAAACAGAAGGATACTAGTGGACAAGCTGCAAAGCATTGAGTAAAATCTATATTTTAGTTAAGTATCCTTATGTTAACTTTATAGATTTGTGATTATACTAGAGCTATGAAATGTGTTAACTTTCGAGAAAGCTAGGTGAGGGTATGTAGGAATTCTGTGCACTATTTTTGCAGCTTTTCTGCGTTCAAAATAATTAAAAACAAAAACAAAGCAACTTGATGCCACTATCACAACCATAGTCAACCTCTCAGAATTCCCATTTGGTATTTGGGTAAATACCATTTGGTGCTTAATTACTAATTTTTCATTTTCCTGATTGTATTTGGTTACTTTCTTAAAGCTACCTATTGAATTGTTAGATTGACTTCATGTGTTTTTTTCTTTTTTTCCCATTTTATATAAATTTAATCCTTTCCCATCGTTTATTTGCAGTAATTGATTGTGCTAATGTCTTGCTTGTTATACCTGCTGATTCTCTTTCACAATGTTTGGTCTGTCATTTGTAATCCAGGGTATTTTAAGCTCAAACTCCTTCCAAATTCAGGAACCAATAATTTCCTGAATGGTGGTGAATAGAGGGATTTTTATTTTTTGTCCTGAGCCATGGAGGGTCTAGTGGTCCCAATTTTCCAGCCTCATGTTCCAGGTTCCTACTTTGACTTCTTGTGCCTTTACTCCTCTCTCCCTGATCTAGCTCCTCCTCCTTCCATGGCCTGAGGCGAAGTTTGAGGTCTCTGGGCACTGGGAAGCCCAACCTCTAACCCCTCAAGCCAAAATCAAGTACTAATATCCCTGTGGCCACTGTGGTTTTAGCTACAGTGAAGTTCTGGCTTTAAATTTATTTCTTCATTTATGGTACTTGAAGGTTTTCCTTTATTTTGAGCCTGGTATCTGCTTGCTCTTAAATATGTCTTGGCTTAGCTTGGCTTTTCTTTCTTTCTCCACCATTTTTGTGTTTAGGATGGAAGATGGTTTTGTCCCACCATTGTTCACTGTCCTTTCCAGAAGTCTTTCAGTTTATTTCTTAAGGCAGTTCACCTGTATTTTCTGAAAAAATGTAAACAAATTTTGACATATTAGTGTAGTTTAAGAAAAAAATTGTTTTCCTCAATTATAAAATGGTTCTTTTCTTACTGCTATATAAGTAATAATTTATGTGAACAAGTCTATGATTCTGCAACCAAATATAACTCTTTGGGAATTGTTCCCAATAACATTTAAGATGATTTTAGCAGAGAATGTTTTTAGTTGGAAGTGATATGAATTCAAAGGTTCTGTTGTCCCCCTACCTGGGATGCTCCTTTCTCTAACTTGGAGGCATGAGAGAACATCAGATACTTCTGTTTGAAGAATGTAATTTTTGCTCTAATAGCACACATTGACTTTTTTTTAGCATAATGGAGCAGAAACATGCTATCATTTTTCTCTATTGCCGTACAAGTCAGGAAATAGATAACTTTATTCCACAGCAAATTGTAATAATAGATTACATTTATGTTCATAAATAGATTTTTGCAGGGCTTCCGTTAGTAAAATTATGTGTGTGTGTGTTGGTTTTGAGTGCTTCAGACACTTAGTGCACATGCAAATACCTCTAGCTATCATAATTTTGTTCACATTATCGAGAGGAAAAGTTCATAATTCCTAATAACTGCCAATGAGGCACTGTCAGATGCATTGATAAGCTGGAAATTATTTTTCTATCAAATGCCTGCAACACCAGCTCACCATGTAAGCCTGTGCCTTGATGGCAACAGGTATAGAGATTGAGTTGCACATAATTACTTAGGGACTAATGATACCAGCTTGCTTGGGGAGCAGACCAACACATGTGCTGGGCATAAAGGAGATGTGCAATGCATTTTCTAAACTTCATTTATGAATATTAAACATAACTGTCTTGGGGAAACTTTTCTTTCTTAATGGAAAAAACACGTCTGTCAGATACTTATAACCATGCCTGCCAAAACTAGCTTAAGAACAAAGGTAGCCAGCAGAAAAAGGTGTGACTGTCACAGACAATTCCAGCAATAACAGCTGAAGTTATATCCTCAGTTCCATGAGATCCTGGAATGACTGCCACAAAGGGACTCAGATCTGGGAAGTAAGCAGGTACTTTCATAGTTAAAAGAATACTGTAACACTTCAAAATAATTTGTTGAAATCTATTTAAGAAAACATCACCTTAAAAGATACCCAAATTAATGGGCTTTTTCTATATTTGAAAAAAACTTTAAATACAAATGCTAGGAGAAATTCAAATTCCTAACTACCTAGGCACAATTTTGTAAAGGGCCTTTAATCACTGTTAATTGAAAAACAACAACAAACAAAAAAACCACAAAAACTTGAATATAATCCAGCTTCTCCTTTCTTATCCCAAGTATTAATTAAAGGGGTTTAGATAATGTGGCAAGTTGTTGGGAGGCATAGTCTCAAGGGAAGTATGCCTATAGGTTGGGGAAAAAGGGAGAAATAATGTTGAGTGTTTCATGTATAGGAAACTTCAGTTCTTAAAATTATGCAGTGAAGAAGCTACCACTGTTATTTCCATTTTACAGATGAGGAAACTGAGGCACAAAGAGATCTAAGTAAGTCTTACGGTAGGTAATAGGATCAGGCTGTATCTCCTTGTAATGAGTGTCACATTGTCAGAGTTAAGGAAAAGTATGCAGGGTTGACAGGAATGACATGGGTTCATAAGTTGTTGAGGTAGATTTTAGCCAGGGATTTCCATAGCTAATTTTGAAAATGTCAACACACAGAGTATATTCCCATTGCCCTGTTTTCAGGCTCCCCTTTTACTATTCAAATTTCTAGGAATTATTTGGATGGGATATAAATAATGCTCACTGTTTCATTACCAGTACATAGAGTCAGCTTTTACAGAAAACAGATGTTCTGGCTTCAGACCTAGGGTCATTTAAAGTTGTGAATGTTTCTTGGTACCTCGTGGATTTGGCTGCAGAATAGAACATAGTTCTCTAATCATCTGATTCTCTTGACCTCTCTGTATCGCTAAACTTTCTCTACGAATTTCTGATTGCTTTTTCTTGGGGGTAGGAGGGGAACAAAACCAACTCCTTTATCTTAAGTCTAAATTTTATCATACCCTAATGGGAACTAACATTGATTCTCTGAATTCACTACTAAATATTTTTCAATCCCAGAAATTCTGGCTACATATTATCTCTGTGACAAAAGTGATTACAGAGTTGACTCTTTCATTTTTTTTCTTCAGTTGCCACATGATGTAATGTTTGATTTTAGTTGAGAGGCATAGTACGGATCACAGAAAGTCTCATTTCTGGGCTCAGTAGGTTAAGCATCTGCCTTCAGCTCAGGTCATGATCTAGGGTGCTGGGATCGAGCCCCATGTCAGGCTCCCTGCTCAGTGGGGAGTCTGCTTCTCTGTCTTCTCCCAGCTCATGTTCTCTCTTGCTCTCTCTCTCTCTCAAATAAGTAAAATCTTTAAAAAAAAGTCTCATTTCCTTCTTAATAGCTATATTTGTGTAATCTTAATAGCTATATTTGTGTAATAGCTGTATTTGTTAATGTTTTCCTTCTGTTGGGTTGATATCTGTCTTTCAATCACTTTCCTCCCATGGGGTTTTGCTTCTAGTACCATGAGATCCAATCTGGCCTTTTTTAACCTGACAGCCCATGCAGATATTCTCAATCTGCTGTCAGGTCGCCACCACTAATTATTTTTGTTTGTTTTCAAGTGAAATATCCCTAGTTTCTTCAATCATTCTTCAAAATGTGGTTTTCCTTTCCACTCATTATTTGTCAGTTCAGCCAACTTTGCCAGTTGCCCACTGAGGGTACTTGCCAGGTGCAATAGTGTTTTGTAGATGGGGTCTGACCAGCCAGAGTGCAGAGACAGAACTTGTTCTCAATGTTTTCTTCTATCAATGCATTTAACTAAGCCAGAAGATCCCTGAACAGACCATCTCAGAAAGAACAGACTAAGCCAGGAGATTCCTGAACAGACCAACCCTGAAAGAGAAACCTACCTAAGAGGGGACCATATGGACAGGATGTGGATTGGACGTTTATAAAACCATTGTATTTTTGCTAGCAGAGGAAGCCAGTATGAGGAAATTTGTTTTCTAAGCATTAGACCTTGTGTTCTCCCATAGCTTTGCTTTTCTCTGCATGGAATGTTCTCCGTCTCCTGCAACTACTTGGCAAATGTCTGATCATCTTTCTAGCTCTTCCTTTGTGAGAAATCTTGCCTGCCACACCCTATCGTCAGTGAGGGCTTTAAACCCAGCAGCTGATGAGGGGGACAGTTGTGTTCAGTTCGCAGGCACAGATAGTTGGGCAAAGGGATGAGACCCCTAACTTAATGGGATACATGTGTGACCCAGCTCAAATAGCACAGTAGGGCCTCACAGGCATTTTCTTTGGGGAACATGGGAAACAGACTAGGTCTGTAGCTGCAGGAACAGACAGGTTGTGGGTTAACTGGGGCTGCGTGGTCCTCTTATTCCACGTGAGCTAAAATCCTGGGAGGGACCATCCTTAGACAGAAAATAGAGCAGATGTGTGGACATAATCGACATAAATGAAGACTCCACCTGCGAGTCGACCATGTCTCTGAAGCTTCTGCTCAACTTCCTTTGGCTTTCTGGTTGTTTCCACTTCTAATCCATGACTGCATTTCAACAAATCCTACTTGGCTTGAGGTAGAATGAGGGCCTCCTCATTATTTAAAATAAGAACACTTGCCAAAGCTTTTGCACATGGATTTCCCACTTTCAGTCTGTGCTTTCCCACTATGCATAGTTTGATGATAATACCCACCACCCTTCTGCTCCCTACTGGACTGTAAATGTCTTGAGAACTAATATAGACTTGGTATCTATCTCTTGGTGTAGTAAGTCTTCCCTGTGTGAATTTATTACATGAAACATCATGTGTCAGGTTGTACATTCTAGGTTATGATTTTCTTCTTGAAGTATAGATTAGTTTTTTTTTCGTGTATTCTTTCTTTTTTTTTCCAATTTATTTATTTTCAGAAAAACAGTATTCATTATTTTTTCACCACACCCAGTGCTCCATGCAAGCCATGCCCTCTATGATACCCACCACCTGGTACCCCAACCTCCCACCCCTCCGCCACTTCAAACCCCTCAGATTGTTTTTCAGAGTCCATAGTCTCTCATGGTTCACCACCCCTTCCAATTTACCCAAAAGCACAAACCCTCCCCAATGTCCATAACCCTACCCCCCTTCTCCCAACCCCCTCCCCCCAGCAACCCACAGTTTGTTTCGTGAGATTAAGAGTCACTTATGGTTTGTCTCCCTCCCTATCCCATCTTGTTTCATGGATTCTTCTCCTACCCACTTAAGCCCCCATGTTGCATCACCACTTCCTCATATCAGGGAGATCATATGATATTTGTCTTTCTCCGCTTGACTTATTTCGCTAAGCATGATACGCTCTAGTTCTATCCATGTTGTCGCAAATGGCAAGATTTCGTTTCTTTTGATGGCTGCATAGTATTCCATTGTGTATATATACCACATCTTCTTGATCCATTCATCTGTTGATGGACATCTAGGTTCTTTCCATAGTTTGGCTATTGTGGACATTGCTGCTATAAACATTCGGGTGCACGTGCCCCTTCGGATCACTACGTTTGTATCTTTAGGGTAAATACCCAGTAGTGCAATTGCTGGGTCATAGGGCAGTTCTATTTTCAACATTTTGAGGAACCTCCATGCTGTTTTCCAGAGTGGTTGCACCAGCTTGCATTCCCACCAACCGTGTAGGAGGGTTCCCCTTTCTCCGCATCCTCGCCAGCATCTGTCATTTCCTGACTTGTTGATTTTAGCCATTCTGACTGGTGTGAGTTAAATTTTTTAGTGTTTTGTATTCTTATAAAGATTATTGAGCATTCTGGAATGCAGTTAAGGTATTTGGAAAGAGTTTGGTATTCTTGGGACGTACATTTGAGAGTCAGTAGGTGGGACAAGAGCAGTGCTTACGTGAGGGCTTATTATTCCCTGTTATTGAAACAAAACAGAAGTCCTATTGCCTGTAAACCTATGAGATTTTTCCAGCATAACTGTGGTCAAAGGCACTATTGTGGCCCTTGTTTCCTCTAATCCTTTTGGAGGGTTCATTTCCTGGCTTCTGTTGTTCCTTCTTTTGGAGGGTTTGTTTCCTGGCTTCTGTTGTTCCTTCATATGCATGTGCTTTAACCGTTCTATGTGGAATACTAGAGAGGGATCCTCTGCACAACTCTAGAATTCTCAGTCTATGATGCTCTCTCTTCTTACGTGTCCCCTCCTGCAAATTTGAGCTGCCTTGGTCTCCTCTGACCTTGGGCACTGTCTTAGCAGGAAGAGTACCAGGCTCTGCTTGGGTTCTCCTTTCCTGCTCAGTGGCCCGGAAACTGGCTCAAGACTGTTCTGGAATAATATTTACCTCCTATTGTTTCCTCTCAGAGCTTACTGTCCTTCCTTTCTTGAATGAGTGTCTTAAACATTTTTTAAGATGTATTTTGTCTTGTTGTTTGAGGTGAGAGGGTAAATCAGGTCCCTGTTATTTTATCTTGGCCAGAAATGGAAGTTCCATAAGTTATTGACTTATTTAGGGAGGTTTGATAAATACTGCAGTCACTATACTTGCTTACATTTTGCCCAGTTGGAAGATTTTTCTGAATTAGTACCTCAAGGAGGTTTGTCATTCTCCTATTTTAAAGCAGATCTTTTGTGCTGTGTCTGATACAAGCATAACCTGTTAAATCTTTGGTTTCATGGCTGCTCAAATCAAGGCTGAAGTTAAAAACAACGAGTTAATAATGGATTAAGTTGTTATTACATTTTCTGTAGAGGAAATCATTCCAATGAACCAGTTGAGTAAAAATAGTTTCCCAAGAGGAACTTAACTCTGGAAAGATAATGATCTGTTTTAGATGTCTGTAATTTACAATTATGTTTGGTTAGCTTCTGAATTGTGAATATGGGAACTGCCGCAAGACTTAGAAAGTTGGTTGATATGTAATTCATGCAATTCATCTCTGAAGCTCAGGGGAGCCAAACATATTTAGGGAGGGAGTATGGGCCTGCATTTAAGAATCCCGTTCAAAGATAAGCCTGCATGGCTCTGTGAGCATGAGGCTACATGAGAAATATTACTAATGTTGTCATCAGAAATAGCAACATTTCCTTAAAAATAAGGAAAATGGCAAAATAATTTTACTTCTATCTAGAAGAGCCTCCTCTTATCTCCTGAAGTCCTGAAGGAATGAAATCTTTCTTCTTGCTTTTGCCTAGAGAATAGACCCCAGAGGCTCATAGTTCCTAAAATAACAATCCCTCTGTAACTAAGTAGAGCAGACAGAGGCAAATCACAGTAAGTCTGTGCACCTAGGAGCAGCTTCTAGGGTCTCTGCTATGGAAAAAAGTACCCACTACTTAATTGGCTTATCAGAGCTTTTTCTTTTTTCTTTTTTTTTTTTTTTTTTTTTTTTGCATTTTGGCCTGAAGGAATCCTGATTGCAGATACTATAGATAGTGTATGCATGAAGCCTGTGGTTTCTCCAAGCTGCTTTATAGAGGACTGATTTTAGGCCATACAGTGAGAGAAGAGCCCAGTGATTGCAAATGATACATAAAAAGTATTTGTGGGGGCACCTGGGTGACTCAGTGGGTTAAGCCTCTGCCTTCAGCTCAGGTCATGATCCCAAGGTCCTGGAATCCAGCCCTACTTCCCTCCGGGAGCCTGCTTCCCTCTCTCTCTGTCTGCCTCTCCACATACTTGTGATCTCTGCCTGTCAAATAAATAAATAATTTTTTTTTTTTTTTAAGTATTTGTGGAGGGGGGAAGTAGAACTTTTCATCACAAATAGCCAAATGACTCCCAAGGATAAGAATGCAGGGTGGTTCTTTTGAGTTGTCTATCTCTGCCTAATCTTACTGTCCTACATCCTATTCCAGATCTTTGCTCTGAGATTGGAGAGGCTATAGCTTTCCCTTTAGGGATCAATTAAAAATACTGGGTATGATTTCTCTCATTATCTCTAAAGCTAAAAACCAACTATTGCTTTTAAAATGCTACTGAGTTAAATGTCCTTGATTCCTGGGGCTTCGAAATGAAAATTCAGGCCATTTTTAATATAAAACGTTGTAGTAGAAGGGTAGGATAAAGGCCTCAGCATAGCCTATAGGCATTAATGTGTGTATTTATGTTCTGGGAGCCAGGCCAGTCACACTTGGATCCAAGGAAGTTGCCTTCTTCATGGATTCAGGAAGCCTGTGGAGTGGCAGGAGCTAAGTGATGAACTGTAGAGGGGATAAGTCACAAGGGCGGCCAAGGGATTTTGCTGTTTATACACTGGGCCCAGAGAAATCTGACCCTGAGCAGTGAAGCAAGATATAAGGATTATAAATGGAGGACTACATAGTGGGCAGACTATTGCCTCCATCAAATTAGTGACCCTACAAGACTGGCAGTGTCTTTTGTGAACCTTATCCCAATCTGGCTAGGATCTCTGTATGGTAAAAGTCTCAGTCTGGTAAGCATCCAGTTCAGTTTCAGTTCAGGTCCTGATCTCATAGGCCATGAGATTAAGCCCTGTGTCAGGTTCCATGTTCAGAAGGTGTCTGCTTTGGATATGCTCTCCCTTTGCACCTTCCCCTGCTTGTGTAGTCTCTCTTTCTCTCTCTCACAAATAAATCTTTAAAAAGAAGAAAAAAAAAGCTTGTGTCCACAGTGGACCAATTGTCCATATCTTTTGTCTTTCTCCTGAAGTGCTTGGCATGGGTTTTGAAAACACTAGGCTCTGTGTTGTTGATGGTGATGTTCGTCATTTAATAGACTGGCAAATCTGGCCAACACCATGCTACTGAGGTCCTGTCCTCACTACTCAGTCTCCAGGCCTGGGTTCCTATATTTGCCTGTCTAAAATACCTTTCTGAATTTGAATACTATTATCTATAAACACATGTGAAAGCTGCCTTATCTTGTCAGTGTTTCTCTGACGGAAGCCCTACCATTATCTTGGGTCTTAAAATTCTTCAGTGGGTGGACTTACTGTTCGGCTTGTACCATCTTTGCTCTCCATGCTGAATGCCAGCAGGGCACTCTCATACTGTTAAATGTTTTACTTTCATCGAGTGCAGCACCCTATTGCATTTAAATCTGAACTGAATTCCTTGTGTGGTCAGACTTCCAACCTTTGGGGTACCCTCTCCAGCTCACTCATTTTAGTTCTAAGACCCCAAGACTCTCCTTTGGATAGCTCCGTTCTCTTAACCTAAACTTGCTGTCCTGCCACAGCTATCCTTCTTTCTGAATCCACTGTCCACTGTCATCTACAAATGCAGAATGTCTTACTTTCTCAAAAATTCAGGAGGGCCTAATGCTCACTTCAGTTTTGCTTAGTTGAAGTGAGAGCCAATAATCCTAATGGGTTTGAAGGGCTGTGAATACACCTCTGAACTTGGTCAGGTCTGTTAAATTGAAAATGTTTACGTGTGAAGAAAACTTATCTTACATGGGTGTGTGTGTGTGTGTGTGTGTGTAGAGAGAGAGAGAGAGAGAGAGACTTAGAGATACATAGATCCATAGATTCAAATACAATAAAAACTAAAAAATAATAAAATACTCAGAAAACATCACAATGAAAAGAAAAATAGAGCACCAAATATTGTGGGCTTATTTCTGAAGAAGAAGCTGGTATTATTTCACAAAGCACAATATCTGAAGTCAGAGAGAATCTTTTCCTTGGCTTAATCAAGAAGAGCACATGGAGGAGGACCTAAATGAGAGCATTTGTAAAGTAACCCATGACGCCTTTTCCTTATCAGTGATGATGGAATTTGAAATGTGTGATGATGGAACTAGGTCTTCATCTCTTGACATGCATTGTGTATTTTGCTTGTCCTGGTCTGTGTTTAGTGTAAGGAAATTTTTGGTAGGAGCACAAAGATTCTATCATTGGGGCAACAGCAGGAGGAGAAGGGTGACTGTTGGTTCCAAAATTTGTCTAAACAGTGCATGGGTGTTCTCTGTAAGTTCACTAACTTGGGTCCAGCAGCATTGCTGAGAGCCCACCATGTGCTGGCCACTGTGCAGCAACATTCTCAACTCACTTTCTTGCAAAAACGGACTTCTTACTTCTGGCCTTTCATGTAGCTCATTGGAAAGAAAACGGTATTTGAAAGTCTTGATAGTGAGTAACTGGTAAACCTGTGGCCACAATTCAGGCTCTAGGCTGGAGTCCAATACTCTACCTAATTCCCCAAATTATATCTGAAATTGAAGACCCAGAGAAACCAAATGGTCTACTTGCTGCCACACAGCGATGGGATCATTTGTGTCCACAAAAGGGGAAAGTTTATAGTAACAAATGAAGGCAGAACAGACAAGCACTGTGAGCCTTCCAGAACATTTGGAACCACCATTCTAGGTAACACGTGTAGTGTATCTTCAGTTATGAGGACTGTGCTATGCCAAGACATGAGCTATAGTACTGTATGCCAGTACACTGCTATTTGATGAAGTTTAATAGTGAATTTACTTATATTTTTAAAAGATTTTGTTTATTTATTTGAGAGAGACAGTGAGAGAGAGCATGAGAGGGGAGAGGTCAGAGAGAGAAGCAGACTCCCCGTGGAGCTGGGAGCCCAATGCGGGACTCCATTCCAGGATCATGACCTGAGCCAAAGGCAGATGCCTAGCCAACGGAGCCACCCAGGAGCCCCTGATGGTAAATTTAAATGTATTTTTAATAGTTTAGATTTCTAGGGGATGGCAGGCATGGAATAGCTGAACCAGGGTTAGCATCCATATTCCTATGAGGTATGCTTGTATTGTCTCTGTTACCGCTACTTCAGGGGCAAAGCTAGCGAAGCCCTGTGAAGTGGTTTTTGTTTTGTTTTCCTGCTAAACAATAAATGTATCTACATAGATCCAGCTTGGTAAGATGAAAACCTTCATTTCCTCTAATCAAATCAGTTTCCTCTCGCAAAAGGGAACAAGAAAATCAAAATCAATAAAAATCCTGCCATTTTATCTGTACACCAGTGTGTTCAAATAGAAGTTCTTTCAGTTATACTGTTTTTAAATCTGCTCATTTCATTGTGATGGAATTCTTCTGTGTATAATGCAGGTTTTACTATCGCAGCTCTTTTCCCATTCCGCCACTGGGTAACTTTGAACAAATGGATGCTCTGGTTCCGGTTCGTCATCTATAACAGAAGACAGACAAAAATCATTTTAAAAAAAAAAATCAAGATAAGATGAAACATAAATTTATCCCATGTTGGGCTTTGACCCATAACAGCAGAATCATTTGCTTAAGTTATTAATAATATGACTTGAGTTGTGAAGTGTGAGCATTTTATTTACTTTATTTTACATATCATCTTCCATAGGGAATAGAAGCTGTTGATTTGTATCAGCTAGTAAATTTTCTATTGTTATTAATAAGGGTTTAAAAAATTACAGAAGAAATATTTTGATTTGAGAATATGTAACTGAAACTAAATAAATGCTCAAGTATAATGTATTTTAGAAAATGCAAGTAGAAACTTTAATTTCTCTTTGACCAATTTTCAGAGACTTCCTCAGATGTTATTGCATAAGTGTTGAAGATGCTTTGGTTCTGTGTGTATCTAGGTGCTGCTGCTGTCCTACCAACGGGGAGCAATTTCATCTCCTTATTTCTTCTCATTTTAATTGCTACTGATAGATACCAGAGGTTGGTCATTTGTAAGCAAACCAAATCTCTTTTGTGAAATCAGAAGATGAAATATGGTATATTTGTTCTCTGTATTATCTCAAGAACTAACTTTTTATGTTGAGTTCATACATATACTTAGGCTTAGATTTTTAAATTACACAATTAACACGTTTACATGGTGGTTTTGACTGTGTACATTTGTTGCCTATTCCTTCAGCATTCAGAATTTGGCATAGGATCCTTCTGGCAGAGCAATAATTTTTCATCTTGTAATGACTAAAATAAGTCATAAAATTAAATGAGATTGATTTGACAATGCCAAAGTGTCTACAAGAAGCTTAATTCTTGCTGTGGATTTCCTTGAACTTTGTGTCTGTGAGACTAAACAGATTTTATTTTAATGACTGCCTGCTTGACTTTCATTTCAGTATAGCCACATTTCTGAACTTGACTGTTGAAAAATTGCTCAGCAAATTCTGTCTCAAAGAAACCTTTCCATTGACTAATTCATAGAAGAGTATTCCCCCTTTGACTTTAGACGCAGGAAAGATCACAGTTGGGGGGAGTATTTGATTTAGCTTTGAAGGCCTAGTACAAGATTGCAGATGCAGCATACCTGTATAAGTCCTATGGGCAATGGCCCAGTTGAATCTAGCCCCTTTAAATCATAAGGTTGCATAGCTACTCAATACCAAAGACCTTGAAAACTCACACAAAAGCTGGCAATTCAAGTTAGATCATTGATATGTTATGTAATAGTTACTAAATGACAAAAGAAGACTGAAGCAATGAAATATCTTTCATAGGTAACTAATACATGAATATGTGGATAATTGTAATCTAAGAGGGTCTGTGCTTAATTGTCTATGACCTAATATGTGTAACATTTCTACTATTTCTGCCTAATTGTTTTGTTAATCCTATCTACAGTTTATTCCAACTAAACATCTGAACCCTAAGGGATATTCTATAGGCAGGATTTTTCAACCTCAGTTACTACTGGCATTTTGGGCTAGGGGATTTTTTATTGCTGGGGATTTTCTGGTACATAGTAGGATGGGCAGCCTCCTTGGTGTCTACTGACTAGATGCCAATAGCACCTTCCCCTTTGCCAGGCCATCTGAAGTTGTAATAATCAAAAAATATCTTCTGACATTTCCCAGTGTCTCTTGAGAAGTAAAATTGTCCAGGTCAAGATTCACTGTAGTAGACCAAAAAAGGAAGAAGTCTTTTATCCCAACTCCTTCTCTTTCATTCCTCTTGGAAGACTCTCTCTTGTGATTACTTGGCATCCTACACAGTTACTAAAATGCTTCTATTAAAAAATACAACTATAGTCTAATGAGGGTTCAGGAACCAAAATTTCCATCCCAAGACAATGTCATTTTTTTTTAATTGAAAACTTGTCACAACTGATTTTATGCAAGAACTAAATTTTCCAATGGAGTATATGACTCCAGTTGTGTTCTGTACAATAATAGTAATAATAATCTTAACAGAAGGAAAGTGTATTGCTGCTCAAATTTAGCTGCTTGAATTCAAAATAGGGACATGAGAAATGGGATGCACGAGTGTTAACAGGGATATATGGAAGTAAAAATTCTTTAACATCTTTAGGAATACAATGTGAAGAGCTATTCATCACTTGCTTCTTGAGCTTTTGAGGTGTGTATAAGATAGGAATGTGTTTGCTGGAGGTGACTGAATACAATCCATTGTCTAAATCAAGGGCAGCACCAGGTTTGGGCCAATTCCATATGGGGGCAGTGTGGAAAACCTCTGTCCCATGGCTTATCTCTGGATGGGTTTTTTTGTTTTTGTTTTTGTTTTTGTTTTTCATGTATGGTGTTGGCTTCTTTTCAAGATAAGTTTTCCCATCATACTTGTGAGACAGTTATAATTTGGAGGTCAGACACTTTTTCAATTTTTGATCTAGGATGGAAGAGAAGACCTTGCACTTTGGATCTGTCTTACCCAAAGTGCTTGAACCATAATGAATGGGAAGAAATTAATAGGACTTAGTTGACTAGAAGAAAGTTCAATGGTTTTTGAGGACCAAAAATAACATTTTTTTAGGTGTTTCCTGTCTCACACACACAAAAAAGTGGGGGAGCATTGACAGCAGGGATCATTTCTTAAATTTCATCTTATTCCCCTTGAACTTTCATAATTCTTTCTGCTCCACCAACCGACAATGCAGGATTTGTAGGTTAAAAAGGGCTGGGAAAACCTATACTCAGAAGGAGATCAAAACATTCTTTATGTTTAAAACAAGGTACAACTCTTACAGAATTTCCAGGGAATAAGAGTATAAGAGAAGAAAGGAAATTACTGTTTTAAAGTAGTAATCATTCAAATGACTTACCTGAAGTCATAGACTGTAGGATGATAACATTTCCAGTTATTCAGTGTCTTTTAGAGAAGGCAGATAAAGTGTAGTTTGTATGTAGGGGAAGAGAACACATGTTTAATTTATTACTAAGGATTTCTTTCAGTAACAGTTGGCTTCCCTATGTAATAAAAAAAAAACCACAAAGAGAGGCTTAATGAGTCTCTGTTCTCTAAGAGATCTCTGTATCTCTAGGATACAGAACAAAATTATCTAGGTATCTATAATCAGACTGAGTGACTTTATATCATATGCTTTGAAATTTATTTGGATAAGAAAATTAAGCTTGGGAAACAGACAATCTAGTTTCATATCTAATTAGATATATTTAGATGTTACGTTGTTTTGATACCACCTTAGGGGGGATTAAAAAAGGCACTTCGTCATCAACAAGGGTCATGGTTTTGATCAATACCATGCTTCATTTGCCTCAAAGAATGATCGCATGGTGCCCCCATTGTGCTTCCTAATGACACATCTCTGTATGTGAGAAATGTAATTGTCATTTCACAAAACACAGAGCACATTATGTTAGATGAGGTCTTACAGTTCTACATTTTGGCAAAATTAAGAGCATTCTCATTTGTACAACAAATGTGTTTAGTTTGAAAAGCAATTTTTTTCTAGCGCAATGAAGATGAAATTTAAAGTAATTAATACTGAAAGCTGTAAGTTTATTTCTGGAAAAACAACATAATTCTAAATTATGTAAATATGTTCAGATGCACTCTATACACATATCAAAATGTGATTCATTGAAAACAATGCACTTAATTTTTTGCCAACTCGTGATAGATCTAATCTTGTAATATTTCAAAAAGATTCCTTTTTCAACTTGATTACATGTTTATAACTTAAAGCAACAGATACTGATTTACATAAACAATTTCAAGAATAAAAATCCTATCAGAAATGTTAGTAGGAAGAATTATAGAAGCACCTTTGGTATATTTTAAGTAGGTTTGATGTTTTTTGTTTAATGAAGGCTATACGAATATGCCATTTTGCAGCAGGCATGGTTAATTATCTGGGAAACTTTTCTCAGATAATTACCGTGCTGAGGTTGAATTGATATAGTCAGGTGATGTTGGTAACCAAAAAAAGTCACCAGTTCATTGAACATTCCTTCTGGACAATGTGGTTGAAAATGGGGTGTTCAGTGTTTGGGAAAATGTTCTGGCAGTTAGCCAGGCATTGGTAAATTTTTTATTTATTTTATTTTATTTTATTTTATTTTCCCAATTTATTTATTTTCAGAAAAACAGTATTCATTATTTTTTCACCACACCCAGTGCTCCATGCAAGCCGTACCCTCTATAATACCCACCACCTGGTACCCCAACCTCCCACCCCGCCCCCCGCCACTTCAAACCCCTCAGACTGTTTTTCATTGGTAAATTTTTTAGTGATACTTTCTTGTGTACTGTTTTTATTCAAACAAGTCTGAATAAAGTGAGAGGTTCTGATAGTTATGAATAGTTATGAGGTATTTGGTTTTTCTGTCTGATTCTTGTTGTTGTTTTTTTTTAATCTATAAAATGAAAATAGTGATAGCATTTATAGAAGTGTTTGGGGGAATACATTCCTCATCCTCTTAGGTGGCTTCCAGCTTCCGGTTCTCTCTTGCTCCTCCCAGTCTAAATCAGCAACCATGCAAAATGACCTCTTTCTGAAGGTATCTGTGGTTCTGCCTTAGACCAAAGATTTCAATGAGTGGTGTTACCTCTTCTGAATAGAGTGATAGACATCATTATAATCCCAAACCACTGTGGTCGGGGATAGGGAAAGATGCTGTCATTATATTGTAATATACTTAAGAGCAGGAGAACAATCATCTTCTGGTGTGACTCTCCAGAAACTTTGGCTTTCCTCACATTCCTATCTTATCCACTGCCTTAGTGGAAATGAATAACTTTAATTTTGGTAGACAATGTAAAGATGAGTTTTTACAGACCACAAGTAAACTGTGTGAATTTGGGCAATTTTCTGCAAGAAAGTAACTCTGTTTGAGTCAGTTTCCCAAAGAAGGATGATTCAGATAAAGATCCAAAAGTATAAGTACATTACTTTGGCAATGATAGTTGAATTTCTATAAATTTTCATGGTCTATAGATATTTTGTTACTAGTAGTATTTTTTAGCCTTTTCTGATGGAATTAAAACAATGACCAGAACATTGGCTAATTAAGTTGTTTAATGGTAGATAAGGAAAAGAACCTACTATTTACATTTGAAAATAATCTTAGCATGGAAAGTACAAATGGAATATTTATAGCTACTTGCCATAGTTTTTTTTTATTATTATTATTTTTTCCAATTTATTTATTTTCAGAAAAACAGTATTCATTATTTTTTCACCACACCCAGTGCTCCATGCAAGCCGTGCCCTCTATAATACCCACCACCTGGTACCCCAACCTCCCACCCCCCTGCCACTTCAAACCCCTCAGATTGTTTTTCAGAGTCCATAGTTTTAGTTAAGTAATTAATCATAGACTTTAGCAAGAAATAGTAAATAAATAAATAAATAAATTTGTGGCATATTGAATTTTCAGTTGTCACAGAAATTTGGAACAAAGAAGCATTAATGACAAATTATTTATTATGAAACAGCATACTTCTAAGAGTTTCTAAATGTAAAATAAATGGGAATATGTGAAAGTGAACTAAAAGTATTTCTTGGATACTAAAGGCTATGATTCTCAAATTCAGCAACAAATTTGATTTAATTACTAAAAGTAATTTTTTCCCACGCTGTTAACAATTCTGTATATGCTTTATGGATTAAATGCCATAAAAGCAAAATCAGAAATCTTAAATACAACTTGACAGAAGAAAACTCTATACATAGTGCTTCCATGAAAGGCAGAGCTAAACAGAATCTTAAAAAAAAAAACAAAAAACAAAAAACAAAAAAAACAACTTCCTCCTCACTTATGTTTGGGACCCTGGAGACATCAACAGAAAGAAATTAATATTTTCCCAGTTCAGTGTGAGCCCAGAGGGCCAAGCAGAATTTTGCTTACGGATATTTTTGTATTTCTAACCTTACATGAAGAGAGAACTAGACTTGTAATAACTGAAAAGCAAACATAGAGAAACCTGAAAATCTAAGATTGTTACATATAACTCTTTGACAGAATGGACTACCAACTTAAATACATATAGGGGCACCTGGGTGGCTCAGTGGGTTAAAGCCTCTGCCTTTGGCTCAGGTCATGATCTCAGGGTCCTGGGATCGAGCCCCACGTCGGGCTCTCTGCTCAGCAGGGAGCCTGCTTCCCTTCCTCTCTCTCTGCCTGCTTCTCTGCCTACTTGTGATCTCTGTCTGTCAAATAAATAAATAAAATCTTTAAAATATATATATATACCAAAGGAAATAAGATATATGAAGTAGAACACTGGAAATCCCTCATAACAAGAAGAAATAGGCCACCAGAGAGCCCAATATTGAAACATTGTATTTTCAAATAATAAAAAGTCAGCAGTGTCTCCTGGGACTTCATAAAATGGGATTCACACCTACTGTTTGTTGACAGTGAAGGTAAAACAGAAGAGAAGGTACAAACAAATGTTCCAAGGATTTTCTGATAGGGAGTATCCTCTCAAAAGGATAAACAACTATGGAAGAAAAGATGCAAGAAAAGTTCACTGCAGATCCTCTAAGAGATTATTTCTAGCCTCCTAAGAAAATAGGTGAGCTTGGTGGATGTAAAGTTGAACATCTTGAGATGCCAGGAGGAAGAATACTCGGAATAATAGATAAATGCTTTCCTCTCTAGTCCCTTCATCTGCTGACTGAAAGCTGGCAGCCGTGAATGGACGGGAAGTGGGGCAAGGCATAAGCCAAGTATATCAGGTAAGACATTGTCCTGTTGGTCCAGACAAGAGCTAATGAGCACGTTGGCTGTAGTTGTGTGGATAAACTGAAGGAATGTGAGCAGTTGGATTACATGGCTATTTAGAAAGTGAAAGTCTCCAGATTTGGACTTGCTGAGCAAATGGAGAGGGAAACAAACAAACAAAGAATAAGAAAAAAAAAAATACCTGAAGGAATCTAGCCTGACACCCACATCTCTGGTTTGAAGAGTAATGAAATCGAACTTCTGCAAAGTGACTTGCAAATACCCATCAATGTGCAGTAGTCAATTTGTGTGCAATGAGCACCAGAGATGTCAGGTGATGTTTTCTCAATTTCTTTGTCATGTGTGATGCATCTTCAGTGGTTAGGACCTTTCCTAGGGTTCACTGATGTCCAGATTGATTCAATCAAGAGACAGGAGCATCCAGGGGATAGGTAGAGATGGCTAGGTGGGATGCAGAATTTTTAGAGCAGTGTAACTACTCTATAAGGTATTATAATGGTGTATAAAAGATACATATTTGTCCAAACACATAGAATGTAAAACAGCAAAAAAGAACCCTAATGTAAATTATGGATTTGGGGGAGTAATGATGTGTCCATCAGTTGTCACAAATGTACCACTCTGGAGCAGGGGGCTGTTGATAATGGGGGAGGTGGTACATGTGTGGGGGCAGAAGGTATAATGGAAATCTCTAGATCTTCTCAATTCTTCTGTAAACCTGAAGCTAAACTAAAAATAGTCTAACTTTTTAAAAGGCAACAACTGGAGCTGATACAAAGGGAGTATCCACAAATCTAACGTCTTAGACACAAGTAAAGGGGTGAGATGGTAGGAGAATGGTGTGAAATGGGAAGTAAATTGTGACCTGTGTTGACATACTAGAATGATTGAGGTAGCACACAAGTTTGGGCATCAGAAAAAAAATAATATAGGCACATTTTAGGAAACAAATCCCAAAGAGAAATTGAATGGCATTAGTTTTTTTCTTTTTTCCTTTTATCTCCGTATAAATGCAAGATTTACAATTGCTCTATGAAGGGAACTCCAATTCTTGGGTTATAGAAAAACTCGAGCATATATATAGTACTATTTCCCAGGATTTTTATGTTTTCTTCTTTTTTAAGGTTCTTCCTTGGTCCCTATAACATATCACATACAGGCTGACACATAAATATGAGCAGGTTTTCTATTTTGAATCCCTATGGAATAATCTCTAGGAATTAAACAATAATTCATTCCAACACATTTTTAATTGAACACCTGTTAGAGTCCAGACACTGTTCTAGGCATTGAGGATATTCTAGTAAACTTCCTGGCTTCATGAGGTTTTCATTCTTCCTTGACTTGAATGTAAATATATTGCCAAATAAGATTATAGTACACGGAGGTAAGAAGAATAATGAAACAGAAGGGGCTAAAGTGTGGTCAGAGAGGAAGGTGGTTGCTCTTTTTCCACAAACTGGAAAAGAGGTGCCAGTGAGTGAGGGAGTCATGTGCAGATTGGGAGGAAAAGGGCTTCAGGCAAAGAGTGGGGCACGCTTGTATGGTTGAGGAGTAGCCAGAAACCAGAATGGTTGAAATAGGTGGGAGGTAAGACAGGGTGGTCCGCAGAGGTCAGATCATTCAGTATCTTGTAGGCTATCTTAGTTATCTGCTGCTTCATGGAAAATCACATCAAATTCTAGTGTAGTAAAGCAGTACTATTGCTTACAATACTGTGGGTTCACTGAGTGACTCTGTTGCTCTTGTCTGGGGTCCCTCGAAGCTGAAGTCAATTAGCAGCTCAGCTAGAGCTTAGGATCTTGAACTTCTGGGACCTCAGCTGACATGGCTTCCTATCTTGGCCTTCTTCACTTGGTGGCAGAAGTATACCAGGAGGACGAGAGTTGGGAGCTTTTAGGTGTCTTGAGATCTAGGTTGAGACCTTGCTCAAGATACCCTCTGACACATTTAAATAATAAAAGGAAGTCCTAAGCCCACCCCAGATTCAGAGGGTGGGAAGAGATTCAACTTCCTGCTGGCATTTGCAGTAAACCATCTGTGACCATTTGAAAACCACCTCATGAGCTATAGTGAAGGCTTAGACGTGCACTGTATGAGTCATAAGAAGTGATGGGGAGATTTTGAGTAGATAGGTCCTGAGTGCATGGATTTGTTTTTCAAAGGTCACATTGGCTTCTGTATGAAGAATAAATAAGGGACAAGTTAGGAGGCTAACACTGAATGGCATTTTCTCTAGCACCTGTTAAAGCGATAGAAAGATGGGGACCCCTTTTAATAGTAGGTATGGTTTGAATCCATGAGTTCCCTCATGGTTCAACTTGCTGCAGAATAGTGTTAAATCAAGGCATAAAGTTTCCTTTTACAGAAAAAGACCATGAACATCATGTGCTAGATCTTCACTTCCATTTATTTTTTTGTTAAATTTCTTTTTAAGCATTCAACAATCAGGAGCTTTGATATAAATCTAAATTCCCGACTTCTCTTGAAAAATCAGGTTACCTTGGATTGCTGGATTTTTCACTGCTTTCCCCATCAAGACTACCTTAGTCATTCCAGTCCTGCTTGAACGGTCACCTTTTATTGCAGCCTCTGGGTCATACAAACTTAAGAGTGGAGTTGAGGCCAGAAACTCTAATCTCCAGGCTCTTTCTGTTGGTTCTTTGCCTTTCTTTGTGATTCTAGTTTTACTAGACAAAAAAATATCCACTAAAATTCTCCTACAATTGGGTGAAGAAGTTTGTTGGTATTGCACCTTAAAGAGGTGGGGAGTGGCTTTATTAAAAAAAAAAAAATGTATATCTCACTGATGAGGCCGATAGGCCATTTCAGAATTAGGAAAATGGGGACTCATCAGCTGACAATGAAAGGACAGAGTGATTTCCCCACTAAACACACATCAAAGAACATGGTAAGAGTGATTTCAACTGAAAAGCAGCCATGAAGAAACTTTGAATAATCCTATCTTGTACTTTCTGTCTTTGTTTCTACTCCTTAGAAAGCATCGCATTTTCTAGACTCTTATGAATGTGCTATTAAAAAAAAATTGCCTTATGTGTGCAGAAATGACTTGGGTGTACAGTGGAGTAAGATCCTTGCTGCAAGCAAAAAATTAAAATCTGCCCATGTAGAGCCTCACCCAGCTTCATTGTTAACTTTAAGATGTATTTTTTTGGGAAGCAGACAAAACTCCAAAATATGGTTTCACATGTTCTCCTTAGATATATTTATATGGCATGCTGGCCACCTTTTTTGAACTTTATTTTATTTTATTTTTTAATTCTTTTCAGCATAACAGTATTCATTGTTTTTTGCACAACACCCAGTGCTCCATGCAATCTGTGCCCTCCCTAATACCCACCACCTGGTTCCCCCAACCTCCCACCCCAACCCTTTCAAAACCCTCAGATTGCTTTTCAGAGTCCATGAGTCTCTCATAGTTTACCTCCCCTTCCAATTTCCCTCAATTCCCTTCTCCTCTCCATCTCCCCTTGTCCTCCATGTTATTTGTTATGCTCCACAAATAAGTGAAACCATATGATAATTGACTTTCTCTGCTTGACTTATTTCACTCAGCATAATCTCTTCTAGTCCCGTCCATGTTGCTACAAAAATTGGGTATTCATCCTTTCTTATGGAGGCATAATACTCCATAGTGTATATGGACCACATTTTCCATTCATCCGTTGAAGGACATCTTGTTTCTTTCCACAGTTTGGCGACTGTGGCCATTGCTGCTATAAACATTGGGGTACAGATGGCCCTTCTTTTACTACATCTGTATCTTTGAGGTAAATACCCATTAGTGCAATTGCAGGGTCATAGGGAAGCTCTATTTTTAATTTCTTGAGGAATCTCCACACTGTTCTCCAAAGTGGCTACACCAACTTGCATTCCCACCAACAGTGTAAGAGGGTTCCCCTTTCTCCACATCCTCTCCAACACATGTTGTTTCCTGTCTTGCTAATTTTGGCCATTCTAACTGGTGTAAGGTAATATCTCAATGTGGTTTTAATTTGAATCTTCCTGATAGCTAGTGATGATGAACATTTTTTCATGTGTCTGATAGCCATTTGTATGTCTTTATTGGAGAAGTGTCTGTTCATATCTTCTGCCCATTTCTTTCTTTTTTTTTTTTTGTGTTTAAGGTTACAAAACCAGCTTTTTATTTTTTTTATTTTTTTCCCCAATTTATTTATTTTCAGAAAAACAGTATTCATTATTTTTTCACCACACCCAGTGCTCCATGCAAGCTGTGCCCTCTATAATACCCACCACCTGGTACCCCAACCTCCCACCCCCCTGCCACTTCAAACCCCTCAGACTGTTTTTCAGAGTCCATAGTCTCTCATGGTTCACCTCCCCTTCCAATTTACCCAAATTCCCTACTCCTCTCTAACGCCCCTTGTCCTCCATGCTATTGGTTATGCTCCACAAATGAGTGAAACCATATGATAATTGACTCTCTCTGCTTGACTGATTTCACTCAGCATAATCTCTTCCAGTCCCGTCCATGTTGCTACAAAAGTTGGATATTCGTCCTTTCTGATGGAGGCATAATACTCCATAGTGTATATGGACCACATCTTCCTTATCCATTCATCCGTTGAAGGGCATCTTGGTTCTTTCCATAGTTTGGCGACAGTGGCCATTGCTGCTATAAACATTGGGGTACAGATGGCCTTCTTTTCACGACATCTGTATCTTTGGGGTAAATACCCAGGAGTGCAATTGCAGGGTCGTAGGGAAGCTCTATTTTTAATTTCTTGAGGAATCTCCACACTGTTCTCCAAAGAGGCTGCACCAACTTGCATTCCCACCAACAGTGTAAGAGGGTTCCCCTTTCTCCACATCCTCTCCAACACATGTTGTTTCCTGTTTTGTTAATTTTGGCCATTCTAACTGGTGTAAGGTGATATCTCAATGTGGTTTTAATTTGAATCTCCCTGAGGTCTTCTGCCCATTTCTTGATATGATTATCTGTTTTGTGCGTGTTGAGTTTGAGGAGTTCTTTATAGATCCTGGATATCAACCTTTTGTCTGTACTGTCATTTGTAAATATCTTCTCCCATTCCATGGATTGCCTCTTTATTTTGTTGACTATTTGCTTTGCTGTGCAGAAGCTTTTGATCTTGAAGTCCCAAAAGTTCATTTTCACTTTTGTTTTCTTTGCATTTGGAGCCATATCTTGAAAGAAGTTGCTGTGGTTGATAGCAAAGAGGTTACTGCCTTTGTCCTCCTCTAGGATTCTGATGGATTCCTGTCTTACGTTGAGGTCTTTTATCCATTTTGAGTTTATCTTTGTGACGGTGTAAGAGAATGGTTGAGTTTCATTCTTCTACATATAGCTGTCCAGTTTTCCTAACACCATATATTGATGAGACTGTCTTTTTTATATTTTGTCGTGTTTTGTCAAAAAGATTATTTGACCATAGAGTTGAGGGTCCATATCTGGGCTCTCTACTCTGTTCCACTGGTCTATGTGTCTGTTTTTATGCCAGTACCATGCTGTCTTGTGATCACAGCTTTGGAGTAAAGCTTGAAATCAGGTAACGTGTTGCCACCAGTTTTGTTTTTCAACATTTCCTTAGCGATTTGGGGCCTCTTCTGATTCCATACAAATTATAGGATTATTTGCTCCAGTTCTTTGAAAAATACCAGTGGAATTTTGATCGGAATGGCATTAAAAGTATAGATTGCTCTAGGCAGTATAGACATTTTAACAATGTTTATTCTTCTGATCCAAGAGCATGGAATGGTTCCATCTTTTTGTGTCTTCTTCAATTTCTTTCATGAACATTCTGTAGCTCCTTGAGTACAGTTCCTTTACCTCTTTGGTTAGGTTTATTCCCAGATATCTTATGGTTCTTGGTGCTATAGTAAATGGAATTGATTCTCTAATTTTCCTTTCTGTATTTTCATTGTTAGTGTATAAGAAAGCCACTGATTTCTGTACATTGACTTTGTATCCTGCCACGTTACTGAATTGCTATATGAGTTCTAGTAGTTTGGGGGTGGAGTCTTTTGGGTTTTCCATATAAAGAATCATGTCATCTGCGAAGAGAGAGAGTTTGACTTCTTCATTGCCAATCTGGATACCTTTTATTTCTCTTTGTTGTTTGATTGCTATTGCTAGGACTTCTAATACTATGTTGAACAAGAGTGGTGAGAGTGGGCATCCTTGTCGTGTTCCTGATCTCAAAGGGAGGGCTGCAAGCTTTTTCCCACTGAGGATGATATTTGCTGTGGGTCTTTCATAGATAGATTTGATGAAGTTCAGGAATGTTCCCTCTATCCCTATACTTTAAAGCGTTTTCATCAGGAATGCTTCAAAGTCTAGGGATCCAGGATGCTCGATTTTGTCAAATGCTTTTTCTGCATCAATTGAGAGGACATGTGGTTCTTCTCTCTTCTTTTATTATTTGTTCTATCACATTGATTGTTTTGTGAATGTTGAACCATCCTTGTAGCCCAGGGATGAATCCCACCTGGTCATGGTGGATAATCTTTTTAATGTGCTGTTGGATCCTGTTTGCTAGGATCTTGTTGAGAATCTTAGCATCCATATTCATCAGTGATATTGGTCTGAAATTCTCCTTTTTGGTAGGATCTTGGCCTGGTTTGGGGATCAGGGTAATGCTGGCTTCATAGAAAGTGTCTGGACGTTTTCCTTCTTCAATTTTTTGAAACAGCTTCAGGAGAATAGGTGTTATTTCTTCTTTGAAAGTTTGGTAGAATTCCCCAGGGAATCCTTCAGGTCCTGGGCTCTTGTCTTTTGGGAGGTTTTTGATCACTGCTTCAATCTTGTTACTAGATATCGGTCTATTCAGGTTGTCAATTTCTTCCTGATTCAATTTTGGGAGTTTATAGTTTTCTAGAAATGCATCCATTTCATCTAGGTTGCTTAGCTTATTGGCATATAACTGTTGATAATAACTTCTGATGATTGTTGCTACTTCCTTGATGTTAGTTGTGATCTCTCCCTTTTCACTCATATTTATGTGGGCTTTCTCTCTTTTCTTTTGGATTAGTGTGGCCAATGGTTTATTTATCTCATTGATTCTTTCAAGAAACCAGTTTCTAATTTCATTGATACGTTCTACTGTATCTCTGGTTTCTACTTCATCGATCTCAGCTCTAATCTTGATTATTTCCCTTCTTACGTGTGGAGTTGGTTTGATTTGTTGTTGATTCTCCAGTTCTTTAAGGTATAGAGACAGCTGGTGTATTCTGGATTTTTCAATTTTTCTGAGGGAGGCTTGGATGGCTATGTATTTCCTCCCTAGGACTGCCTTTGTTGTATCCCATAGGTTTTGGACTGAAGTGTCTTCATTCTCATTGATTTCCATGAATTGTTTAAGTTCTTCTTTGATCTCCTGGTTGATCCCAGCATTCTTAAACAAGGTGGTCTTTAGCTTCCAGGTGTTTGAGTTCCTTCCAAACTTTTCCTTGTGATTGAGCTCTAGTTTCAAAGCACTGTGATCTGAGAATGTGCAGGGAATAATCTCAGTCTTTTGGTATCAGTTGAGTCCTGATTTGTGACCCAGTATGTGGTCTCTTCTTGAGAAGGTTCCATGTGCACTTGAGAAGAATGAGTATTCTGTTGTTTTAGGGTGGAATGTTCTGTATATATCTATGAGGTCCATCTGGTCCAATGTGTCATTCAGTGCTCTTCTTTCTTTATTGATTTTCTGCTTCAATGATCTATTTCTGAGAGAGGCATGTTAAGATCTCCTACTATTAAAGTATTCATATCAATATGACTCTTTATCTTGATTAATAGTTTTCTTATGTAATTGGCTGCTCCCATATTGGGGGTACAGATATTTACAATTGTTAGATCATCTTGGTGGATAGTCCCTTTAAGAATTATGTAGTGTACTTCTGTATCTCTGACTACAGTCTTTAGTTTAAAATCTAATTTATCTGATACAAGAATTGCTACCCCAGCCTTCTTTTGAGGCCCATTGGCATGAAAGATGCTTTTCCATCCCTTCACTTTCAGTTTGGGTGTATCTGTAGGTTCCAAATGGGTCTCTTGTAGACAACATATGGATGGGTCCTGTCGTTTTATCCAATCTGCAACACTGTGTCATTTGATGGGTGCATTTAGGCCATTCACATTGAGAGTGATTATTGATAGGTACGTTTTTATTGACATCGTGTTGCCTTTGAAGTCTTTTTTTCTGTAGATTGTCTCTATATTTCTGTTGAATGCTATTCTTGGGATTTTTCCTCTTTTATAGAACCCCCCTTAATATTTCCTGTCGGCTTGGTGGTCGCATAGTATTTTAAGTCTTGCCAGTCTTGGAAACTCTTTATCTCTCCATCCATTTTGAATGTCAGTCTTGCTGGATAAAGTATTCTTGGCTGCATGTTCTTCTCATTCAGTGCCCTGAATATATCGTGCCAGATCTCTGTGGACAGGTCTGATGTTATTCTGATAGGCTTTCCACTGTATGTAAGGAGCTTCTTTGTCCTAGCTGCTTTTAAGAGGATCTGCCTACAATTATAATTCTTCATTCTTACTATTAGGTATCTCGAGGACTTTCAGGAATCTATAATCTTGGGGGGAAGCCGTTCTGCCTCTAGTACATGAATGCTGGTTCCATTTGTGAGATTGGGAAAATTTTCAAGGACAACTTGTTCTACTATATCTTCTAGACTTCTTTCTTTCTCCTCCCCTTCAGGGATTCCAATAATTCTGATGTTGGAACATTTCATGGCATCATTTATTTCCCTGATTCTGTTTTCATGGCTTCTAAGCTGTTTGTTCCAGGCTTCCTCCTGATTCTTTCTCTTATCTGTTTGTCCTCCAGATCACTAATTCTATCTTCTGTCTCAGTTACCCTAGCTTTTAGAGAATTTAGATTAGATTGGAATTCATTGAGAGCATTTTGAACATCATCCCTGGTGGCTCTCAGTTCTGCCCTAATCAATTCCGTTTGGTCATCCATGGCTTTCTCCAACCTAGCTATTGCCTGGATAATTGTTAGCCTGGATTCCTTTTCTGACATATTGTCTATGTCGATAGCCATTAGCTCTGTTGCAGAAGGCCCATCCTCTGTATTTTTCTTCTGTTGGGCATTCCTCCTCCTTGTCATTTTGGTGAGAGATGACTGAATGGATGTAGCTGGATGTATCGACCATGGCGCAGACAAAGTGCACCCTGGAATGCTTCTGAGCAATCAGGATTCCCTACCCGAATGAGAGAAAAAAGAAAAGAAAAAGAAAAAGAGAGAGAGAGAGAGACAGGAAAGAAAGGGAAGATAAAAGGCTTAGGCCAAATGGGCCCCAAGGTAAGACATATGAAGTATACAAACAAAAACAGACAAAAAGACTGATAAAAGTATATGACAAGAGAAAAAAAATATATATATAAGCAAAAAAAAAAAAAAAAGGAAGAACCTAGTAAAAAAGAACCCCAGTATAAGATTTATATACTATCAGGACAAACACAAATACACAGAAACACTGGCAGAAGAAAAAGATGGGAGAGTGGTTATAAATTCTCAGTGTGGGTGAAGAAGATTATTTTGATTCTTCCTGGATGTATCTTGATATCTTTGTTAAAGGACTCCACTTTCCTAAGATAAAGGGGGATTAAAAATTGGTTTACCTATAGGGGTAGCATTGATTGGGGAAAGGAGGTTACCTTGAATTTTAATTCTATATAAATATTAGAAAATAAAAGTAAAAAAGGAATAAACTAGACTAAACTAAGCTAAAATTTTTAAAAAATTAAATAGAAAAGCAAAAGAAAAACACAGATGTATGTATCAAAAAGTTCAGGTTAGAAGGTTATTATGGAATTTGATGTACTGGACATCTCGCTGTCATGGTCAATAGGTTAAAAAATTATCTATCTATATATATATATAAAGAACCAGAATAGTGGGAACTAATTAAAAATAAAAGTTGTATCTATAAAGTAGTAGTGGTTGTTCTCTTGTAGTCTTTTTTTTTTTTTTTCCCTTTCCTGATTGGTTTTCTGGGGGAGGGGCCTGCCACGTGGGTTTTCAGTCAATGACAGTCCCTGAGTTAAGTCCTCCCGCCCCACTCAAAGGGGTGGGCTCTGAGGAAATCGGTTTTTTCAGATTTTTGTTCTCTGGAGGTTTTTATGTTTGTTCACTTCTTTTTTCTTGCCTTGACAGCTTTTGATGGTTTTTTCGAGGTTTAGAGGAAAGGAAACTGCACCCCAACCTCCCTCTCAGAAACCTCAGTCTGCTCCCCTGTGCAGAGCCCATATAAATCCCCCCTTGGCTGCTGGTAGAGCAGGTTCTGAGTTGCCGTCCCTGGGGACACAGGATCTCCTGCTTGTACCCAAAACCACGGCAGCCGGGGCTGTTTGGGCAGCTCCAGACCACCAGAGAGGTTCCAAGCAGTGATTACACACTGAGATTTTCCTGCTGGGCCGGGCTGGGAGTACCTGGTCTTTCTGGGTCTAAGAGCACTGGGCTTCCGTGCACCTTTCTCAGGGGAGGGTGTGGGGCACGCACGTCTCGGGCTCTGATAGCACGGTGTGGGTCTAAGAGCGCTGGGCTGGGCCTTCGTGCATTTCTCTCCAGGAAGGGTGTGAGGCTCACGCATCTCAGGCTCTATAGCATGGCACAGCATTCTGCTGTCTGGCAACGCTTGCAGCCCCTCACAGGAGCCGGACCCCCACATTCTCGGGCGTGCTGGCGGTTCAGAGACCAAGAACTGGTTTCTCCACCTCACGCTTTCTGGCTCAGCACCAGGGGAGGCCGTCCTGGGTCGGGGGACATAAGCCCCTGTTGCTAGCCTCCCCGATTCCCGATTCCCGCAATTTCCCCCTGCAATCCTTTGGTCTTTCTGAGTGCTTTCAACCAGTCTCCAAGTTAATGCTGGTCCCCAGATGCAGGACACTCTCGGATTGGGGTACTACTTTCCAATCAGTCACCTCTGGTGGCTCCCTCCTCCTTTTGCTTATCTTCCGATATCAGTCCGACCTTCCCACTCTGCTTTACCTGGCCACTGGCGTCTTCTGCCCCTGTAGAGATCCAGACGTGTATAATTCTGATCTCAGGCTGATTTCGTGGGTGATCAGCGTTCTTTGGTAGGTAATCAGCCTAAGCTTTATTTTAAATTAAATATCTACTTCATCACAGCCACTCTGCATGTCATAGGATGGCTTGTGAGTAGCAGTTTTGTTTCTTTGAGGCTTGAGTTAAAGAATTCAGAGAGCTATTTCATGCACCATGGAGAAGGAATGTGCAAAATAGCACATCTCCTGTACTGTAACTGAGGTAATTAATTGCCTATTTCTGTACACTAGCACATATGGGTGACATGATCAACACACCTACACACACTCAACAGAATGTCTCTAGATTTCTCCAGAAAATAACTAACTAGCACTTAAACTATTAAAGCCATTTTATGGACTAAAAAGAATAGTACTTTTTGTAAGAGGTAGTTAGTATGTTTTCTGACAAAAATGTTTCGGTTCATATCCTTGTAAATTTTTGAATTAAAGCATTGTCTGTTTTTGATTCTTTCTATAATTGAAAGGATTAGAAGTTTGCAAACCTCTGGATTCGGATGTCTCTGATGACTTTGGACTTTTTTTTTTCCCAGTTAGTTGGCATATAATCAAACCATGTTGCCCTAGAAATCTTACCTAGAGATTTCCTTGTCTCTCCTCCTTGCCTGGCTAAATATGAAGTTTCTAGTATTTCTCTGTACTGTTACCTGGTTCTTCCTCTAAGATATTGGTTATTGAATCAATCTCAGTGTGATTAGCATAAATAGATCTTTACGTCCTCCAGTAATTTCTAGATTATCTCTGGGTGCCTAGAAAGTGCCAAGGTGTATAGAAAGGTGAATGAACTCAAATTCCTTCTAAGGAGGATGCCAGTATCCCTCTAGGTTATTAAACCAGGCTCCTCCTAACCCAGGTTTTAAAGCTGGCTTCTATTTAAATCTCTAGGCTCTAGCCAAACTAGTCCACAACCTGAGTATGCCTTCAGTTTTCCTGGTTGGTTGGTTTGTTTTTTTTTTTTTTTTTAGAGTTGGGAATTCAGGTAGGCTTCATCTTCTTGACTCAAATTTTACTTCTAAGACTTGGCTTATATCTCTTATACCTTATTTACAAGACGTGCCTCTGGACAGTGGGGCTAATATCTGAAGTTCCATGCCTTGAGCAAAGCACTGGGATTCCAAAGATGGTGGCACAAGGCTCCCGTTCTCAGGGAGCTTGCTGTCCAGCAAGATAGACTGTGGTCATACTGTGTTTCCAGATCTCTGACAGATCCCAGAGGGTGGTGTGTTCTCACTTATCCCAAAGATGAGATGAACTGAGGTGATGCTGTGGATGATCAGAAGTTGCCAGAAGAAGGGGACAGATATGGGTGATATGGTCAAGATTCAGCGTGGGGCAGAGGCTTAGAGTAAAACAACAATGAGATGCCCCTGGACAGGTACAGATCCTAAAGTGGGAGGGGGGAAAACTGGTAAAGAGAGGCAGTCGCATTGGTGAACAGGAAGAAAACCATAAGGATCCCAGTGTTCTATATGAAGGAGTTTGAAGGTTTATTTTGTTTTTTGTGTTGGGTGTTCTTTTGGTTTGTTTGTTCTCTTTTCTTTATGCACTTAGAGGCAGAGGGAGAAGGAGAGAGAGTCTTAAGCAAGCTCCATGCCCAATGCAGCCCTGGACACAGGGCTCAATCTCACAATCCCAAGATCATGACCTGAGCTGAAATCAAGAGTCAGATGCTTACCCAACTGAGCCACCCAGGCACCCCAAGAATTCGAGTTTTACCCTGAATTAACAGGGAACACAGAGGTGAAAGCTTAATCTCTAAAGTTCTTCCTGCTCTGAAATTCTGATTTTTTTTGCCCCAATTCTCTTATATTTAAAACACATGTCAAAAACTAACTTGTTTAGCATATAGCATTCTTCCATATCTAGATTGTACCCTATATAATCGACTTTATATACAGCAGATGACTACAAACTGCTTATCAGTATTCTTTTTTTTTCTTTTAAATGTTTATTCTGGGAGGTAGAAAGTGTAACTTGCCTGTTTCATTCCTGCAGTGCCCAGTACCGTAGATTCTTATTGAATGAGTGAATCAGAGCCATGGCATCTTTATCTATGGCATCTTCCTCTCAGTAGCACTGAGGTTTAAAACCTGCTTGAAAACATATTTTCCTTCATTTTTTGGTGCACAGTTAGCGACTGAGAGCCTATGGTGCCAGTACTGACTCATACAACACTGAACATGACAGTTACAGTCTCTGCCCTCTTAAATTTTATATTCTATCTTTTTTCTTGCCTCTCTGCCCTTAGCTCTGTAATTAAAAAGGTTCAGGAAAATTAGAAGATGTTCCTCCCACATAAATCCACAGAAATAATTTGAAAGGACCTGGAACCATACTCAAAATTTAATTGTGCTTTATAGTACTTATTTTTATTATTTTTGTTTTTATTGTTGCTACAAAGATTTTTAGTATGGTGGAAGGAGCATGGAATGAATGTCATGGAGGACTCGGTTTTCATTCTGCCCTTAGTAGGTATGTGGTCTTACACAGTCTGCCTTCTCTAAATCTGTTTATCTGTCAGGAAAACTGAGCTCCCCAGGATAGCACATGACTTTTATTGGATGTGTAGTAGAAGTTACTCTATTTTCTATAATGACCCCAATTTCTTCCTGGAAGCAGAGTGATGAGAAGAATTTTCAGTAAGGTCATTTGAGGCTCTCATGGTTTCAGATGTCAAGGCAGCACAGAATTTCAGCCCTTACCTCCCACTGCATAACAATGAGAAAATGCCAGCAAGGGGGGGAGTAAAAATAGAAGTTTTATCTCTTATCTGCTGTCAGTTTTAAGTGTTTTACAGTAACCCTGAGAGGAAGGTATTAGTCATCTCCATTTCACAGATAAGAAAACAGAGGCTCAGAAGCTAATTAGCCAAAAGCCCTTCAGAAGTGGAGATCTGACTCAAAGTATATTTAACATCAAAGGTCCAGATCTTCTCCAAGAACCATGACATATTGATACTGTGAATTATGAAAAAAAAGTAAAGTGCTATTGTCCATGCTGAAGTCTATTACTTGATTTTAAGAGCTAAAAGGCAGAGACCTGTTTTTAAGTGTCTAGGAATATCAGAAATTGTGTCACACTAATCATGCTTAGAAGCATAAGTCATCACATTGTTTGTGTAGGTTAAATTCTGACCACGAAAACTTTGTGCACATTTGAGCTAAAGGGTATTGAGCAGGACAGTAAAATGTTAGCTTGGACATCTGATACACTGCTCCAGAAACAAAAATCTTAATTAACTTACCTTGTGATACTGTATGTTATAAATATTTTCCATTCTCATTTTTTTTTTTAAATACAACCTATAAGGAGTAATATATGTAGGTTCATACTACTGGCTTTTATGGTTTTCTCTCCCCATCTCAGCTGCTGAGGATAAAAGCTGGGCTTCCTAATCTGCCAAATGTATAAAACTGGAACTCAAGGTACCATTAGTTCTTTCCTAAAAATCTTGAGCATTTCCTAGTGATGCATCTACTTTCCTTGTCCAGACCCTTACCTATGCCTTAGATTTCCAGTTCTACCATGTTTCTCTGTGTAAATTCATGACCTCAAATCCCACTCTGTGTCGCCTCTGCCCACTGTGCCACTTTCTGCTCTAATCTGCTGTGGGACTGACCTGACTTCTCTGTAAGAAGAAAGTAATTTATCTCAAATGACTTCCCTCTATGAACAACAGAGTATTTATAACCAAAGGAGAAAAAAAAAAAAATCACGGGGGAGTGAGAACTGGTGTCTTAGTCATACTAAGAGACTCTAGTGTGATTAAAAGGAAAAGGCATGTTTAAGTAAGTAATGGGATATTCCGTGAGGAAATTCTGTAGTAAAAAGAAGGGATGAGGTAGGAACTACTGAGTTTTACTAACTTTGTGTGTGAGGGAGGAGAAGTGAGGAAAGTAGATTTATAACATCCACAAAGTGTGGATCAGTGATCTTGTTCTCAAATCTGAAAAATACATTTTAATAGCTGCTTGATATAAACCTATATTTTGTAAGAGCAATATTTGTTTCACTACAAAATGTGAAACTTCTCATGTGTTCCCGGTAACTTCTGTCTCCTAGGTGACATAGAGAAGTAGGAAAATCCCACAACTGATCAAATTCTGCACCCAGCCTGCTGCCCCGTTTCTCCTTATCCCAATACCTGCGACAGGTAGCATTTTGTGTGTTAAGAATTTTGGTTATATCCAGATACCTGATACTTGTGTTAGCTTGTCTGATTAGCTGCCTACATCATCTGGTTAGTTGGGGCCCCGTCACTGCAAAGTGTTTAGTGGGTTCTAGAGCCCAAGAGGCCTTATCTTGAAGTCCTCACCTGAACTCCCAGGCAATTTTACAGAGGTGGCTGTGGCTTTAGATGACACTGGAAAATGCTTCCTCACAGCCGTACCAGAGCCAGAAAAAATAACTGAGCCATCTCTCTGTTACATAGGAAAGGCATCCATTTTCATTTGCTCACCCAACTCTGCCTCTCATCTGGGAGTTCCCTGCGGGTTCAAATACTGAAGAATGGAAGAAAAAAAAAACCAAAAACCAGAAAACTAAACGCATTGCTAGTCTACTAGAGTCTTCTAAACTGCATAGCATACAAGGCTATGTGTGTGCGCTGTTCTGTTCATCTCTGCCTCCATTTCTGCCCAGTGTCACGTCAGCTGAGTGGGGCTCTCTGCAAGTTTGACAGGCAGCCATTCACAAGGCCTCCCGTGATGACTCCAGCTTCTGGATACAGAAAAGAGTTTTCTGTCAGCAGGGTTCATTTACATTCTAACTGACAAGGTTTTGGTCTCAGTGTCTTTGTTTTATGCCACCATGTCTGTTCAAATTAACAGTAAGCTCAGTTGTGCTCTTTTGACCAAGGGTCACATTCTCATCTGGTGACTTACTCTGGATGCATTATAACAAAGGCCGTGGCTGTTAATGTGCTGTCGTTTTACAAGAGAATATCAGCATCTCCTTGGGTATAAAAATTATTCCATTGATTTGTGTTTGTGAGTATTAACTTTACTCCATTTACAGTATTTTCTTTTCTTTCTTTTTTTTTTTTGTTAGATTGAAAATTCTGTACAAGAGCACAGGGCTATTAGGATCTGAGTAACTATGATTTCTCTAAAAGACAATTCTTTGCAAGTTTTATGGTAATCTATTTTACGCTATCTGACATGACTTGGAAATTACAGTGACTTTAGTTCAGATGGTTTTGATTCTGCCTTGTGAACTAATGGCTCTATATGATTCTTTTCTTGTATTGTAATTTGTGCCAACATATTCGGGGTGAGTCTGGGCATATGAGGCCAGATATGTGTCTAGGAAATTCCTGGGGCCAATATAATGAGGAACGGGGTGGATAGCCATAGGAGTAAATCAATAGTCTATGTATAACTTGAGCGACTTGAAAAAGGCCAAGTCATTTGCAAACAAACAGAGTAAGATTCTGCTAAAAATCTTTTATTTGGGGACGCCTGGGTGGCTTAGTCATTAAGCATCTACCTTCAGCTCTGGTCATGATCTCAGTATCCTCGGATCAAGCCCCACATCAGGCTCCCTGCTTGGTGGGAGGCCTGCTTCTTCTTCTCCCTCTCCCCTTGCTTGTGTTCCCTCTCTCCTTGTCTCTCTCTGTCAAATAAATAAATAAAATATGTTTTTAAAAAATCTTTTCTTTTTAATTAAAATCTTAAGCCTTGAAACCTTTTTAGAATTTTAGGAATTTAAAATTTTTTTCTCTTGTTAAATGTTGTATTAAAATCCTATATCTGTTCATTTGTTTTTGAGAGTTTTATTTTTTAATTTAATAATACCCTGCACTGAGACCTGTCATAATGGCCAAATTGCAAATGTGAGGTTTCCTTTTAAAGTGGCCAAATTCTTTCTACATACAGGTTGATCTCTTTGTCAATTAGGGTGGATTTAGATGTAACTCTCTCTATATATATCATGTCTAGAGCAAAGCTTATAGTTCAGAAGGAGCTTTTATTTTGCTCATGGCCATTATAGTAAATAAGTCCTTCAGCCAAAATTTAATAAATCTTATAGCTTGCATCAAAGAGACCTATTTAATTACTACACTTGCATGGTTACTGTGGTTAAAGAAAAAGAACTTTATTTCGCCTACTTGGAAAAACTAGGCAACATACCTCAACATTGCTTGAGTTGGGTATAGTCATGACCATCAATAAATGATGACCGGAAGTGAGGTGTTCCATTTGTGCACTCTGATGAAGCTGTGAAACTTTTCCTTTCTTTCCTCTTCTAGCAGTTGGTTGTATATGATAAAGCCCTAGAGTTTGTAGAGCCACAAAATGGAAAGAATTTGGTTATCTGTAAGTGGGAGAGAGCCATCTTTGTCAACCAGCTATATCATCTTGGACTGTTAAATGGATGAGAAATAATTTTCTATTCATATCTTCTGCTCATTTTTTGATATGAATGTCTGTTTTGTGTGTGTTGAGTTTGAGGAGTTCTTTATAGATCCTGGATATCAACCCTTTGTCTGTACTGTCATTTGCAAATATCTTCTCCCATTCTGTGGGTTGCCTCTTTGTTTTCTTGACTGTTTCCTTTGCTGTACAGAAGCTTTTGATCTTGATGAAGTCCCAAAAGTTTATTTTCGCTTTTGTTTCCTTTGCCTTTGGAGACATATCTTGAAAGAAGTTGCTGTGGCTGACATCGAGGAGATTACTGCCTATGTTCTCCTCTAGGATTCTGATGGATTCCTGTCTCACGTTGAGGTCTTTTATCCATTTTGAGTTTATCTTTGTGTATGGTGTAAGAGAATGGTCGAGTTTCATTCTTCTACATATAGCTGTCCAGTTTTCCCAGCACCATTTATTGAAGAGACTGTTTTTTTCCACTGTATATTTTGTCCTGTTTTGTCGAAGACTATTTGACCATAGAGTTGAGGGTCCATATCTGGGCTCTCTACTCTGTTCCACTGGTCTATGTGTCTGTTTTTATGCCAGTACTGTGCTGTCTTGGTGATCTTTCTAATAAAGCTTGAAATCAGGTAACGTGGTGCCCACAGATACTTCTCCAATGAAGACATACAAATGGCTATCAGACACATGAAAAAATGTTCATCATCACTAGCCTTCAGGGAGATTCAAATTAAAATCACATTGAGATATCACCTTACACCAGTTAGAATGGCCAAAATTAGCAAGACAGGAGACAACATGTGTTGGAGGGGATGTGGAGAAAGGGGAACCCTCTTACACTGTTGGTAGGAATGCAAGTTGGTGTAGCCACTTTGGAGAACAGTGTGGAGATTTCTCAAAAAATTAAAAATAGAACTTCCCTATGATCCTGCAATTGCACTCCTGGGTATTTACCCCAAAGGTACAGAGGTAGTGAAAAGAAGGGCCATCTGTACTCCAATGTTTATAGCAGCAATGGCCATGGTCGCCAAACTGTGTAAAGAACCAAGATGCCCTTCAACAGACGAATGGATAAGGAAGATGTGGTTCGTATACACTATGGAGTATTATGCCTCCATCAGAAAGGATGAATACCCAATTTTTGTAGCAACATGGACGGGACTGGAAGAGATTATGCTGAGTGAAATAAGTCAAGCAGAGAGTGTCAATTATCATATGGTTTCACTTATTTGTGGAGTATAACAAATAGCATGGAGGACATGGGGAGTTAGAGAGGAGAAGGGAGTTGGGGGAAATTGGAAGGGAAGGTGAACCATGAGAGACTATGGACTCTGAAAAACAATCTGAGGGGTTTGAAGTGGCGGCGGGGGTGGGAGGTTGGGGAAACCAGGTAGTGGGTATTAGAGAGGGCATGGATTGTATGGAGCACTGGGTGTGGTGCAAAAATAATGAATACCGTTATGCTGAAAATAAATTTAAAAAATTTAAAAAATGAATTGTAAATTAAAAAAAAGAAATAATTTTCTATTCCGTTTGAACTATTATGTATTTGAGTGTGTCCCATATGCCTGGCATTTACATGTATGTTTTCTTATTTAATCTTCAGATAGAATTGTGATGACATAAGTATTATTATTCCTGTGTGACTGAATGATTGCTAGTGGTTATAGGACAACTAAGCATGTGCACTGGAATCTTACTATGGGTCATAACAACTCTAGGACACCCAAAACCTTTGGGAACTTTGGATTTTTCTATATTTAGAATCCTTATTAATCTTTGTTTAAAACTTTCTTAAACTAACTGGACTTTGCTTGAACAAGTGACTTCCTTTAGCAGAAATGAGTAAATAAAAAGGTTATAGTCAACATTATAAGAAAGTTTCTACTTTATGTAGTTTTCAAACATGCTTCTTCATATTCTATAGAACCTTCAGTGTTTGAGGGTATCCATCAAAGGGCATGTGTTAGGGGCACCTGGGTAGTTCAGTTGATTACGTGTCTGAATCTTGATTTCGGCTCAGGACATGATCTCTGTGTCATGAGATGGGCTCCATGAGATGGGCTCCATGAGGAGGAGTCTGCTTGTTCTCCTTCTGTGCCCCCCCCCATGCTGACTGGTACAGAAAGCTAGGGATCTTGACTGATCCAACAGTACATAACCTGGGACTTCTGTTGACACCAGTGGGTGGAAGATGATCTCTTTATGCCAGGTTATAAGCCTATAGCTTCTGGGGGCTGCCATGTAGAGAGTGTTGGCCTATGAGTGGCCTGTGAGTGGCTGGTATGGAGGAGATGGGAGAGAAGTTGACCAGAGAGAAATTGAACCCTGGTAACAACATCTGCACTCTTGCCTGAAACTAAGGATCCTGTCTCTGGATCAGTCACTGTGTCTTACCATTGTGAGTTGGATTCTTGTTACTTGTGAACAATCTCTTTGTTGTTTCATAAATATATATGAAGAGTGAAAGGAAGGTAAGCAAATGCTGTATAAATCGTCCTGTTTCATATGCCATAATCCTATTTCTTTGTGTTTATCATAAATATTTTAATTTCTGCCAAGTAACCTCCCCAAAGAAGATGGGAGGATTTATGAAAGCTAGAATAGTCCAACAGGATTTTAGAGATTTTTTTTTTTTTAATAACAACTCTTGACTTTTTTCATGTCTATTTGTCAGGTAGTTCTTCTATAGAACTTTAATCTCTGATTTTATCTGCACTTAAAAATCTAGGCGTGTGCATAACTCATAATTCTACAACCATTGATTTAGGTAGTGAAATACTTAAGTCTTTCTGTAAAAATGTAGAAATTATAAAATATTTTTGCCAGAATAATTGACAGTAAGTTCACAGAGAAGTATCTACTCAAAAACTATATTTTTAAATATCCTGGATAGATTCCAACATCCAACACATCACTGAAGAAATAAAAAGAAAACCAGTCCCTTCTGGGTGTTTACAAATGCTTAATAGTTTTAAGCCAACTTCATTTTGTTCAAACAAAAATTTTGACTGCAGGCATGAATTCGATAATTTTTTAACTATTTTAGAGACTTAGAAGAAACCGCTTAGAAATCAGCATTGCCATTTCATATTTTCCCTCCAAGTGAGAAGTATATAAAAGTATATAAAACAATATTTTCATAAGTTGCTATAAGCTTGCATTAAATATAATACTTAAAATCTATTTTAGGGCAATTCTAATAAAATATAACATTTATAGGACTTACAAAGATTAACGATGAAAGATAGGAAGAGAGGTTTACATTTAAAAATATAGAATAAAATATTAGAATAATATAGAATAATATAGAAAATATAGAATAATAGTGACTCGGTCAGCTAACTGTCCAACTCTTGATTTTGGCTTAGGTCATGATCTTGGGGTCATGGGATAAAGCCTCACATCAGGCTCTGCACTCAGAGGGGAGTCAGGTTCTCCCTTTCCCTCTCTCTCTGTCCGTGTCCCTCTCCCTGCTCACTCTCTTTTTCTAAAATAAATATTTTTAAAAATTAAAAAAATAGATTATAGAATAAAATTTTATTTGGAAAAAATCCAATTTCCCAGCTATGATTCTATGTCTTAGGATAGCCAACATCTGACTAATATCTTTAAGTTAAAGTGGCCATATTTTATTTTCTGTATATTTGATCTTCCAAGTTAAATATCAATATATAATGCATAGATTTCTACAGCAGAAGATTTCAGAATCACAAAAATACATATTTTAGGTCAATCCATAAAATGTCAAGTATACACCCAACTTAATCAAGCCTTAATGAATAACAAAGAGTCAAAATTCACTCAAAATAAGCTTCAGTGGAAGAGTTTAACAGCATGTTCAGACATAGCTGAAGATAGAATTATTGAACTGGAAAATAGATCCGAATGAAATATCCTGAATGCAATGCAAAAGAGATAGCAATGATATCACAAAACATGAAAGATTGAGTGAGATCTATATACATTTAAATACAACTTGGGAAAAAGTGAGGCAAAGGAGATACTTGAAAATGGAATACCTGAGGGTATTCTAAAAGCTGCTGAAAACACTAATCAAAAAGATTCAAAAAGACCAGTAAATCCCTAGCAATATATATATTTTTAAATCTATACCACCTGTAGTAAAAATGCAAAACTAGCAGAGAACTTCAAGGTGGCTTGAGGGAAGGGTATTCTGTATTAAGTTAACCCTAAGACATCCATGTCCTGTGATCTTCCAGTCAGTGCTCTGACACTAATTTCAAAGATTTACCATTTTCAGGTAATTCTAATGATACTCTAGAATAACATAGACCAACTCTAGGCTTCCTTCATATGATAATGTCAGATATTTAAAGACCGTAATTGCTTGCCCCCATATTTTTTTAACCTTCAGATTCTATAACTGTCTTATAGTTGGCACAGATTTAAGGGTTTGCATCAATCTGTCACCGTCTTTAAGCTGAATATTCTGTCTCTATAACACCAGCTTCTTGACAAAGTCCATTTGGGGAAGAGGACAGAGAGGAGATCATCTTCTTTGCTCTTACCACTCCATCTCTCTAAAGTCACCTTGAAAATTCAGCGTTTTGTAGAACCGCATCACACTTGTCATACTTCTCTAACTTGGGTCATAGATATTTAAAGATTTTAAGTAGTTTTCAGATAGGCTGTTAAGCCCTACCTTCTGGCCTTTAGTTATCTTTGGGGACACAAATGAAACTTCTTATTTTTTTCAGTTTCCTGAAACAAATGAAATAATTATTTTCATTTGAGATCAAAAGAATGTAGCTCAGTGTCTGGGTTATAGCAAGTTTTTAGTATATACTATAAGCGTTATAATTACTGATTAAATTTCTCTTCCTGTCATTCTTCAGAGTGACTTTCATAATGTCATTTCACTACCATGTGATAGATAATATCATCTAACATAGGAAGTAGAGCTCATATTGGCTAAAGGAATATACCCAGTAAAGCATCTTAATTGACAGTCACCAACACACCCCTTTTAAGATCTTTTCTGATACAACCTATTAGCTATTCCTTTCAATGTTGTAGTGAGTTTATTTGATAAAAAAGATTTCAAAATTCTTGTCCAAGTTAGCAGATAAAATTACCTTTGAAGTCCCCCAAATCATTAGTAAAACCCATATTATTTAGACACTGTCCCCAGATCTTCCATTGTGCTACTACACATGGCAATGAATTCTGGGTTTAAACGTGTCATACTACTATATGAGATGTCAACCCATAAAGCACAGCTGAACCTGAGCAAGGCATCTGCCAGAATTATGTCACAATGTTCTTGTTGATAACCTATAATACTTTAACATCTCTGGGATCAAGCTTACTAATTGATAGCTTAAAAAGTTTACTATTTTCCGGGGCGCCTGGGTGGCTCAGTGGGTTAAGCCGCTGCCTTCGGCTCGGGTCATGGTCTCAGGGTCCTGGGATCGAGTCCCACATCGGGCTCTCTGCTTAGCGGGGAGCCTGCTTCCTCCTCTCTCTCTCTGCCTGCCTCTCTGCCTACTTGTGATCTCTGTCAAATAAGTAAATAAAATCTTAAAAAAAAAAAAAAAGTTTACCATTTTCCAAGAGGAATTACAGCAATTTTTAATGATCAGCATTTTCAAATGAATACAAAATTTGAGGCAGTATCATGGTCAAAGATGGGTCCTTTAAATTGGTGGGTCACCTCACTCAAAATGCACTAGGTTTTCTTAAAACAACCAGCTAAAACTGTATACATATATCAAACCTAAGGGAAGATAGAATTTTCAAAGTTAGTGTTTTTAGTGTGTCTCAAAACTTATGGAAAGAGATCAATGGAATTTTTACTTGGTTTTAATGTTAAGATGGTTTGATTGTTAATAAGCCAAAGTTCACAAACCATTAAAAAAGAGAATCTATAATTAATACCTATTCTTCAGTAGCACTCAAAGTTTTGAGTAGATTGTAACTGTGGTTAAGACATCCTTTTTTAATGTTCACTTTCGAAATGCAACTGACACCCAAACAGGCATGCTCGACCTTGGCTTAAATTTGTAATTTCTACCACTAATTAGACTAGAAGAAAATTGTATATCAAGGATTCCAATTTGTGTGATATAAGTGTCACCCAGGCAACTGTTTTGCTGAAAATTCATGAAAGAGGGGGAAGAGCTTGATAATAACAAGAGGAACAAGAGGGGCTTATTTTACAATCAGAGAAGGCAACGCTTCCTGAAGTGACTTAGTGTTAAATATTTCTAGGTGAAGAGCGGTGAGGGAAGGAGCAAAGGAGTGAGAAGAAGGAAGAGGTATTTCTGAATTAGGAGATCTATATCTGTAACAAAGAAATAAAAACAAGAAGGGTGGGGTGGAGGGGGTGGGGGCACCTGGGTGGCTCAGTCATTAAGCTTCTGCCTTTGGCTCAGGGCAAGAGCCCAGGGTCCTGGGATGGAGCCCTGCATTGCGGCTCCTTGCTTGGCTGGAAGTCTGCTTCTCCCTCTCTCACTTCTTCTGCTTGTGTTCCTACTCTCGCCATGTCTTTCTCTGCCAAATAAACAAATAAAATCTTTTTAAAAAAAGATTATTAAAAAAACAACCAAGAATGGTCATAATTACTACATCCTTAGTTTCTGTTGGGACTGAATAAATTCATGTAAGGCATTCAGAATAGAAGAGAAAAACTACAGGAACATTTGTCCTTGGAAGAGCAGCAAGAGGACACTGCATCAGAAATCCTTTTTACATTAGAGTGAATGGTCATCCTAATCCCCTTTATTTCCTCTCAGAAAGAATCTGTAGATGGAGAATATATTGTATAAAGGTTTAGTTTTATATAATTTGTTGTCTTTTATAATGAGTTATTTATGAAATAGGTTTCAGTAGGGTTTATTTCTACTGCAATAAATGATATCTATGAATGTAACCTTCAGTTTGGACCTAGACAATACTGATGTTTTTTCCGAGGACCCAAAATCTTCATTTGCCCTTTAAGTTATGACATAATGCCAACCTTCCATTATCATTTGTAGATGCTGAATGCCTCAAGGTTTCCCTTACTTGCCTTTTGTTTGATAGCAGTCTGCTAAAACACTTGTAAAACCCTAGTTCAATTGTGACTCTTTCACTTACAACCAGTCTTGAAACTCATTTCCCCCTCAACTTGGGAGCAAGAACGTCTGAGGTGAGAAATGGATGAAAAGAGCACAGAAAAATACTACTTAGATCATTGCCAGTTCACGATGATTACTTATAAATCAGTCTTTGAAATGTCATAGATTCCTTCTGTTTTCTGGGTGCGTCCCTCAAAACTTTAGAGAATATGATATGACACACTTTCCTGCCATATTTAGAAAACAATGCTAAAAATTCACAAAAATTACTTTTTCTACAAGCAGATACTCTGCAAAGAGTTTTAATGGAAAAATGTTATTTTTATTACTCTTCATTCAAGTTAAACTACAATTATGAACTATGTGAACATTTGCCAAAGGAAAAGAATGGAGAAGCTGTCATCTGGAAAAAAACAGTTTTTCTTGTCTAAGAATTAAACATTATTGATAAAAATAATAATCATCTTGCACATCGTGCCAAGAAACAAAATCAAAATTGGTATGTGGCTCATTCCTTTGCATCCTGAGGAGAGTGGACTTTGAATATGCAGCTCTATTATATTTACATGACTTGTTCAATAAAGTTACTTCAAATTAAGAATGTATTCTGTTTTGTAATATATGAAGAATTACTTTTGTTACCAAGAATAAACTTAAAAATTCTTTTTTTTTTAAATTTATTTAAAAAAAATTTTTTTTAGTTATTTTCAGCATAACAGTATTCATTATTTTTGCACCACACCCAGTGCTCCATACAATCCATGCCCTCTCTAATACCCACTACCTGGTTCCCCCAACCTCCCACCCCCTGCCGCTTCAAAGCCCTCAAATTGTTTTTCAGAGTCCATAGTCTCTCATGGTTCACCTCCCCTTCCAATTTTCCCCAACTCCCTTCTCTTCTCTAACTTCCCTTGTCCTTTATGCTATTTGTTATGCTCCACAAATAAGTGAAACCATATGATAATTGACTCTCTCTGATTGACTTATTTCACTCAGCATAATCTCTTCCAGTCCCGTCCATGTTGCTACAAAGGTTGGGTATTCATCCTTTCTGATGGAGGCATGATACTCCATAGTGTATATGGACCACATCTTCCTTATCCATTCGTCCATTGAAGGGCATCTTGGTTCTTTCCAGAGTTTGGCGACTGTGGCCATTGCTGCTATAAACATTGGGATACAGATGGCCCCTCCTTTCACTACATCGTATCTTTGGGGGTAAATACCCAGTAGTGCAATTGCAGGGTCATAGGGAGGCTCTATTTTTAATTTCTTGAGGAATCTCCACACTGTTCTCCAAAGTGGCTGCACCAACTTGCATTCCCACCAATAGTGTAAGAGGGTTCCCCTTTCTCCACATCCCCTCCAACACATGTTGTTTCCTGTCTTGCTAATTTTGGCCATTCTAACTGGTGTAAGGTAATATCTCAATGTGGTTTTAATTTGAATCTCCCTGAAGGCTAGTGATGATGAACATTTTTTCATGTGTCTGATAGCCATTTGTATGTCTTCATTGGAGAAGTGTCTGTTCATATCTTCTGCCCATTTTTTAATATGATTATCTGTTTTGTGTGTGTTACACTGTACACAAAGAGACGGTGAATCCATCAGAATCCTAGAGGAGAACATAGGTAGTAATCTCTTCGATATCAGCCACAGCAACTTCTTTCAAGATATGTCTCCAAAGGCAAAGGAAACAAAAGCAAAAATAAACTTTTGGGACTTCATCAAAATCAAAAGCTTCTGCACAGCAAAGGAAACAGTCAGGAAGACAAAGAGGCAACCCACGGAATGGGAGAAGATATTTGCAAATGACTGTACAGACAAAAGCTTGATATCCAGGATCTATAAAGAACTCCTCAAACTCAACACACACAAAACTTAAAAATTCTTAAGCAAAACATTCTGGAAAGATGCACAGTTCTTTGCTTTTCTGAGCAGACAATACACACTCATCTTGAGTTTCTTGTACTCTATGGAATTATTTTAAAAAACAAAGTTCCTAAAGCCCATAACCATCCTCTCAGCTTTTTCAGTAGACAAGAATGTGTATTATTATTTGGCCTAGCATTCATGTAGGCATATCTGCATTGTTGTTACAGAAAGGGAGAAAAATGATCAAACTTCACTGAAATCTTATTCAAAATCCTCTGCCATTAGCAACTGTGAGATATTATGAAAATGATCTCCAACATTTGAGGCATGCATTACTGGGGAATAAGGCTTAAATATTATACTAGCAATCATTTATAAAGCCATTCTAAATTTTGAATTTAATTGTTATAGCCTCAAAATAAGTTTGGCTACTTGGCCTTTGATATTTTGACAAGTCGTTAAACTGTTATACTATATAGTTCTTCTCTTCCATTGGTTAAATGGTGAGACTGGGGAAGATACATAGTTATCAGAATGATTTCCAATCTATTTTCACTTTCTCACCTCTGCTACTCTATAAATCTGATGGCTGTGGCAGGTTAATGGTGTAAGACATTAGTTATTAAAAGCTGATGTCTGAATTGTTATTTATGAAGACTTCTTATTCAGATGTTGAATTAATAATGTTTTTCCAAAAGTAATATATCAAAATTAGACTATCTAGAATGGAAATGAAGAATTTATAATTAAGATTTTTTAAGGATTTGCCAGTAAACCAATCACAGGTTTAGTGATAGAGATAAGTGTAATTGAAAAAGTGTGTAGTAGGTGATTTTATCATTGATTTCTGCATTAATGACTTCCAGAAGAAATTTAGTGGACATTATTAAATGCCTCTTCTGTTGATAAATTAGTTTATTCAATACATACAAAAGAAAAACTGAAGTGAAGAAGACATTATTTTTGAGCACTACTGGGAGTCTGAGGACCTAGATTGTACTAACTTTGCAGACATTTACAACCTCTCTCTTTTCGAGTTGTAATTTTTGTTTTTTGTTTTTGTTTTTGTTTGTTTTTGTTTTGATATTTGTGGATGACTGTAAGGTCTGGTTGTTCTACATTCTCCTACCAAGCATGTTTGTTCCATTTTAGCTATACACCATTCTGACTTCTGAGCATCAACCTCAGTCAACCAACCAACAACGGTTATGTTGTCGATAGTTAGAATGGCCAAAAAGAAGGCCAGTTCAAGTCTTCGCTACCTAGTATAGTTCAAATGTTTAAAGAGGAAAGTATTCAGAATAGTAGAATGAAGTGTCTAAGATCTTAGGCTGCAGAAAAAGGATGTGATTCAAATCCCAGGGAGTCTTCTTTCAAACTCAGCAGACATGAGGTCCTAGAGCCTCAGTTTCCTCTTCTTTGAGAGGAGGTAGAATAAAATTAAAAATAAAAACAGAAATGACTAACAGAGACTGATGGTTATTATGTGCCAGGTACTCTGCTAAGTTCCTCATCCGTTAAAGCACTTACCCCAGAGGCCTGTTGGGAAGAGTTAAATGAGAGAATGAACATAGAGCACAGAGGGGGCACTTGATAAATAGCCTTTTCTACTATTGTTACTATTGTAGTTGGTGCTGTTGCTACTGCTGCTCTTCTTCCTCCTCCGCTTCCTCTAGATAATAGCTCTAACCTGAAGTAGGCTTGCCAAAAAAAGTTCAGGGTATCCAGTAAATACAAATTTCAGGTAACAATTAGCTTTTTTTTTTTCCCCCCAATTTATTTATTTTCAGAAAAACATTATTCATTATTTTTTCACCACACCCAGTGCTCCATGCAAGCTGTGCCCTCTATAATACCCACCACCTGGTACCCCAACCTCCCACCCCCCCGCCACTTCAAACCCTTCAGACTGTTTTTCAGAGTCCATAGTCTCTCATGGTTCACCTCCCCTTCCAATTTACCCAAATTCCCTACTACTCTCTAACGCCCCTTGTCCTCCATGCTATTGGTTATGCTCCACAAATGAGTGAAACAATTAGCTTTTTAAAATTTTTTTTAAATTTTTTTAGTGTTAGTATTGAATGGGATACACTTATGCTTTACTGCATATTTGCATTGGACATATACTAAAAATTTATCTGAAATTCAAATTTAGCTGATTAACTTCTACTTTCATTTGCTAAGTTGGTAACCCTCCTTCTCAAATATGTATTCAGTTTGTCTCAGTGTGGAAGCTTGAGGATTGTTGATGTGATTTAGCCATCAGCATTGTTGAAAAAGGCATTTCAAAGCATTTCCTAAGTGTGGAAAGGGTCAGTGGCATCCTCTGTATCCCCAACCAACAGGTTGGGGAGTGCATTTCATTTTGGGTTATGGCTGGTCTATGTACAGTGTATTTCCTAGACTAATAGAATACATTTTTAAGGACATGGACTCTATTCCTGGTTGTCTGGGTCACAATTTTAATGCAATAGTTTTAGGAGGATGGATGTACATATAAATCAGTAATGGTAAAAAATGATTATTAAAGATCTGGATTTGAACAACTGTTCTGAATTCATCAAGCATTGCAAAGAAATTTTCAACTTTTTATATGGAAACCAACTGTTTTGCCAAGTAGAGACTTTTGATTATAAAATCTCTCTCTCTTTAAAGGAAACTGAAGCCTTCTGTCTATTTCTAAGCTCTTTATCTTTAAACATAAGAATAACAATCATAGAAGTCATTTTTAATGCTTTTAAAATCTTTTGAGCTTTTTTGTCCATTCTGAATCTTTTTCCAAATTATAATCATGTATTGCAAAACAGTGTTTTATTCTCTTAGTATGGCAGAATACTACACATCAGGAAAGGGTGCTAATTCTCATGTTTGAGAGACATTTGCCCCTTCTTCCTTAGCACACATTACACTAAAGATAAAACATGCCTCATATACCATTTGGAAATTACTCTCCAAAAGGTCAGAGGTGAGCGTTACCTATAAAATCACCCTTTTGAGCAATAATACCAGTCTAGTTAAGTAGGGTTGCTGTGTTAACAGTGCATTAATTTGCCAAATAGCAAATCAAATAGACATTTTCTCTAAGTAATGACAAACTTTAAAAGTTTATCATTAGTTTTTAATATATATATACTTCTTAAAGCTTTCAACAATGTAACATTTATTATTATCCCATGCTTCCCTTTTGAAAATTAGTAACGTTTATGACATTCTCAAATCAATCCCATCTTATTCATCTGCATGAATTAGGGCACAATCATGAAGTGAGTTAAGTCGGCCTCTCATGACACTTTCCCACATATCCATGACCTCGTTTCTCCTCCTTGACACTTTCTCAAACATTTGTGGGAGGAATGAACAAATGAATATTGAAGCAATCAGATGGCCACTGTGGAGACTGTGAGTTTCAAGGTGACTGACGTGTATAGTATTTACTCTCTTGCTAAGATAACTGTCCAGGATGGACTGAGGGAAAGGGTCAAATATTCATCACTGTACTCTTTTGTCACCTATAAAAACTGGGTGAAACCATTTTCTGAATAGTATAGCTTCTGTTTAGACTTTTAAAAGAAATTACTGCTATGTGAAAAAATCTCGTAGCAGCAATGATTTATTATCCTGACATTTGTTTGGTACCTTATGGTTTGTAAGAACTTCTACCAATCATTTTGGGGGAATTATTAGCCAAAGATCAAGAAAAACGCCCTCTCCCTGTGAGACTCTGAATTAAAGTTTTTATTAACTTTGTTTCTACATTTATTTTAAGTAAGATAGGAAATGGTAGATTCAGAATCCCAAGGGATATAGAGTAATGAGAAATGTTTTTTTTTTTTTTTTTTGGTGAAGATATTTTTTATTTTTCCCAGAATAATATTAAGAATCAGACATAAAAGGCACCTGGGTGGCTCAGTGGGTTAAAGCCTCTGCCTTCGGCTCAGGTCATGATCCCAGGGTCCTGGGATCGAGCCCCACATCAGGCTCTCTGCTTCGCGGGGAGCCTGCTTCCCTTCCTCTCTCTGCCTGCCTCTCTGTCCACTTGTAATCTCTGTCTGTCAAATAAATAAATAAAATCTTAAAAAAAAAATCAGACATAAAAAAAAATCATACATTTATCCTCAGTCCTCTGCTGGGTGTTATTGTTTTTATTTCAAAGCAAGAACAGTGAAAAACCCCTTATCACCCTCTCCCTTATTGGGGAGAGATGGAAGAATAGAATGAAAAGATTCAGCCATTGATGCAATCTTTGACACCTTGTCATCATTTCCAAGGGGCAAGGTGGCAAAATGTCATTTCTTCTATCTCAGGCAACAAACAGTGATTATGTTTAATAACTTCTCCTTTGGGAGACACTTAAAGATGCCATCTTTATTCTGTAACAGGAAAATACTTGAAGGAATACCATGTTTAATTTCTCAAGACCGACAGGAAGTTAAAGATGTTTATAGAACATCTCACACTTTCATTTTGTTTTTGTAATGTACATCATACCTTTGGGTGACAGAATGGCCCCATCTATACAGAACTCTGCCAACAATACTCCTCAAGCCCCATGAGCCCAAAACTTGTCACATAGCCAATAGCCAAGAGTCACTAATACTAAAAATGCAGAATTTTCCAGGAGATTCATAGCACCTTGTCACTCAGTGTGGTACCTGGACAATCCGCATCACCTGGAAACTTCTGGAAATTCAGAAATTTATTAGAAATATCCCAGAACTAATGAATTATAAACTGCATTTTAACAAGACTCTAGGTAACTTAAATTTTGAGGACTACTGTGTTAGCACAGACAATATCTTATTAAGGCCTTGCAACAAATCCATGAGGCAGATTATGGCTGGTATCTTTAACATTCTTATAAGGGAACCGAGATATTGAGATTTTATTCAAAACAATCTGAAATTCCTCAAGAATATACCTTTTACTAGTAATTGTAGTAATAATACAACGACTAAGAAAAAGCAGCAGCAGCATAACACATAGCAGCTAAGATTCTTGTCCCTGGAGTCAGACTACCTAGGTTCAAATACTGACTCTCGTAAGTATCAAATCTTAAAATTGCTCAATATATCCGTTTCATTTGCATGACAATAGAGTAGGGGATTTAAAAGAACATACCTCATGGTGTTGAGGAGGAGGGATTAAATGCATAAATTTAAATAAATTGCTTAGAATAATACCCAGCATGTAGTACAAACTCTGTATATGTTAGACAGTGTGATGGTAGGAATCATGGTAATTGTAATAGTAACATTTTTTTTTTTTTACCAGTACTTATCATGTTTCATTTGATTCAATCCTCCAAAATACCTTACTGTCTTCTACACCCTGTGGTGGAGGGTCCAAGAAGTAGTTTTGCCTGAAGTCACACGACGGATGAATATGATGGTGGCATTGAAACCCCCAGACATGGTTATATATAATGCTGGTCTTTGAGTGGGTGAAATCGGACGGGGAGACGAACCATGAGAGACTGTGGACTCTGAGAAACAAATTGAGAGTTTTGGAGGGGATAGGGGTAGGTGAGCCTGGTGGTGGGTATTAAGGAGGTCACGTATTGCATGGAGCACTGGATGTGGTGCATAAACAATGAATCTTGAAACACTGAAAAAATAAAATTTTAAAAAATGTAGGTCTTTTGAATGTAAGCCCTCTGTTTTTTCACCAAACTCCCTTCTCTCCAACCATAAATGAAAAGTGCATTTTCAGCTGACCAACGTTATCTGATTCAGAATGCAATTATCGGAACTTTAGATCTGCCTCTCTGTTTTGCTCTGGGTCCTGTTCCTTCCTTCTTTGCCCTGGCCCTAGAGAACACTGTCCTTCTTTGCTTGCCTCAGGTTTCAAATTGGCATCAAAACACTCTTAGAAGGTAATGGAATCCTAGCTGAGAGTTTTCAGCTTCCCTGGGATTCTTCCTGATTAATAGCCTCTTAGCATGTCCGTTTCAGAGCCTTTGGAGGGAAATTTGCATTTTTATAGAGAACTTCCAAAGATGAAAAGTCTTAACCTATGAATGACTATCTACTGATAGTATATCAGGTACAAGAGGGCAGTGCCCTCTAGGGTAAAACACAATTAAAGAGGCATAAAGTTCTTCCGGAGAGCCTCTGATCTCCGCCTGCCTGTAGGCACATGGCGTCCCAGATAACAGCACACCTGTAAAAAGCTTTACAAAGCAGGGACGTGGAACATGGTAACCTACATGTTTTAGGAGATGGCAATTTTAATTCTTCATTTAACATTACCAGTGGTTTTCATAACTAAATATTCACAAATTGTCTGAGATGGCCTACTAAGTTGTAAAAGCTGCCTATACCCATGTATGATTGAATGTGGTTGGGCTTAGGTATGATGTGAGTGTAGGGATGGGAGGACAAAATTGATACCCTTCGTTATCTCAAAGGAAATGCAGTCTGAAATAAGAAAGCAATACTCTAGGAGCTCGACACTCTCTCAGAGAATGGATGTCTTCTTCTAGGAAATCTGGAATTACTGGCGTAATGGAAACACACACACATGTAGGGTACCTTTTCTAAAGTTTTATAATATGATGGACTTGGAGGTCTGGGGAAATAGTAAAATTGGGTTCTTAATGAGTACATGTATAAAAGAAGCTTGGGTATGTCGGCAGATTCACTTAGAATTTTTACAGTATTACTGAAATACAAGCCTTTTGTTAGATTGAGGCCTTTGACAAGACTGAAATTCTAAGTCCTTGAATAAGATGGAAAAATTATCCGTTGACTCGTATAAAAGAAAAACCATCTACTGTCTGGATGCTTTGTTGTTTGAAAGGATAAGGTATGGAATTAGGCTAAAGGCTTATATTTTATAACTACCCCTCTAGAACATTAACAGTTTCTTTCGTTTTAAGTAAGGCAGAAGAGATACACTACAGGTTGGTTAATAAGACATATTAGCCTAAAATCAAAGAAATGAGCATGTGGGTGCTTTTAGGGATCAATGTTTCAGAAAGGAATACTCCCCCAAAAAGTCTAGAAGATTTGTTAAAAATATATGGTCACAAAGGAAAAAAAGAAACTCACAATAAATCTGATTAAAAAGAAAATGGGACATTGGGGCCAAGAGAATATGTAGTTGATGATTCAGTTTCACACAATAGCTCAAAGCTTGGAACAATGGAAAATAGTGACTGATTTTTCTTTTGCTTTATCTTGACACACTGTGTCATTCTTTCTTTTGCAGAAGTGAGTGGGAAGTGACCTAGAGGTTGCTGTTGTAGGCGCCAAGGGGAGGCTACCCCAAGATGGGCCACTTGGCATGAAAGTAATTATGAATTAAAAAAGCAATTGAAAACCCAGCAGATTCAGGAAAAGCTCTTTACCTCCCCCACGGAACTGCCTGAAAAGAATTTAGATGGAGAACCTGCCCTAGGAAGGAGCTTATCACCGTAGATAACTACATTATGGCCGATGAACTAGGTTTGGTAGACAGGGAGGAACCTAGCAAGACCTGCCAGATCAAAGTCCTTTACACCCCATTGAGTGGCCCAGCAAACACTTGGGTATCATTTACTCTTTTTTACTTTCCTGTGAATTGCATTCCTTCCCTTTGAAGTCTCAAACCCCTACCCTCTTCTCCTCAGTTCAGAATGATACATATACACCTCATTTTGACTGACTGTATTTGGAATTTCTGTGTCTGTGTAGCTTCTCTGTAGGTAAGCCATTAAATTTTATTTTCTCCTGTTAATCTGTCTCAAGACAATTTGATTCTTAGTCTGGCTATAGAAGGACCTTAAACAGAACAGGAAGCTCCTGCTCCCTGACACTATAGTTCCTTTTTAATGAGTTTTGTGTCTGTATCTAACCAAACAGCTCTTTCTCACTTCGCAATGCTAGAGGGTAGTAGAGGGGACATTTGTGATTGAGAAATGACTTAACACAATGCAAATACAGAGAAATATTAAACAGTTAAGGAGAATTGCAATTAATTGAACCAGGGTTTATTCTTTGAGTCTATTTTCTCAAGTGTGTGATTCAAGGACATTTAAATAACACTTGAGTAAAATGTATTTAATCCTTCAAAATCGCTATTTATGTTGTTGCAACTTTATGATACTTAGCATACTTATGAATAAGAAAATGTAAAAAAATAGTTTACAAAAGTCAAAATATACTATCACTTTAAAAAGCAGAAAAAAGTTTGGGAATATTTAGCTCCTTGGAATTTTATCCTACCTTTCATAATAAAAGAAAAACTAAAATGATCGAATATCACACTTAAAAAGGAGACTATAGATTTTCTAGTGCAGAAGTGAATGAAGGATCAAAGTGTCAAATTGTCAGAATTATATTTAAGAAACTAAGGGGGAGGATACATTCAAATAAGGATCATTTCATCACCCGGTTTACCCCTTCCCCTCACCCCCTTTCCTTCTGAAACCCTCAGTTTGTTTCCTGGATGATTTCATATACCTTTCATGTTAATGATAAAAACACTCAGTATGTTAGAGACCGGCAGAAGAATTATTGAGGAAGAGAAAAGGAGAAGAACTTGGCCAAGATAGGTTTGGACTATTCACAGCAATAGACGTTAGCTTCTTAAGGTGGATTCCCAGTACAGCTCAACAAAGTTCCATTTGATTATCCCTCTTTTAAAGTAAGCCCAACTGTAAACAGCCACTATAATCATGGCTTAAGAATGTTTCTGTGTACTAGTGTAACATGGAAATACTTACATAAATATTCTATTGCTTAAAATAGTTCGAGAGCTGCGGAGACACTACAAGTGACATTTAGGCCCACTGCTCAGCAGGAACATTCTAAAACAAAGTTTAGATGCAGGACCATCTATCTACCCGAGAAATGAAAAAGTTACAGGAAAAAAAAAAGAAGCACCTCTTGCAGCAACTTGATGTTTGAAACCCAAACCAAAAAATCTATTAACATATAATCTAAAGTCCTCATATATTTTGGATTTATACAGAGAAGTATAGCCTTTTAGAGGAAGAGTTTAATTTGGTGAATGGATATGTTAATAAAGTTATATTTCTTTTTTTTTTTCATGTCTAAGGAAAATCTGCTTGCTTCTGAGGCCAGAACAGGGGCGTGTATACAATAGCCACTATTTACAGTCCTTGTGTGAATTGAGACATCCTGTAAATGCAAGCTTTGTGCCAAATCAAAAGATATACTAGTGAAAAAATAAAATAAAAAATATCTCAATTTTTATACTGATTGCATTTTGACTTGATAATATTTTGGCTCTATTGGATTGAATAACTTATCCACATTTATCAGTATCTTTTTACCTTTTTAATGTAGCTACTTAAAAGTAGCTTCATTACCTGACCTTCGGCTCAGGTCATGATCTCGGAGTCCTGGGATCGAGTCCCGCATCGGGCTCTCTGCTCAGCAGGGAGCCTGCTTCCCCCTTCTCTCTCTCTGCCTGCCTCTCTGCCTGTTTGTGATTTCTCTATCTAATAAATAAATAAAATCTTAAAAAAAAAAGTAGAAAAACATCTGTGGCTCACATTTTATTTGTACTGAGCCATGCTAACCTAGATCATAGAGCTCCTTAAATAAGGAATTATGTGTTGCAAGGTTAGTTTTTTTTTTCTTAGCAACCATGTTAGATAACTTTATGGGGTTCCTAAGAAAGTTGGCATAACCTGCTTAGCTCTTACTATATCTCCAGTATCCTATTCATGTCGCTACCATAGAACAACAATTGATAAATTCCCATAAGAGAAAAACAAATTACTAATTCTAGCAGGGACAGCAGTGACACTCCTCTTCCTGGGTTGGAAGTGTTTTGGCAGTGGAGTTGTCCACACATGTAGGTATGTGCCTGTGTGTGATCATGCCTGTGTGTTAGGCATGACTAGACAAGTAATAAGTGAATAGATTAAGAACAAGGTAGTTTCTACTTCTCTGTAGTATTTATAACAAAGCAAGTCTTTACACCCCCATTTTGCAACCACTGTCAAATCAAAGATGGAAGCGATGGGTGGATCCCATGGGATAAGATCTGGTAGAATTCTACTATATCTCTTCCCCTTAATATTTAAAAAATGCATGCATCCTTCATAAATTTATAATTAAGTATGAATTACTTGCTTGATGAGGAATTACTTAGAAACCATTTTTAAGTTAGTAATTACCTACTTAAGTTCTTTGGCATATATGAACACCAACAAATTTCAGGGAATTAGAAAATGCTAATTGAGCTGAATGGAAAAATGTTAGACATAAGAAATTTACATTTCTCTGATTATCTATACACAGTAATTAAAGTTTATTGAAAATCTCTAATCCAGTGGGGAATCTTAAATCAGTAGTTCTCAAGGTTTAGTGTACATGAGAAATATCTGGAGAGTTTATTAAAACACTGGCTGCTGGGCCCCATGTCCAGTTCTGATTCATAGATCTAGGATGGGGCCTCAGAATATACTTTTAAATTTCCCAGGTGATCTTCCTGCTTCTGTGAGTTTGGCAGCCAAATTTTTTTTTTTAAACTTAAATTCAGTTAATTAACATATAATGTATTATTGGTTTCCTAGGTACAGGTCTGTGATTCATCAATCTTATATAATACCCAGTGCTCGTCACATCACGTGCCCTCTTTAATGTCCATCACCCAACCACCCCATCCTTCCACTCCCCTCCCCTCCAGCAACTCCAGTTTGTTTCCTATGATTAACGGTCTCTTATGGTTTGTCTCTCCCAACACATTTTGAGAACTACTGGGCTGATTTTTGTCCTCAGTGATCCAAAAGCATATCACTAAAAAGTTTGCCTTCTAATTGACTGATTTTTACAAATTCACATAAAAATAATAGAAAAATTATATGAACAAATGTCCATTCTAAAACTATACATTATTACCCTAAGAAAATCATTACTTAAGGAATTCATCTTTCAAAATGAAGTATATATACTTTTTATTAACAATCAACTTATTTTTAAAAAGCTGCTTCTTATTTCTAACATAAAAAGGATTCCAGAATAATTCTTCACTACATGGAGCAAAATTAGTTTTAAATACCCTATGTTGAGAAAATACATGATTTTATCATCATGTGAAGGGATTAAATTTCCTAAAGGAAAAAAGAAAAAAAAATTTCAGTTCATAACCAAGACTAAAAACACTTTGCTTCTGGACTTCGTCACTCTGTCACTTGAAATTGAGGTTTTTGTGTTAGTTTAATAGTGCTGTGGTAAAACCAATTAAATATCTAAAGCACATCAAGAGAATAAACCTGTCGTTTTCAAAAATTGAATTCAGGAAAGTTGTAGTGTTTTGCATTTTTAAATGCGTTTCCACTGAACAAAACTTAATTTTATTTTTAGAAAATGATACTGGGAAGCAATTTTGCATTCTACCTATTTTAGTCTAAATATCATTTTGACAATCATTCTATTTACATGTAGTTCCAGGGTTCAATATTTAGTGCTTAACTGTTTCACTTCACAGCTCTTAATATGTAAGCCATTACTAACATAGAAACTCTTCTGTTATCCCAGTTTCTCTACAATCTGGACTTAATCCATTTGCTCATATTTATTTACTCAGTATGAACCTTTGCAAGATTTATTTACAAACCTCAAGATTTGTGTTTTCTTTCTTCTGAGCCTTTATCTTAAATTCCCTGCTTTTCCCTCTTGTCAAATACATCCTATATCTCTTCTTCTGCAAAGTCCTTACTAAATGTGGTCTCCTTGGACACTCAATGTTGGACACACAATTTTAGCTGATTTTGCCATGCTAACAATGAATCACTACCATTTGCATTATTACTATTTACCGGACCTAACACAAGTCATTTACCTACCATAATCATCAAAAGGATGTGTAGATACAATTACCATACCTATGTTAATATTGAAAATTCAAGCTCAGAGAGGCAAAGCAGCTTCCCCCAGTCAAGGGGCTGTTGAGTAGCAAACCTGAGATTCCATTCCAGATTTCTGTATCTTGCGAAGTCAAATAGTACATATAACCAACCATTATCTAACACTGCATGACAGCCTCCAAATTAAAAATGGGATATTACATTTTTTTAACATGCAAGGAGTATTTTAGTATGTAGAAAAATAGATATCAATTACTTGTGCTTTGGTTGGAATTCAGGGTATTAAAGTATTATATTTAAAAGATGTCTGTAGGCGCCTAGGTGGCTCAGTGGGTTAAGCCTTTGCCTTCAGCTCAGGTCATGATCTCAGGGTCCTGGGATCAAGCCCCACATGGGGCTCTCTGCTTGGCGAGGAGCCTACTTCCCCCCTCCACTCTCTGCCTGCCTCTCTGCCTACTTGTGATCTCTCTCTGAGTCAAATAAATAAAATCTTTGAAAAAATTTAAAAGAGGTCTGTATTTCTTAAATCTCAAATAATTCTCTCGTTTATGAATCTAGCAATTTTATATTAAAATTGACTCTTTGATGAATGCCTAATTAATAAATTGGGTAGATTAAATTCCTGAAGATGATAACATTTACAATGAGGTTTAACTAAATTTCCTTAGTTCTTTCAAACTGTAGTCCCAGAATTTATCTGATTTTTTAAATTTCTTTTTTATTATAAACATATATTTTTATCCCCAGGGGTACAGGTCTGTGAATCGCCAGGTTTACACACTTCACAGCACTCACCAAAGCACATACCCTCCCCAATGTCCATAACCCCACCCCCCTTCTCCCAACCCCCTACCCCCAGCAACCCTCAGTTTGTTTTGTGAGATTAAGAGTCACTTATGGTTTGTCTCCCTCCCAATCCCATCTTGTTTCATGGATTCTTCTCCTACCCACTTAAGACCCCATGTTGCATCACCACTTCCTCATATCAGGGAGATCATATGATAGCTGTCTTTCTCCGCTTGACTTATTTTGCTAAGCATGATACGCTCTAGTTCCATCCATGTTGTCGCAAATGGCAAGATTTCATTTCTTTTGATGGCTGCATAGTATTCCATTGTGTATATATACCACATCTTCTTGATCCATTCATCTGTTGATGGACATCTAGGTTCTTTCCATAGTTTGGCTATTGTGGACATTGCTGCTATAAACATTCGGGTGCACGTGCCCCTTCGGATCACTACGTTTGTATCTTTAGGGTAAATACCCAGTAGTGCAATTGCTGGGTCATAGGGCAGTTCTATTTTCAACATTTTGAGGAACCTCCATGCTGTTTTCCAGAGTGGTTGCATTACATGGAGCACTGGGTGTGGTGCATAAACAATGAATCTTGGAACACTGAAAAACTTAAATTTAAAAAAAATGTAGCTATCTATCTCCACCAATCTATCCTATTGTTGAAGGTTTTAAAGTCAGATAAATTCTGCAAGTATCTTCTGAAGAATTTATCTGATTTTAAAACCTTCAACAATAGGATATATTGGTGGAGATAGATAGCTACATTTTTTTTAAATTTAAGTTTTTCAGTGTTCTAAGATTTTTTATGCACCACACCCAGTGCTCCATGTAATACATACCCTCCTTAATACCCACCACAAGCTTCACCCATCCCCCCCACCTCCCCTCCCTTCCAAAACCTTCAGTTTGTTTCATAGTCTAATCTCTCATGGTTCATCTCCCCCTCCAATTTACTTCAATTCATTTTTCCTTTCCTTCTCCTAATATCCTCCATGTTATTCCTTATGCTCCACAAGTAAGTGAAACCATATGATACTTGAATTTCTCTGCTTGACTTATTGAACTTTTGTATCAACACTGATGGGACTGGGGATTATGCTGAGTGAAATAAGTCAAGCAGAGAAATTCAAGTATCATTCATCCTTTCTGATGGCTGCATAATATTCCATTGTATATATGGACCATATCTTCTTTATCCATTTGTCTGTTGAAGGGCATCTTGGTTCTCTCCGCGGTTTGGTGTTTGTAGATATTGATGCTATGAACATTGGGGTACGTATGGCCTTTCTTTTCACTACATCTGTATCTTGGCAACACACAGAATGGGAGAAAATCTTCACAAATGACACTACAGAGAAAGGGCTGATATCCAAGATCTATAAAGAACTCCTTAAACTTAGCACCCCAAAAACAGATAATCATGTCGAAAAGTGGGCAAAAGACATGAACAGACACTTCTCCAAGGAAGACATACAAATGGCTAACAGACAAATGAAAAAATGTTCATCATCATTAGCCATCAGGGAAATTCAAATCAAAACCACATTGAGATACCAACTTACACCGTTAGAATGACCAAAATGAACAGGACAGGAGACAAGTGTTGGAGAGGATGTGGAGGAAGGGGAACCCTCTTACACTGTTGGTGGGAATGCAAGTTGGTGCAGCCACTTTGGAAAATGTGTGGAGAGTCCTCAAAAAATTAAAAGTAGAAAAAAATTAAAAATAGAGCTACCCTATGACCCTATAATTGCATTACTGGGTATTTACCCCAAAGATACAGATGTAGTGAAAAGAAGGGCCATATGTACCCCAGTGTTCACAGCAGCAATGTCCATAATTGCCAAAATGTTCTTCAAAGCATGTGAGTAACTCTTAAAAATCTAATGAAGCAAATCTCAAAATTCAGTAACTCATATTCTTCTGAGTGTGTATCTAAACATGTTTAAAGGAGTAAACAAAGTGTTCTTTATATATATATATATGCATAATGATTTCATACATAACCTACATAAATATATATACACGTGTGTGTGTGTGTGTGTGTGTGTATCCCACTGCCCCAAATATTCATTTGTCAGTTCATTAGTTCATTTTTTAATCACATATTTTCACACTTGAAGGAGGTAACAAGATTATATATGGAGATAGCCACTTATTAAAATAACAAGCTGGGGTTGGTAGGCAAAATTACCGTCTTGGCAGGACTGAGAACACTTGATCGAAGATTTGGAACCCTGATGGATTCAGTGATCCTTAAAAATTAGTGACTGGAACCGGGGATGCTTGGGGGAATTTTTTAGGATTGTTTGACCTGAGTTGGCACTAATTCAGCTGGACCTCTCATTTTAGAAACACATTATTCACTACCCTCATCTACTCATTGAACCATACATAATACCTTTTACAGATTTTATTACATAACTTGAATTGAGATTATATACTATCTAACAGTATTGTAATTCTTTAAAAATCAGTGTTTTGTGAGATTTTACCCTGAAGGTACTTGCAGCTTAGATGTTTCTTTACAGGTATTTAGAAACTCATTTCTACCTTTCTTTAGCCTATCTCATAGTATTTGCCATGATCTTGCACAAAATGACTGCTCAGATTATCATAACTTGACCAATAAACATCCTTTAAAACTCACCCCTTCATTGTTTTATGGCAGCAAAATGTCTTGGAATTATTTTCATTTTCATCGCAGGGAGCCATGCAATCTGTTCATCTCTAAGGAGCTCTGATTGATTTTAGTTAGGATTAACATTAGAAGCCAACATATGGGTGCTAAAGGGGAGTACCCAGTGAGGGAAGATGCTAGACTTTGATGCCAAGGATACTCCATGTTAGTAGCAGAGCTAAAGAAAGTAAGTATTTTATAATTTAAGTCTACAGGAGCTTTTACAAGCTTTATTCAAATCCTGTTTTAAATTTTTTTTTCCCTTTTGAGCTAGAATCTTTTCTATGTGTTCTTTTACCAACTTTAACATATGTTACTTAAATGACACATGACACTATATGTTGATTTCAAATGTTCTGTAGCCCCCCTTTGAAATGTCCTGATCATGAAAGCCTCACTATAGCAGCAATCACTCTGTTTTCTCTTATAACTCTTATGTGACTCAAGCATCCTTTTGTAGGCATGATATTGACAAGATAATTAAAACAAAGGGTTTCTAAGTCATTGGTTTTTAACTTAAAACATATTTCTCCAAGAAACACCTTTATAAATGGTTAGATTCCCAGTACTCCATGAGCGACTACTAAACTCACAGTGCTGCTCATTTGTAGCATGGATATCATGAGACTGTGTCCTGAGCCACTGGGTTAGAGGAGGGAAGAGGTGGAAGACAAAAGTTTTATTTCCCTTCTTTCAGGTACAGCAGTGGTCTTGAACACTATTTTGCAAATCCAGTAATGCTTTGGGTATTATTCAGTCTTCAATCATTTATTTGTTTAACAAATACTCTTTAATTTTTGCATGAAATTGGGGACAGAAGAATTGAGAAGTTATAGTCTTTTTATTTTATTTTTTTTATTTATTTGACAGAGATCACAAGTAGGCAGAGAGGCAGGCGGGGTGGGGAGCAGTCTCCCCGCCGAGCAGAGAGCCCAATGCGGGGCTCAGTCCTGGGACACAGAGATCATGACCTGAGCCGAAAGCAGAGGCTTAACCCACTGAGCCACCCAGGTGCCCGAGAAGTTACATTCTTTACCCTCAAAACCCCAATATTGTCGCAGAGGCATAGTTCTGGCCATCTGATGTCCTTAAGCAGGTGAGAAGGATGGACACAGTGCACATACCCAAAACTTGATGCTAGATGCAGGTACTATTGCTTTATTTGAGATAATTGGCTGAAAATAAAGAGGTGGGAGTGCAGATCCCTGTAGAGGGGTAGGTATAGCAGGAGGAGTTATTTTCTCCTACAACAAGCTATTATGAGAATAAAACTATTTCTTGACTGTGTTCTACTGTTCACTTTTTTGATCCTTTGCCTGTATGACATAGTCTTAAATTTTACAGTTTTATGTTTCAGTGTGTACTAGTGCAAGCTCCTCACCTCATTCTTTTATAGGAATATCTTGAATATTCTTGATCTTTATTTTTAAATGTAAATTTTTAAATTACTTTGTCACATTACCATAACATAGTGTTGGCATTTTTTTTTGAAATTGCCTCTCTAGATCTTTGGTGGACAATTGGCTTCACAATAGTATGGGATCTTTCTGTCTAGGTGATACTCAAAGCAAGTATCAAGTCATAGATCTCAACACATTTATTGGTGCCAGAACAATCAGGATTGGTACTGCCTGTATGGAACTGTCATGAAGGCATACTGGATGAATATTGACCCATGTTCCTGTCCATAGACAATGAGTTTTTAGTGTCTTTGAAAATAGCTTTTTGTGTGCCCAGGTTTACTTAGGTCATCACATTGATTTTCAATTTATTTAAAAACTCCGTTCTTTATTCTGTATCTACATCTTATAAATATGATTCTGTATATATATACACCCAAGAAATGTCTAAGTGATTTTCTTTGATTATTGTGTGGCTTTTCCTTTAAATTAACCAAAGTCGTATAAACATTCTAAGTATGTATATGGACTTTATATAGTCCAAGTGTTTTTACTGTTTAAAAATGAAAAACATGCTGAATACTTAAATGATTCTTATAAATTTAACAAATGTAATTATTTGCCTCGGTGTTACATATACTCACTTCAAATTAAAACCATGAGTCTAAATCACATGCTCACTAACACAATTGCATTGGAATCAGTGTTGACTTGCTTGCTCTGATAGACCAGGTTTTTAAAAGCACAATGCATAAAATATAAAATATATAAAAGTTCTTCATATAAAAATATTAATAATAGTTTTAATTTACCTAAATTTATTAATTATGAATTATTCAGGAATTAAAGAAGATTTAAACCATAGGGAAACTGGTTGAGATTACACTAAAACCAGTGATAAAGATTATTTTCTTTCATTCATATTTCCATGTCTTTTTTTTGCATTAAGATGATGCTTACCTTGGGTGCCTGGGTGGCTCAGTGGGTTAAAGACTCTGCCTTCAGCTCAGGTCACAGTCTCAGGGTCCTGGGATCGAGCCCCGCATCAGGCTCTCTGCTCAGTGGGGAGCCTGCTTCCTCCTCTCTCTCTGCCTGCCTCTCTGCTTACTTGTTTTCTCTGTCTGTGAAATAAATAAATAAAATCTTAAAAAAAAAAAAAAAAAAGATGATGCTTACTTCATAAAAGCCAGGCAGGAAGATAATCTCTTTGTATTCCTTAAGAGACTTTATGTAATAATAAAATTCTGGGTTTTTTGAATGCTTGGTAGAAGTCACTTGTACAACTTTCTAGACCTTCTTTATAGGAAGATGATAAATCACTGAGTCACTTCCTTTAATATTTTTTTTAAAAAATCAATTTGGATTTTCTGCATCTTTAAATGTTTCTTTACATTTTAATATTGACAATTGTTGTCTCTTCTTTAGTATTTCCAGTTGACACTATCAATTGTTTTTGAACTACTAACTTTCTGTTTTCCTCTGTAAAAGATATTATGGTTCAATGAATAGATGAGGGTAGTGAATAACATACCAGATGACAAAAAAAAATGGAGCATACGGCATTTGAAGATTTGTATTTCTGAAACGAGAGATCCAGCTCAATTAGTGCCAACTCAAGTCAAACAATCCTAAAAGATTCCCCCAAGCATCCCTGGTTCCACTCAACTGAATTTAAAGTATCACTGAATCCATCATGGTTCTGAATCTTTGATCAGATGATAATTGATGGTAATTTTGCCTGCCAACCCCAGCTTGTTATTTTAATAAGTGGCTATCTCCATATGTAATCTTGTTACCGCCTTCAAGTGTGAAAATATGTGATAAAAAAATGAACCAACAAACGACTATTTGGGGCAGTGGGTTAAGTACATGCAGTCACTTTCTTCATTTTCTATTTCAATAACTTCTGATAATGGTTTAAACTAACTTTGTGATTATTCTTTTTCTCAACATTAAGTTGGATTCTTAGTCATTAAATTTTAGTCTTTGTTTTGCAAACATAAGTCTTGTCAGCCTTGAAAATAGCCAGTTATTTTAACAGCAAAATGGATTTATTCAGGAATAGAAGAGAAAGTCTGGAAAACAAAGGAGAGGGAATGTTACTTAATGGAGAAAAGGATGGGAATATGAGGGTCCCTTTTGAATGGAAGTCTATTGGAGTAAATTGGAATTTGAAGGGTAATGGCTTTCCATTGGCTAAGTTGTGACGGTCTCTCATTAGATGGGGTGTTGCAGGCCAAGGGAAAAATCTTCCTTAATCCTTCAGGGATAGTAAAGTAGGCTTCTTCCTGTTGGGAGTGCAAGTTAGGTCTTCCTGGTAGGGATACAAAGGGCTGCGACAAGGGGTACATTGTGAGAGCTCCCCCTTCTGGCCTCCTGACTCCTTTTTATTTATGTATTTATTTTAAAGATTTTATTTATTTATTTGAGAGAAAGAGAGAGAGTGTCAAGCTGGGGGTAAAGGAAAAAGTAGGCTCCCTGCTGAGCTTGACGATATAGGGCTCAATCCTAGGACCCTGGGATCGTGACCTGAGCTGAAGGCAGATGCTTAACCAACTGAGCCACCCAGGCTCCTTTATTGACTCCATTTTTTAAGATTTTATTTATTTATTTATTTGATAGGGAGAGATCACAAGTAGGCAGAGAGAGAGAGAGGGAAGCAGGCTCCCTGCTAAGCAGAGAGCCGGATGTGGGACTCGATCCCAGGACTCCTGAGATCATGACCTGAGCCAAAGGCAGCAGCTTAACCCACTGAGCCATCCAGGCGCCTTATTGACTCCATTTTAAATGAGGTTCCCTTTATTCAGCTCACAGCCCTTAAAGCTATTAATTTCTGTCTTAAATATCTCTTCAATTTTAGGCCTACGGATATAGACATTATTTATCATTATTCCGTATTAAATTATTATGGTCTCTGTTGCATAGATTATTTGGAAATACCTATGTATATATCTATAGTTGTTTTTTTTGACTCAGATTCCATCTGAACTCCAATGTGGTTAGAGAACATGCTCTGCTTTCTTTAATTTTTGATATTGACAATTATTTTAGAACCTATTACATAGTCACTTTCCATAGGTATTCCATACTTAATTGAAAATGTTTATTCTCCAGTTATTAGAAACAAAATTCTGTGTTACTTAAAATAGAACTGTAAAAGATGATTAGTTCCTTTGGACAGAGTGAAAACTTTATATTAATTTTATCCTGACTATAACTGTGAGTTTTCTGAATAGGACAGATGGATTATTTACTTAGGTAGCAATCTTAGTGCTAGTTCCCTGCCTCATTTCCCTGTTGGGGCAATATGGTGTATATTATATACTGTAGGGGCTTTTTACAAAAGAACTAGAAAATTATGAATCTTCGAGCTTATATGGGACTGCTGTACAGATGACTTTGCTCCTGAAAGAGAGAAAAACCTTTGTTCTCTAATTGCAAATCATGTTTGGGAAGGGAAATGAGGTGGAGGTCCCTAGGTTGTTATAACCCTTTGTAACATGAACAAATGGCTCCAGGAAGAAGAAATTTATAAATATTTCCTGGATATTTCACTGTCGTTAAGACTTGTTTCTATTCACTCACCATATAAATAATATATGTTATAATATTATAAATAATATTTGCTCAGAAACTCTAACCATATGGAAATATGGGAATATTACTTTCCCAGCAGAGAAACTCTGTCCTTTGTTCATACCTGTCCTGGCAACCTGAAGTAGCTCCGATGATAAGTTGCTGATAATTGTTGAATAGGGGTATTGCCTGGGGACCTCACCCACAGTCAGTTTGGAGGTTTAGAATTGATCTCTTACTCCCCAATACTCCACAGTTTGTCATCCTTTTAGCCTCTATTCTGTTCACAATGGCTGTGGCGTGTGAGACAGTTGGGGTGAAGGCCTCCCTTTATACTTTGAAAGCAATGAGTCCATGCTCTCCCCACTCTATTTCCACTTACACCATTTCCTGCTAAAATATCTTAAGAGTTTAGGTTGTAATTAGAACCTTGAAAAATAAAAACAAAGTTCAGTGATTCAACTGGCTTTATGCACAGCTAAATAAATGAACTGTTTAAATATTTAAATTGGTAAAGCCAGATTTTACATTAGCATTTCTTTTAATGATATCTTTTACCATGTATTTTTTTCATCTGTGGATAAGACAATAAATGCAAACTCAATAGAAACTGAATTCAAAGGCATAAATTTAGACAATCAGATCAGGAGTGTTCAGTGAATCAAGATCAAGACAATGAAGCTACAACTCGTGAATAAACATAAAAAAAATTCTGAAAACAATAATAAGCAACCAAACACCATTTTATTACATTAGGACAAAGTGGAATTTCTTTCCTAATCAGCATTTCATGATAATCACAATAAAGATGCCCAAAAAACCTCCAATTTTATAACATTCCAAGCAACACAGGTATAACTCTAAGTGATCCATCCAACTGGATTTTTTAAAATCCCATTTTATACTATTTTTTAAAAATTTAAAAGACAATTTGGGTATTAAAGTTTTAGCTTTGTCTAGTATGTATTCATGAAACAAATAGCTAAAATAGTTTAACATCAGGATTTTTAATGTTCATTTTTTAACTAAAGGAGGATTCAATTATACTGTTTTTAAAATTATTTTATTTATTCGAGAGAGAGAGGACGAGTGGAGGGAGCAGCAGGCAGAGGGAGAAGCAGGCGGAGGGAGAAGCAGGCTCCCCCTGGAGCAGGGAGCCTGATGTGCGAACGCGTGGGACTCAATCCCAAGACCCGAGATTGTGACCTTAGCCAAAGGCAGATGCTTAACCAATTGAGCCACCCAGGTGTCCTCAACTATACTTTAAGAAGTGTAGCAGCGAACAGCTCCTATTGCTCTGCCGCTTGCCGGGAGCCAGCCCCTCCCCCTGCCCTATGACCCAGCAATTGCACTATTGGGTATTTACCCTAAAGATACAAACGTAGTGATCCAAACGGGCACGTGCACCCGAATGTTTATAGCAGCAATGTCCACAATAGCCAAACTATGGAAAGAACCTAGATGTCGATCAACAGATGAATGGATCAAGAAGATGTGGTATATATACACAATGGAATACTATGCAGCCATCAAAAGAAATGAAATCTTGCCATTTGCGACAACATGGATGGAACTAGAGCGTATCATGCTTAGTGAAATAAGTCAAGCGGAGAAAGACAACTATCATATGATCTCCCTGATATGAGGAAGTGGTGATGCAACATGGGGGCTTAAGTGGGTAAGAGAAGAATCCATGAAACAAGATGGGATAGGGAGGGAGACAAACCATAAGTGACTCTTAATCTCACGAAACAAACTGTGGGTTGCTGGGGGGAGGGGGGTTGGGAGAAGGGGGGTAGCGATATGGACATTGGGGAGGGTATGTGCTTTTGAGTAAATTGGAAGGGGTGGTGAACCATGAGAGACTATGGACTCTGAAAAACAATCTGAGGGGAGTGAAGTGGTGGAGGGGTGGGAGGTTAGGGTACCAGGTGGTGGGTATTATAGTGGGCACGGCTTGCATGGAGCACTGGGTGTGGTGAAAAAATAATGAATACTGTTTTTCTGAAAATAAATAAATTGGAAAAAAAAAAGTGTAGCAGCTTACCTGTGTTTCTATTTTTCTCTTGGGAATTATGTAATTGTGTAATTTTGTTGAAAGATTTGATTGGTTGTTAGTACTATATAAACAGTCCATTAGCTTTAGTTACAAATCAGGTATGCCTGATGTTTCTTGGTTTGACTTACGTATTCAGACGTAATACTGGATTTTGGTATAAGGCCTGGATGCTTTCTCAATAGTTTTATCTGCAGGATGATGTTTTTCTTTAAACTTGATAACATTTGTTACTACTGTTTTTATGTGTATTCAATTTTAGTTTAGGCCCAGCAGATCTCTAAATAAAACAGATACATATAACTGAGGCATTAGGCAATAGTTTAGTCTATATGTATTTGAGAATGGCATCAGTAAGAACTGTATGATGCCTTAGATAAATATGCTTAATGAAGATTCTGTAAAATTTGATGTGGAACATACTTCTCCTCCCCCCCCTTGTTTTCCAGCCACTACAGAATATTCTTTGATTTACCTTTTTATTTCTATTAGATTGTTAAAATAATCGATCACTATGTATTATACTTCAAGGAAAGATCAGTGACTCATCAGCGACTGAATAGATGCTAATGCATTCCAATTTCTTTGGCTGATGCAATGCTTTAATATAGTATATAATCATGTTCTTCATATATATTCAAAAAATATATAAATACTAAAGCTAGTAATTCATGTTTGGTGAAACAGTCTTTCCAGAGCCATTAGACTAAGCCATGTTCTTCATTCTGACTTTTAGCCTGCACGAGGATCATCTGAAGGGCTTGTAACAGATTGTTTACAGAGTATTATTTTAGCCAAATTTTATGTGCAAAAGGTATGGCAAACATACTTGTGTGAAATTTCAGAATCGTCTGTGTAAAATGGAAATCATATGCTAATGAAAATCCAAGATTATATATGCCAGGGAGTCAGAATTTATTCTGTAAGGTGTAGTAATTACACAGATCTAGTAGTGAGTAGTAGATGTCTTTTCCACTGACGTGTGTGGTTTTACTTGAGGAGCAGGCACTTGTCACTGTTAAGTTCTGATGAATTTTGAGAAATGTTTTCCTTCCGCTCCATTTTGACTGACTTGGTACTTGTATGAACATGGGGGAATGACTTTGAATTGACAAACTGATGGCTGTGTCAGTGAACTACTTCCTCATTGGCCTCATTCTTTCAAATCCTTTCTAATACATTTCTTTTTAGCAGTAATGTATCCTTTAGATATTTCTGATAATGTTCTTTTTCTCTTTCTTTTGAGGGAAAAGTATGGCAGACTAAACACATACATAAGTTTTCAAAATATTAAGACAATTTTTAAAATTATCAGTACCAACTGTCATTTAAAAAAATGTGATTAGCTTTATAAAAACCTGCTGTCCTTTGCTTGTAACAGGTTGACTATAACATGATGGAAAGAGCTGAACAAGACTAATGAGAATAAAATTGAAAACAATGAATTGCAAAGTCTTGCATGGTGTGTACATGTAAACTATATTTCCTTCATACTTCAGCTTAAAGTTACTCTGGTACACTGATTAGAAATATTTCTAGAAGAATCCGAGAAAGTGTATCAATTAGTAGGGACTTTATAACCTGAGAGCAGTGATCAAGGGGTTGTGGGGGACACATCCCTGCCTTTCCATTAGATAAAGTGATGGCCTCAGAAATAGAATGGGGCAGTAAGATATAAGGAGTCCAGATAGATAGGAGGAAACATTTCTTGAGAGAGGTTTGTTGGATTTTGCATGGTAAGGCTATGAAAAATGTACCTCTGAGATTTTATAAGTTTAGCAAAGGACTGCCAAGGATAATTTAGTGTTGGTTTGCTCTGGCGGCAAGATGACAGAGCTTCCCAACTTCTGTGGCTTGGCATACTGCAGTGCCTCAGATGGTTACAGATGTACCAGCCTGGAGTGATCCCTTCCATCTTAGCAGTGCGTGTGTAGACCTGGGACAGCTGAACTCAAAAGCTAACTCCATTCTTGAGTTAGCCTTGTCATGATCTCAAGTTGCCTAAATTATTACCTTTTTCTATGTCAGATACACCTATAAACACAGTTACGTATTTTATATACATATATATTTAATATGTGTACACATATATATGTATACATACTCTATATACATATATAAAAGGTAGACAAGGTTATGAAGGCTAACTGGCATCTATCACCCATTTGGTTGCCAAGGTTGATTCATCTGGTCTGGCTCTCTAGGCAGGTGTCCCCTTCCTCTCCTTCCTCTCTCAACACTCTACGTATGTCCCTCCTGAAGCTGCATGCTAGGTCAAAGAAGACAATCTTCCCTGATAGAGGAGAACTGTGGTTTAGTCAAAGGTATACCAGTAGCTTCACTCCCCTGCTCGAACTTCCAAACAAGCTCTTTGTAGGATAATATAGCATAATCAAGCTCCCAAAACCCTAGACACCGGCAAATGAGGTGCTACGTGAGGTAGATTGCTTTTCTTGAAAAAAAATAAATAAATAAGAATAGTCAAGGTGACTCCTTGAGGTCCCTTTTCTTGAAGTCAAGCCAGTCTACCTGCTTTCTCCTGCCATGCTAATCAGCTTCTAGTTTATGACTTGTATGTCTAGAAAGTCCTCCTCTTCTCCTCTCCAAACTATGCACTGAGTATTTCTTTTCTCTCTCTCTTTCTCTCTTTTTTGTTTTTGTTTTTGTTTTTGTTTTTAGGTTTTCTTTATTTGGAAGAAAGAGTACGAGCAATGCTTGTGGGGGTGGGGGTGCAGAGAAGCAGAAGGAGAGAGAATCCCAAGTAGAGTCCCCTGCCTGTTGTGAAGCCTGACAGGGAAGGGGGTGCTCAATCTCACAACCTTGAGGTCATGACCTGAGCCAAAACCAAGAGTCTGACACTTGACCAACTGAGCTGCCCAGGTGTCCCTGCATTTCTTAGATATAAGAAACATGAACCATAAGGGAAAAGACTGTTAACTGAATGATATAACTTAAAACTTCTGTTCAAAGAAGGACAGTAAAAACAAAGTGAAAAGATATGCCTTAGGCTGGGAAAAATCCACGAGAAAAGAAAAACTAATAAAAAATGGACAAGGGAAAGGAACAGGTAGTTCACAGAATAGGAAATAGAAGCATCTAAAAGGTGCTTTAACTTTACTAAATAAATTAAAATAACAGTGAGATTCCAGTTCATGATATACCGTTGGCAAAACTGATCATCCCCAAAGTGGCTAAGGACGTGAAGAAAGGGAAAGTTTTCCCTATCAGTGAAAACAGGTTGGAGAACAATTTTACAGCTGGTAAAGTTGGAGATGTGGACAATAACAGTTTCACTTTTAGTTTTCTATTCTTGAGAACATTTTATACCTGTACAAAAAGATGTTCCTTTAGCAGAATTGTATACAACTGCACTATTCTTTAAGCATAGGAATAAATTAACATAAAACTCTATAACCCTTGAAATGTATGAAATAGATCCAAGTGTATCTACATCTATAAATACCAAAACAGAGAAAAATGGGAAAGACTCAAAATTGTATGTACTACACGATACTATTGATGCAAAGTTTTAAAACTCCCCAAATGTATTTTTTTTTTTTTAGTACTGTAAAACCTATGCATAACCATGCATGGGAATAATACATAGTACCTTTGTAATAATGTTTATCTCTGGGGTGGAAGGGAGTAAGAAAGACTTGGATATTAACTGAAGCTAAGACATTTCATCTTTTCTACTTTTGTAAAGAAATAAAAAAATATTCATAGTTAATATCTGTTTAACCTTTTTGAGTATCTTACTGGTACATTATTCTATAGCTATATATATATATATGTAGTGTTTCAGTTAAACATTTTTTGAATGATAGAAATCTAAAACCAGTCCAAATAAATTTAGTTCATTATATCCACACACACACACAGACACGTAGGCACACACACACACAGATCTGTGTATGGATCTGTGTGTGTATGTGTGTGTGTGTGTGTGTATGTGTGTATGTATGTATATACATGCTGCATGCTAGGTCAAAGAAGACAATCTTCTTTGTGTATATACATACACACACACAGATATCTGTATAGATATATGTTTCTAGGCAGATCTCTATAAATCTCTATAAATATCTGTGTATGTCAGTGAGACTTTACAATTTCTTCTTTTCAATTTGGGTTTTCTAGATTAATTTTGTCATGAAATTATACATCCTTTATGGTTGAGGGTGTGATTTCTATTTCCCTTCTGTCCTCTTCAGTGAATGTTGATGTGCAGGAAGCATCTTGTGTCTATATAATAATTATCTAATTATACAAAATATATTAATTAAGCTGGAAATCCTCATATGCTAAACAAATTAGTATTTCCAAAGAAGGCAATATGTTTCTGTAGTTTCTTTTTAACTTTCCTTTTTTATCCTATCCTTGCTTTTTCTCCCTCCCTCAACACTTTCTCCTTCTGTCCCTCACAACATTCTTCCAGATGCATCAAAATCAACTAAATCAGGGTTTCATTACAAAGATGAGTTATTACATTTTCAAAAACCTCTCTGTTCCACCTCCAGCTTAATAAGTCAAAACTCTTGGGATGAGAATAAAGGAAATCCATAAATGTTGGTGTTGACCCAGAAGCATGTCGGATCCCTGATTAGATATTTTTGCCAGAAGGAGGGGATGGTTAGAAAATACCCCAAATTAAGCATTTCACTATGTAAGTGTAGAAACTAAACAACTTTGAGGACTATCTACAATAGTAATTTTTGAGAAAAATGACTAGAAGAAAGTCAGAATTGTCTGCATGGAATATCATCTTGCTGGTAAATTGTCAAATCTTCCAATTTATAATCCATCAGTGTTCTGAAGTCTACATTTTATTTTATTTTTTTTTAAAGATATTATTTATTTATTTGACAGAGAACACAAGTAGGCAGAGAGGCAGACAGAGAGAGAGGAGGAAGCAGGCTCCCTGCAGAGCAGAGAGCCTGATGTGGGGCTTGATCCCAGGACCCTGGGATCATGACCTGAGCTGAAGGCAGAGGCTTTAACCTGCTGAGCCACCCAGGCACCTCCATTTTAATGTAAATAGTCAATGCATTGTTTTCTGTGAAACAGTCTGAAAACTTTGGGGGAGAGTAAGAATCAATTTAAGAATGCTATGGTGTTGCTGGACCCCATTCCCAGAAAAACTCACAGGGAAACAATAATACAGATTTTCATGCAGTTTTAGGGGGGCTATAGACAAGCTGAAGTTTATCAATAGACCTCCTATGATTCTGTTGACTCCAATTTAGTGTACTTGTTCAAAACATTTCCTAACCTAGGTAAGTACCTGCCTAATAATAACCCGAATGTATTATTGAATTGTTGGTCATTAATTGGAAAAGATGAAGAGACATCATCAGTTTTTCAAATTGTCTTGAATTAAATTATAAAAGTTGCTAGAAATAAAATTCTACAGGTAATTCAACAAAACTTATATTCTTTCAACTAGATTTATCATCTTTGAACTTCATTTCTATTTACTAAAGACCATTATGCCCAGGTGGAAACATAGTGTATTGAATTCTATTAGGTTCATTGCTTGATTTTACTTGGGATGCATGATAATTAGCAATATTAAATTTGAATGAAGCAAACATAGAAGAAAATAACTTTTTTAGAAAAGATTTATTCATATCTTCTGCCCATTTTTTTATATGATTATCTCTTTTGTGTGTGTTGAGTTTGAGGAGTTCTTTATAAATCCTGGATATCAACCTTTTGTCTGTATTGTCATTTGCAAATATCTTCTCCCATTCTGTGGGTTGCCTCTTTGTTTTCTTGACTGTTTAGTTTGCTGTGCAGAAGCTTTTGATTTTGATGAAGTCCCAAAAGTTCATCTTCGCTTTTATTTCCTTTCCCTTTGGAGACATATCTTGAAAAAAGCTGCTGTGGCTGATATCGAAGAGGTTACTGCCTATGTTCTCCTCTAGGATTCTGATGGATTCCTGTCTCACGTTGAGGTCTTTTATCCATTTTGAGTTTATCTTTGTGTACGGTGTAAGAGAATGGTCAAGTTTCATTCTTCTACATATAGCTGTCCAGTTTTCCCAGCACCATTTATTGAAGAGACTGTTTTTTTCCACTGTATATTTTTGTCCTGTTTTGTCGAAGATTATTTGACCATAGAGTTGAGGGTCCATATCTGGGCTCTCTACTCTGTTCCACTGGTCTATGTGTCTGTTTTTATGCCAGTACCATGCTGTCTTTGTGATCACAGCTTTGTAGTAAAGCTTGAAATCAGGTAACGTGATGCCACCAGTTTTATTTTTGTTTTTCAACATTTCCTTAGCGATTTGGGGTCTCTTCTGATTCCATACAAATTTTAGGATTATTTGCTCCAGTTCTTTGAAAAATACCAGTGGAATTTTGATCGGAATGGCATTAAAAGTATAGATTGCTCTAGGCAGTATAGACATTTTAACAATGTTTATTCTTCTGATCCAAGAGCATGGAATGGTCTTCCATCTTTTCGTGTCTTTTTCAATTTCTTTCATGAGTGTTCTGTAGTTCCTCGAGTACAGTTCCTTTACCTCTTTGGTTAGGTTTATTCCCAGGTATCTTATGGTTCTTGGTGCTATAGTAAATGGAATCGATTCTCTAATTTCCCTTTCTGTATTTTCATTGTTAGTGTATAAGAAAGCCACTGATTTCTGTACATTGACTTTGTATCCTGCCACGTTGCTGAATTGCTGTATGAGTTCTAGTAGTTTGGAGGTGGAGTCTTTTGGGTTTTCCATATAAAGAATCATGTCATCTGCGAAGAGAGAGAGTTTGACTTCTATCTTGACAAATTGGATACCTTTTATTTCTCTTTGTTGTATGATTGCTGTTGCTAGGACTTCTAATACTATGTTGAACAAGAGTGGTGAGAGTGGGCATCCTTGTCGTGTTCCTGATCTCAAAGGGAAAGCTGTAAGCTTTTTCCCATTGAGGATGATATTTGCTGTGGACCTTTCATAGATAGATTTGATGAAGTTCAGGAATGTTCCCTCTATCTTTGAAGTGTTTTAATCAGGAACAGATGCTGGATTTTGTCAGATGCTTTTTCTGCATCAGTTGAGAGGACCATGTGTTTCTTCTCTTATTAATTTGTTCTACCACATTGATTGATTTGCTAATGTTGAACCATCCATGTAGCCCAGGGATGAATTCCACCTGGTCATGATGGATAATCTTTTTAATGTGCTGTTGGATCCTGTTTGCTAGGATCTTGTTGAGAATCTTAGCATCCATACTCATTGGTGATATTGGTCTGAAATTCTCCTTTTTGCTAGGGTCTTTGCCTAGTTTGGGGATCAGGGTAATGCTGGCTTCACAGAAAGAGTCTGGATGTTTTCTTCAATTTTTTGAAACAGCTTCAGGAGAATAGGTGTTATTTCTTCTTTGAAAGTTTGGTAGAATTCTCCAGGGAATCCATCAGGTCCTGGGCTCTTGTTTTCTGAGAGGTTTTTGATCACTGCTTCAATCTCGTTATTAGATATCAGTCTATTCAGGTTGTCAGTTTCTTCCTGGTTCAATTTTGGAACAGACACTTCTCCAATGAAGACATACAATGGCTATCAGACACATGAAAAAATGTTCATCATCACTAGCCATCAAGGAGATTCAAATTAAAACCACATTCAGATACCACCTTACACCAGTTAGAATGGCAAAAATTAGCAAGATAGGAAATGACATGTGTTGGAGAGGATGTGGAGAAAGGGGAACCCTCTTACACTGTTGGTGGGAATGCAAGTTGGTGCAGCCACTTTGGAAAACAGTGTGGAGATTCCTCAAGAAATTAAAAATAGAGCCTCCCTATGACCTTGCAATTGCACTACTGGGTATTTACCCCAAAGATACACATGTAGTGAAAAGAAGGGCCATTTGAACCCCAATGTTTATAGCAGCAATGGCCACGGTCGCCAAACTGTGTAAAGAACCAAGATGCCCTTCAATGAACAAATGGATAAGGAAGATGTGGTCCATATACACTATGGAGTATTATGCCTCCATCAGAAAGGATGAATACCCAACCTTTGTAGCAACATGGACGGGACTGGAAGAGATTATGCTGAGTGAAATAAGTCAATCAGAGAGAGTCAATTATCATATGGTTTCACTTATTTGTGGAGCATAACAAATAACATGGAGGACAAGGGGAGATGGAGAGGAGAAGGGAGTTGAGGAAAATGGAAGGGGAGTTGAACCATGAGAGACTATGGACTCTGAAAAACAATCTGAGGGTTTTGAAGGGTGGGGGGGTGGGAGGTTGGGGGAACTAGGTGGTGGGCATTAGAGAGGGCACAGATTGTATGGAGCACTTGGTATATTGCAAAAACAAATGAATACTGTTATGCTGAAAAGAAATTAAAAAAGATTTATTCATTTTTAGAGCAACAGAATGAGTGTGCATGTGTGAGTGAAGGGGATGGTGCAAGGGCAGAGGGAGAGAATCTTCAGGCAGCCCAAGCACAATGTGGGCCTTGATCCCATGACCCATGAATTCACGACCTGAGCTGAAACCAAGAGTTTGATGCTTAACTAACTTAGCACTCAGGTGTCCTCCAAATAACTGTATTTTAATAATAAAGCTACAGGTTCCTTTGTTGGGGTCCCTAGTTTGTGCAAATCTATTGGTCACTCTTAATATTAGAAGCAAACAACCCTTCCCAGGTCAGACTTCAGTATCATTAGTATTCTCTTCTCACTCTTCATCTTCTGGAGAACATCTCAATTATTCTCTAGCTTCTCCATGGCGGCCCTGCATCCCTCCACCCCTTTCTACATGCTTTCCTGGTTTCCCTTTCACTTAAAGCAGATCTTTGACTTCCTGGTCACTTACTTGGTATAGTCTATGGATTAGTTCTCCTGATTTGTTCCTTCCAATCAAAATCCCTTGGCCAGTGAATGACTGAGATATATATATAACTTTGGGCTTGTACATGTAGTACAAACCATTTAAAAGCCCAGATCTTCTTATGATATTACCATAAACACAGCAACATTGAAATTAAAAAATCAAGAAATTTAAACATGGGAAAGAGATATGGACTATATGGCTGACATCTATAAGGACTATATGGAGGTCTATATAAAAGAGTGTATGAAGGGGCAGAAGGAAACTTGGTGCTGCATTGGGTATAATAACTTGAATTCCTGTCTACACTTTCTTTTATCCTTGGATGATCATTAATATATGTATTATGTGTTTTTCCATAGAAGTTGTCATGTATTGATAACAGTGTTGATGATTAACCCTTATTGGCCACTTCTGTGTTAAGTAATTTGTGTTTAGGTCCTCATTTAATCTTCACAATAATTCTAAGAGATGGGTAACTATAAACCTGCCATTGACCTATGCTTCATGGCCAATGCCCTATGCCCGTCCATGTTGAAACTATGGTTTGAACCCAAACGTTGACCACTGAGTTCATGCTCTTCTTTGCCAAATTGTTCTCTCATAGGAAATGGAATCCAGTACCTGTACTCTAACTCTGTTTATTTTACAGTCTCCATGTAGTTGGGCTTCTGAAAAAATCTTACCCAGTCTTATGCATTTGAATTCCATCTGTTCCTTGACAATCCCAAGATCAAATCTCCAGCCTGGATCCCTCCCTTTGAGCTCTAGCTGCTGTACTAACAATTCTAATTGGAATTCTAATAGGCATTTCAAACTGATCATATAAAAAAACACAAACTTTAGATGTTTTCCCCTCAAACCAGCTTCTTCTGCAGTTTTTCTTACCTGATAAAATAGCAAGTCTCTCCATAGAATTGTTCAGGCCAAAAATATTAGAACCATCCATCCATAGAAAAGACTAAGTCTTTTTTTAATATACCACCAAATCATATTTCCAAATATATCTAGAATTTGACCACTTCCACACCTCCATTTCTATCCCCACTGTTCCCTATCACTACTGTCTTTTGCTTGGCTCATGATAATGACCTCCTATTCCTATTCTTTCCTATCAATGTTGCCCAAATATGGTATACAGATGCTAGAGGGAATCTCTAAAATGGGTCTTCTTACTGCTATTTAAAAACACCTTCGAAACAAAAATCAGAGTCTTTCCATCTCATTCAGACCTGGACCCTGGCATCCTAGTCTATGATTTACTCATTCTACTCAGCTTCCTGACACAGTAGGCCTGCTCAGATGTCAGAGTTCAACATTTCATTCTTCAGTCTTGAGTAATCTTTCTCCAAATACCTGTATGGCTAGTTTTTCTTATTGCTTTACAACTCTGCTCACAAGTCAGATCTTCTCCAACACACTAAGATATGAAACCCCTTCCTCAAACTCCAACACTTCCCATTCTCTTTAACCTGCTTTATTTTTCCTTGCATAAAATAGCAGCTTTTCTATTATATATGCACTTGTATCTTCCCAGTTAAAATGCAAACTCCATGATGACAAAGATTTTGTCACCCTGTCATAGTCCCAGCACCCAGAACTATGCCTGACACATAACATTTGTTATACTGAATTTATATTTCCAATTACCAGTATATGAGAGGGCCCATGTTACAAAGTCCTCCCCAAGAGCTTGTGGGGGTATTTTTGGGTATTTTTTTTATCAACCATGAAAAATGATTCACCACAGAAAGCAATTCTTTGGATGAGAGCAAGGAATTCAGAAAAATATATGAAATGGGTTCGTTTTTATGTTGACCAAGGATTAATAGGGTATGCACACACAACTCTCACAATTAAATTTAATTAAAGCATGGAAAAATTGAAGCACATAATACTTTTCAAAATTCAGCAGTGTTCCTATCAGTTACTGATGATTTTTACCTACTACCATTGTCATATTGCTCCTCTGGGGTGCCTAAGCCTCTTGTTGTTCTCCTCCCCACCCCAATTCCAACAGCAGCATGGATGCTTTGAGTGGCTGGAATCTGATACAGCTCTGCAAAGAAATCTCTATTTCAGTTTCTCTTAGACTTTGCTTTCCTATAAAATAAAAAGGGACCTTCAGCAGAATACTTAAGTGAATAGAGAAACCAAGCACAAATGGTATCTACTTAATGCTAAGAAATAGCTTTCCCCATCACCACCAGCTCTTTGGCAAGGGAAAATCAAGACACATTTTTCATGTATTCTTTTTAAGGTGTCTATCCTTCACCATTGTGAAGAGTGAGTGGAGGTTGTGCAATCAATAGTAGAAATAATATCTGCAAAGTTAGGTACTATTGAGGAGAAAATAAGTATAATAATGGCAAGAGATCATACCTGTAATATCTATCTTAGAAACTTCTTTTTTTTTTTAAGATTTTATTTATTTATTTGACAGAGAGAAATCACAAGTAGATGGAGAGGCAGGCAGAGAGAGAGAGAGAGAGAGGGAAGCAGGCTCCCTGCTGAGCAGAGAGCCCGATGCGGGACTCGATCCCAGGACCCTGAGATCATGACCTGAGCCGAAGGCAGTGGCTTAACCCACTGAGCCACCCAGGCGCCCCTAGAAACTTCTTTTGAGTAATTCTTCAAAAGGAGATTGATTCCTCACCATACACCATGCCTTATGCTAGGCATGAGATCAGCTTCCTGCCTCATGAAGCCAACAGTCTAGAAGGGGAGGCAAGAAACATAGTTATGCCCATAATGGATTTAAATTGAAATAAATCCCATTAAGATGTGCAGAGGTAAACATTAGCTTCACCAATAAATTATGTTGTCAAACTTATTTGATAACAAATTCTGAATGAAAAGGAGTTTAAAATAAACTGTGACTTAAAATGATGAGTTGATAAACAGATATTCAAATAGAATACATATGAAAAGTATTATTAAATTTCTTCTCAGATCAATAACAGGCTTAGGAAATATCAACACAAGGCATGAGGTGAAAACTGTACACATTGCACTGTTAGAAAAGCCCATCATGATTATAAATATTGCTTCCTCAGAGGGGCCTTTTCTAGCCAAGTTTCTAAAGCAGTTGACGTGCATTTTCTATCATAGCACTCTGTTTCAATCAGGATGCTAAGCACAATATCTAATCTATCTGATCACTTATGTATGTGTATACTATATGTGTTACATACATATAACATTTGTTGTTAATGTTTTGCATTGCTTACCTACTGATTGTCACTGTATTGGAGTATTCACTTCTCAAAGGCAGGGACATTGGCTCTCTTGTTCTCCTTTGTATTTCCATCATGAAGAACAGGGCTTGGCAGTGTTTAGTGGATATTTTTTCAATAGGCAAATTATAATAAAAGAAGCTATCCTGTCAGATTTCTACTATGTGTCTACTTCACTGGACATGTATCAAACATTAAATGCTCAGTTCAAGTTATTTTTTTCTTGTGACACAGTATACAAAAAGTTCACAGGCATCTGCCTGAGTAAATGACTGTCTCCTATACTTAAGCAGTCCTATAGATCAGTTGGTACTGATACAGGATCTTTTGGTAAAAGTAATTGCTTGTGTTTAAATACTGCATAAAACACATCAAATCTCCCTTTAAAATTTTTTATCCAGTTTTTAAAAACAACTTTTATATTCATCAGATTATGTTTTCATTGTAAAAGCAGCTTGAAGCTGTTGGATCAGTGTACCTCAATATAAATAAGGACACAAAAATAAGGAATGAGTCATAGCTCTGTTTTGCTTTTTGTACGGAACATATATTTTAGATGTGAAATAGACAACTAGAAAAACATACACGAAGAAAGATCCACTTGCAAATGCTTGGCTACTGCTCAATGACATTAGATCCTTACTCTGGGTGTTCGTATTAAACACAGCCGTGGGCTCTCCTGACCATTTGTGCCGGAGTAAATGGCAAGCTCAGAAGGATGAGCCTTCACAGGTGTGCCCTTGGTAAAGCACTGTCAAGCTGCATGCGGCCACACAGCTGTTAGAGAGCCCAGGATCTAAAAGATATGCCAAGCACACATGGCTTGGGGGTATTGTGACATTACCAGGATAAATTAAGGGAAGTTATAGGCGTGGAGCAATTACCGCTACTTCACAAGAAAATACCAATTTTTAAGTTCCTTCAGTATAACAAATAAAGCTTATAAGCTCAGTTTGGACTATTTATTATACATGGTTTTTTTTTTCTTTCCAGGAACAATTATGTAAAACATTATATAGAAACGTTTTCTGGTTTATTTTTAAAGTAGACACACACCAACATTATAAAACAAGATTATATTCATGTAAGTTTCCAGGATAGTTACCCCTATTCTGTAAAGTTGTTTATAATAATAAAACACCATTTCTTAATGATATAGATATAATCATGTTTGAAAACATTGGTATCACTCTGTGCCCATTTTCCTGAAAGCAAAGAAATGTTCCTAGGGGTTTGTTCATGACAGCAACCCTCCCCCGCTACAAAACTCAAACATTCACCATCTGTAGAACAGATGAGTCAATTATGATTTATTCAAATAATTTGGATACTCTATATCAGTGACAATGAAACACAGCTCATCCATAAATTTTGGAGAAAAAGTCACAGAAGATAGATAAAATCATATGGGTAAAGTGCAAAGATATATAAAACTAAACAATATTTACAATTTATATAATTATATAAAATTTTTCTGATGAGTGTTATATATATTGTATATAATAATATTTAGTTTTATCTATCTATTGCCTAAAAATACACAAAGAGATAACACTATAAAGAAAAGTAAGACTGGGGTGCCTGGGTGGCTCAGTGGGTTAAGCCTCTGCCTTGGGCTCAGGTCATAGTCTCAGGGTCCTAGGATTGAGCCCCATATCGGGCTCTCTGCTCAGCAGGGAGCTTGCTTCCCCCTCTCCCTCTGCCTGTCTCTCTGCCTACTTGTGATCTCTCTCTGTCTGTCAAATAAATAAATAAAATCTTTAAAAAAATGAAGAAGAAAAAAGCAAGAGAATGATTAGCATATATTTGAGACAGTCGCTCCCTAGGAAGGCAAAAGGAGAATTAGATCAGGAAAGGGCAAGCAGAAGGCTCCTCTGATTCTAAAAATGGCCTATTTTTTAGGGGTTAAATACCTGGATATTTATTCCATTATATCCTTTAAACTGTACCTATAATTTATATTCCTAGGAATATAGTCTGTAACTCACAATAAGTAAAAAAAAAATCTAGTTAGAGCAATATGAAACATAAAAAAATTAATTTGACACTATTTGTGAACTTTAAGCATGAATAGAAGGGCTTTAGATACTGTTTACTTTTGTGGTATAATACATGTGAACAGTTACAAACAAGTGAGAATAATTTTTTTAGAACATACTATGTTTTATAAATGTGTATCTTTTGGCTGTTAATGTCATTTGGTAGTCTTTCATTTTGTTAGGTTTTTTAGCAGGCTAGCCTGTGAACAGGGAAAGGATATGGTTTCAAATTCCTCTATGACTGCATAATGTGTAAGTTTTCAGTCCTTTTATTTAAAAATCATGTAAGTTATTGCCAATGTGTACAAATCATTTAATTTGTAGACTTGTCTAACTTTTTCCCAGGGTAAGAAGAAATAAACATATTCTGGCTTGTATCTTCCACTCTATAATTCGGGAGTGGAAAACAATGTAGCTATTTCTGAAATCATTCAGCATATCATTTGTACTGAGTACTTGTTTCTAAGTTAGTCAGAATTAGAACATACTTAATTTCTTTTATCCATTCCGCTAGCATTTATAGTAGAGTTAATATTTTTTCACTTCTTGTAGGAATCTCTAGAACCTTTATACACATTGCCATTTCACTGATCAGAAAGCATTCTCTGGAGAATAAAGCTCTAGAAATGAGCATGAGAAATCACAGGATAATTTGGATACAATATATCTAATTCAGCACCGTAATCTACATATAATGGGTTCTTAATAAATAGTGGAGGTGAATGGACTGGTATTTGAAACTTACACCTAAATAAACACAATTCCTTGAGAATCTGACTGAACTTAGAAAATTTTCAGAAATGCATATAAGGTTTGAAATGGTTTCCTACAAAAGTTTCTATTTTTCTAAAAATCTCAGGCACTTGAATATTACAAAACTTTTAAAAGACCTAACTCACTAGTAACTAAATGTCAAATATAGAAAATCAAATTACAATCCTTCCTAGGGACTCTGGAGTTGAAAATCTGGATTTTATTTCCAGCTCTCTTTTGTTTTCTTATCTTGGGTAAGAGAGGGTTTTTTAAATCTTCAGTTTTCATCTTTCATGGGGCAAAAAAATGAGAGAGATGATTTTCCCACTGTCCCTAAATCTAATCTTTCTTCCCATCATCAGACTTGATGGCATTATAAATGAGCTGAGTCACAAAAGCAACCTGGGTTTAGCTTCGGCTCCATTATTTGTTAGTTGTAGGTTGAGTAAATTTTTTAGCTTCTGTGAAAACTGTTAAACATTGTTAGAATTCGATGAATTATATAAAAGCGTGTGTGATTTTTTAAGCCTCTTAAAATTCTGGATGGATGTGGGCTGAAACTTTAAGAGCCTCAACTACATTTCTCACCCACTTGTGGCCAGACCAACAACAGGCACAGATCACTTCTCAGACCGACCTTAAACTTGAGATGACCTGAGAATGACAAGCCTTCTATGCAAGACAAAGTGCAAGACATGGGCTACCCGTGTCTTAGTAAGTACATGCTCTCAAGATGCCAAATTCTTGTGAGTTTGAGTTTTGCTGTCTGATACTCCTAATTCGGCTATTTCTTGCTGTCTTATACTTTTTAAATCTTAATAGATCTATCCAGAGTTCTTGATGTTGTTTAGCTTTCTTGATCATATTCGAAGGGGCTCTGACCCCGAAATTAGGAAACAAATATTGATCAGTTTTAATCAGGTCGAGAGTATGGATATATCAGTTGAAATTCCTCCATTTCAAATTCCTTCTTGCATGTTCCAAGTGAATAAAATGTTTTTGCCTGGTATAGTTTGAATAATGTATGAATATATACTTAATTTGAGATTAATTGTAGCTTAACTTGTAAATCTCAAACTGTAGATATAGTCTTGCAAAAAATAAAATCTGTGATCCCGAAGTATTACTACTCTGCCTGATACCCAAGTGCAGTGTTTTCCAAAACACAGCTTACTTTAAAGATCACATGTTCTATTCTTGATGTCTCTGTTTTCTCATGAAAGCTTATCATCCTAGCATTCCCTGTTTTTACACACCATTCTCAGTTTTTTGTTTCTGTCCAGTTAACTGTACCTGTACCCTTTAACCTAGCCAATGTAGTCTACTAGACTTTGTAGTATAACTACCATATAGTCGTGGTGGGGAAACAGATACAGGTACAACTTTCAGGAGAGGAGTTTATCAGTGGGCTTTGGTCTCTGCCCCCCTCTCCACTTCCACCTCCTACCAACTGCATCTGTTATATAGACCTCTGGCCTTTTCGCCCCTTTTCTTCAAGCAGATAGGGTTTATTTTCCTTTCCTGGTCTTTGTTCTTGGTGTTCTGCTGCTTGATTAGCTCTTTTTCTTTTTCTTTCCTTTTTCTTTCTTTCTTTTTTTTTTTTTTTACACTTCAAGGGATCTCCATGGAAACCATACACACACATATACACATACATGCACACACATGCATATATTTTCATACAATGTATTTTTTCAGAATCTACATATATATGTATATATGTGTATAGAGATATAAAGATAGATGGAAGAGATTTATTATAAGGGATTGGCTCACATGATCATGGAGGTTGAGAAGTCCGAAGATAAGGCACTTGGCAAGCTGGAGACCCATGAGAGCTGATGGTGTGATTGAGAATAAAGGCCTGAGAACCAGGAAAGCCAGTGGTATGAATTCCAATTAAAAAAACTAAGGGTTTCAAAACCCTAGAAAAGCCAATGTTCAGTTCAAGTTCAAAGGCAGGAAAAGACTGGTGTCTCAGCTGAAACAGGCAGAAGACGTTCCCTCTTAGCCTTTTCATTCTATCAGGACTGCAGATGACTGGATGAGGCCCGCCCACATTAAGGAGCACCATCTGCTTTGCTCAGCAACTCATATACTTGTGGGATTTTTTTTTTTTTTGGTACCATTCACATTCATATTTTTAAATTGAGATATAAGTGACCCATAACTGACATGACATTGTATCGTTAGTTTTAGGTATATAACAGAAATTTGATACATATGTGTCCATGAAATGATTACCACAATAAGTTTAGTTACCAGCCATACCCATGTCTGGTTATAATTTTTGTCATGTGAATGAAAATTTAAAATCTACTCTTCTGGCAACTTTCCAATATACAACATGGTTTCATTAACTATGGTCATTATGCTATACATTATGTTACCAGAACTTACAACTAGAAGTTATAATCTAACTGAAATTTTGATCTCCTCTGGAAAGGCCCTTGTAGAATAATGTTTAACCAAAAGTCTGGGACCCTAGGGCCCAGTGAAACTGACACATGTTTAACCATCAGGTGTTCAGACACCTCCTCTGTGAAGCCCTCCCTACCTCTATAGGCCAAATACAGTCCATCATCTTCCCTTGAGATGCTTAGGAGAACATTATCCTGCTTTGTATCCTTCAGATCTCTTACTTAAATTATTCTGTTTCAAAGTGAGTTGTATTAAAAAAAATTGATACAGAAAATTCTAATGACACAATGTTAAGTAGGAAGAACAAGATACGAAACTGTAGAAAAGATACTTAAAATGGTAAATGGTAGTCATTTTATGTATTTAGAGAAAAAAAAGACTGAAAGAAAACCTATCAAAAGGAGTGTTTTATCTTTATGGTCATATTTTGGGTGATTTTGTTCTTATTTTTATACATTTTTCTATGTTTTCCATTTATATTAAATGATTATTAACAGAAAATAAGTTATTTTTTAAAAGGTGCCTGGTTTATGTTTCATTTGTGTCTCTGAAATGACCTTTCTTACATATGTATTTATATAGAGTAATGTTCAGCAAGCTCATAATAAGCAGTTGATCATAGGTGAAAAAAAAAAAAAAGAAATATAAGGGATGCCTAGGTGGCACAGTTGGTTAAGTATCTGCCTTTGGCTCAAGTCATGATCCCAGCGTCCTGGGATTGAACCCTTCATTGGGCTCCATGCTCAGCAGAACGCCTGCTTCTCTCTCTCCCTCTGCCTGCTGCTCTGCCTATTTGTACGCTCTCTCTCTCTCTCTGTCAAATAAATAAATAAAATCTTAAAAATATATATATTTGAGAAAGATTTGATATGGTTAATTTTTTTCAAGGTAAGAGGTTTAAAAGACACAATTATAGTGTCATATTTAATACTTGAGCAATTTTGAGTATATTAGAGGGAATTGAAAATTGTAATTACATAAATCATTAAAATATTTGCAGAGCTATCTAACAATTCTTTTTCTCTGTTGGTAAGCATATATGTTTTACTGAAGTGCAAGTCTCCATAATTTTATAACCAAAGAGTATTATCGTATTTTAAATACTAATTAACTGGTATAATAATACTTAATAATTAAATGAATAAAAAATAAATTTAGAGGGGCACCTGGGTGGCTCAGTCCATTGAGAATCCAAGTATTGGTTTTGGCTCAGGTCATGATGTCAGGGTCATGAGATCGAGCCCTGCATTGGGCTCCATGATCAGCATAGAGTCTTACTGAGATCCTCTCTCTCTTTCTTTCTCTCTGCCCCTCCCCCAGCTTGCTCTCTCTCTCTCTCTCCCCCTCTAAAAATAAATAAATGTAAATACATAAATCTAGAATAATTAATAGAAAAACCTGTAACCTAAAAAGACAATAAAAATCGAGAAGTAGGATCATCAAGATAAGGATAAGTCGAGGGCCCAAAATTTGTTTTCAAAATGATTCCTTAATCAGTTGAAAGTTTAAAGCATTCTCAGCCCTAAATAATGTGTGGTGTATTTGATGGCAGAAGAACGATCCTTTGATTTTCAAGACAATTATTTATGAGAACAAGTATTTCAATTCTGTTCAACAAACAGCAAAATGATTACTTTTAGATATCGTTCTTCAAAGTAACCTATTTACATTTCTAATTTAAATTTTAGTTAGGCTGATTTCTAGATGTTTTAGACCTATATTTTCTGGTTCATGAGATGCAGCAAATGGAAGAGGCCAGCATGTATTGGTGTAGAGGTCTCAAAGCCTTCACTGTGCTGAGCGATATAATTGGGCAGAGAGGAGAAGTCAAAGACATCCAGACCGGTACCCCGATCTACTTCACAGAAGCCAAGAATGTTGAGACAGAGAGAGAGATCTCCAAACTGACAAACCTATGGAAAGAGAGGGTGATGAGCTGCTGCCTGGTTCAGCAGCTGAGAACTAAGAGGAGGGAAGAGACAGAAGGTAGAGTGTCCATTGAGCCCCATAAGAAACAGGAAAAGAAGATGGTGAAAGGGGGCTTGATGAGAGTTGGTTGTGTCACACAAATGATCTCCTGTCGTATTTTTCCAACAGTATTTAATGACAGTTTGAATTTCTTACCAGGCAGTTTTTAGAATGATCTATTTTATTTCCTCAGATGTGCTCCTGTGTAGGAGATGGACCAAACAGAGCACCTTTATGTGACAGGATAAGAATTATGACCTCCTTTTCACAAAAGCTTGTATTAAGAGTTGTACAGTTATAAGTGCTAACTGATAATCTCGCATGCAAACACCATCATGAAAAACTGTCATCTTCACTTGTAGACCCAGCTCAGATCTGACCACTCGGCAGCCCTTCTAGATGGCTACAAAACTTGAACCGTTCTCCTTGACACTCATTTGCTCTACTATATAATAGCCCAAGTGCTTCTTTTAAAAGGTAAACCAATATTACCTCATTTCTCTGACCATAACCCTCCAATGGCTTCTCATCAAACTCAGAAGAAGTCCTCACCAAGAATTCTAAGACCTTCCATGTGCTGCTTCCTGTGGACTTGGCTGTCCCCTCTCTCTCTTTTGCTTTCACAGTGAGCTCTGTCTAAAGCAGCTCCCCGTGCCCATCATTCCATCATCATTCTCTCAGTCCATACTCTACTCATTTCTTCATCATATTTATCAGTACCTGAAGTTATGTCTTCCATTTATGTATTTAATCTTTATCTGTGTCCCCTCCTAGCATGTGAGCTCCTTTAGGGTAGGAACATTGTTTTGCATCCATCTGTAACTCCACTGCTGGAGTTGTGTCTTTTATATACAACACTGAATGGATGAATGAGAGATCAGTGCATTTCTAAGAAAACCTCCTGTCCACACAAGTTCACAAGGCCTACTGTGCCCTAGGCACTGTGATGGCTACCAGGGATCTAAAAATAAGACAGAAACGGCCTTCAAAGTGCTCACTGTGTTAGAGCCAGGCATGAAATAAAAGGTTAAATAATCACAACCAATTACATGTGTAAGCTAGTAAGACTCCAAGGAAAGCAAACAATTTAAATTGAACCTAAATTAAGCTCTCCCTTTAAATTTCAAGGATATATTTAAACAAAGCAGACTGATTTTTCTCTAACATTTGCCATTTTTCTCTTCAGCGTTCTCTTTTAGGAAGGAAAGGGATCAATGTACAGTGATGCTGTCAAGGGAGAAATGGTAAGAATCCTAAGCACAAAGAGGAGTCGAGGTGGGGGGTTTGTGAAGACTGGGAGGCAGAGCTTGAGTGGGGAGGACTCGCCCTTGTGTATGGGTGGAAGGGTCTTCAACTCTGTTTTCCACATGCTCCATGGAAACACAGTTTAAGGACCTTGGTTTATAAAGCCCCCACTGTTAGCCCCCAAACTGATTGTGGTCTTAAATGCACTGACTAATGACCCCAGAATAATGACTTAATAACATATTTTATCTAATTTATCAAATGACTTGGAAGGTTTAACAGTCTTGAGGAAGATAAATTGGTCTGAAATAACTTCTAAAATGTCAAAAATTTCACATACAAATATTTACATATTTTTATGGAACTGCTGTTCCTATTATTTCAGTTCTGCACATCCCTCCTGCTCAATTTTATTCTGAATTCAGAAATGACAAATTAACCTCATCAGATACACTTTCCCCCTACTTTGCCTGTTACCAGATGGTTTATAAAAATGTAACTGGTTCTCAGAATATTTTTTCTGTTTTAATGCTTAAAATTTCTTCTGCCTTTGGAACATGTTTCTTTTTTAAAGATACAGTACTTACCAACCTCACCAAATAGTTCTCAGAATTCTTTTTTTTTATTATTTATTTTTTATTTTCAGCATAACAGTATTCATTATTTTTGCACCACACCCAGTGTTCCATGCAACCCGTGCCCTCTATAATACCCACCACCTGGTACCCCGACCTTCCACCCCCCACCCCTTCAAAACCCTCAGATTGTTTTTCAGAGTCCATAGTCTTACACCAGTTCTCAGAATTCTTAACTGAAACTTTGAATCAGGTACACATTTATTTAAGAAAAGTAATACTTATACAGTATGCATTGTTTGAAGTGCTATATCTATTTAATTTTGACGACTTACCCTCCGTAAATTCTAGCAGCCAAATATGTCCTTGACAGTGTCTGGGTCCTGCTTTTGATCTGCTTCTGGCTTTGCAGAAGAAAGTATGCAGCTAGGAACTCATTGGTTTGGTGTCTTACTGTCATTACTAAGACCTTGCTGCCCTCCACGCAACTTCCTCTAAATTTACTTGCCCTTTATCCTTTTTCTTTCCATAGTAAATTATCCCGCCTGTGCATCTCCACTTTCGCGAAGACATGCTTTGCATGTCTAGGCCACTCTCTGGCAACATGAAGGTCTCCTATGCATGGTCTCAATACCTGTGCATACTTCCTCATCGGCACCCCAAACTACCTGCCCTTCTTCCCATTAAAGCTGTATGCATGTCTGTCTCTTGTCATGAAGCCTCCAGTCCAAGGACATCACATCAAGGAGGTCTCAATCGCTATACAGTTTCATCCTTTATTTATATAGTTTCTTCCTCAGATGCCACCAGGAACATGTCTTTTATGCCTATATCAAGAATTTATCATGTTACCAGTATCTGTTCTGTTTCCATTAATCCTCACAATAATTCTCCAAGGAAGTACTATTATCAACGTTTACAAATAATTTGTTTTTTGGTAATTGTGGCTAAAACTGACCAGAGTAAAATTACACCAAATTTCCTGGTTAACTGATTTCAGAAACCAACTGAAAGGATTTAGGATTTTTTAGGTCTTTTTGCTCAGTTTTTGAAATTTCAACTTTTTCAATTTTCAGATACAGTTTTTGAAAAGTCTAAAGGTTCAAAATAATGACCCATGAAAAAATATCTGTGATCCCTCTTTATTTAACATATTATTCTACAGTATAGTAAAATAAGTTCTCATTAATTTAAATGCTACACTGGTTAAAACTAGTTTTAACTTGTTGAACCACATGAGTAAGAAAGTATAATTTAATACATATGTCATATTTGGCATCTATACAGCCTGATTCATTGGTATGCTAATAAAAAATGACTTTTACTTATTAGGAAAAAATATAAAATCAGCTGAGTCCCATGTAGGAAACCTATTCTAATAAACCTATTCTAGGTACAGTGTGATTCGAACAGTAGGACTGGGAGAAAGGCTGAATGTTTAAAAATTTATTCTTTCAATGCTGTACTAATACTAAAAGTTTTAGCTATAATTAACTAGAATTGAGTTTTCACTATAGTAGTGATTAAGGTTACAATTATACTAAAAACAATCAATGAAATTGCATGTAGGGTAACAATCTTTTGATATAGTAACTGCTATTATTTTCTCAGTAATTTTAGCTATCTCCTCTTTCAAGCAGTAATAAGCATTAAGGATGTTTAGTACTTACTTTCCTCTGGAAAGGGATTACATAGCCAAAACAGCAGGTGAGGTGAATTCTCGACTTTTGAGACGAAAAACCAAGGACTAGACATAAAATAGCCTAGAAGGACATAGGACCAGTCCAGGCCTGTTTTTGCTATCCCTGAGACTAAAGTTTGCTAAACGAAACATGAAGAGAGAGGAAAAACATAGGAATTAAATGTTTGTCAGCAAGCATACTGTTCCATGTCCCTGTCTTTGGGCAGAATGCAGGACTGGTGATGTAGAAGGTAATAGAAACTTTGGATGGGTTGGACCCTTGGTCTCCTCCATCAAGAACATGCCAGCGTAAGGGTAAACCTTACAGCACTCCCTTAGCTCAGCCAAACAGAGTCAAAGGAGAAATGAATGTGGTGTGTTCCAGCATAGCCTGAAGCAGGATCAGGAGTCACTGTGTGAAGCCCAGCGTGGTGGGAAGAATAACAGACCCTTTTCCTGCATGGTCATGGGTAGCGTAGGTCAAGTTTTGGCGACCAGTAAGGACAAGGAGGGTGCAATGTGATGTCTGTGAAACTGTTCCATGTTATGATGGGGGAAGAAGTGTCCTGTTTGTACTCCTTCTCTGGGAGAACCCAGCTACCCACTGGTAAAAGCTCTGGTTCTCTACATTTTCCCAAGAAGTCAGATCGGTCTCCTTTCTTGCTTATTAAGCCCCTGCCACCAACACTATCTCCCACATCCTTGCAATGTTCTCAGAATTCAAATTCTATTGAGAGTTAACATAAGGGACCTGAAGATTGCAGACACCCTGTAGACCCTTAAGATTTGAGACATGTATTTATAGCTGCATGAAAGCACGCACCTTTTCTGCCACAGAGAATGTTACAAATGAACACACTGAAAAAGTAAAATTGCATTAAATTAAAAATCAGATTTTACATGACAAATCACAACATACTGGCATCTCCAATCAAGTGGGTTATTTATAACAATCGAGGAGTGGGTAGATGACAAATACAGTTGTGGATGTGTGTGTCTGAACACGAGCAGGATGCTTACTATACAGATGATGTTATATAGGTAGAGAAAGGATGTCATGAAGTAATTTTATTGAATCCATTTTGAAGAAATAAAAGCCTACGTTCTCTCAGGTAGTTCACAAGAATTGGGACTGATATAAAGATGTTGTCATTTGCCTTAAAATATCAGTTTTTACTAATTTAGGAATAGAGAGTTATAAGTCCTAGAAGGTCAGCCTCCTGATATCTTAGACCAATTACAAGTCCTGTGCAGCCATTAGGTGCTCAGTGTTTTGTTTCTGTTTCTGTGCCTCCTAACGACCTAGAATAGATTTGAAGTAAAGAAATGGACAAAGCATATAATCTACGAAATGGAGGTGAATACATTTATATAGATGCAAACACCTCAGTTACATAAAGGAATATTACTGAATTTAAACTTCACCCCCATGTACAGCCTAACAGGATGGCATATTGATGTCCCTGCAGTAAGAGATAAGCGGACACTCTTGTGAAACTTGAGACTAGTAGTGGCAGGAAAAAAACGAAGAGTTGCAAAAGACTATGATAAATGTCTTCTACAAGTGTGCTCCAGAAAAAGAGGGAAGAATGATTAAGATCAGATATGCGTGTTCAGAAATTCACTTAAAATTGATGTTGTATTGAACTTGAAGGAAACCAGTAGTTGCCCCGTGAAAGACTTTGGTAGTGGCAGTGAAGGAAGAGGCTAGATATAAGAATGAGTCAAGAAGTGGCAATACCTGACCCTGGAAATTGCCTTAACTTGAAAGGGAGCCCAAGAAAATACATAGGATTTTGGCAAGGGCCACGGTGCATTGTGGAGGAAGATGGTAAGGTTTCTTTTAGAGCTGTTGAGGACGAGTCTGCAGGACATCAAGATGAAGCTGTCCAGGTCATATATATGGGTTTGGAATTCAGCTGTACATTTTGGCCAATAGGTAGTAATTTGGGGAGTGTTTTGCACCTCAAAGTTGGAGTGTGAATTTAATCCTATTCTGTGGACTACCTATAGAACGAGTGTATCCCAGGGTGCAGGAGCCTGGGCATCAGACCAGAACTGCGGGGTTCTAAACCCTCTAAGCTCCAAGACTTACTAGCTGAGACTGAAGGAATCCCTCTGCGGATTATTTTGGTCATCTGCAAAACAAAAATTACTGCAATACCTACTATACTGCTTGGCTGTGAGAATTAAGTGATTGAATACATATAAAATTCTTAGTGCTTGATAAATATTAGCTACTAATGCTGAACAACATGAAATGGCCTTTTTGAAAATCAAGTATTAGCCATTGTATATGACTTAATTTTACATATGTCAAAGCATGAATCTAGTCTTTTTCTGCTTCCCTAGTTTAGCCTCACTTGAAGTAAATCTATGTAATCTACCTTTGATGTAAACAAATCACAAGTCATCTGGGAATAGGACTGATTTACTATAACTCTTGGAAAAAAATTGAAAACTTATGTCTGACTTTTCCTATAATCTCCCATTTTTCTCCAGTGGTAGAAGCAGAATGATGTCTTATTTATTTCCACTAAGAAATAACAACAAAAACCTGACAATCATGACTGAAATATGTGTTTTGTTTAAGTACAGTTGTACAGTGAAGGTAATAATTAGTATCAGCACCTTTTGGAGAGGATTCAGATATGCTGTCACTGGGCGGGGGGTTGTGGGGGGAGGGAACAAACCCACTTTACCAACTAATCTCTGGGACTTAGAAAACTAAATAATTATGGAATGGCAATTCAGGTCTTTATTCACCCACTTACCATCTGCTTCCTTGAGGCTATATTCTAAGTAATTGAATCAAAAGATGAAAAACATGAACCCGACATGGAAAGATCAAGCTGTCTTGAAACAGTATGCATTACACTGCTATTATACTCAAGGGCAATGTCCTGCTGGTATAACTATAAATCTGAATATTGTGATGAAATCATCCCAAATTCTTTGTGTCATGAAACTGAGGTTTGTGGTCCTCTTCAGGGCAGAGATCATATAAATTTCAAAATTGAAATTGGGAAGCCAATACAAATCCTGTCTGTGTCATCAGATAAATGTGGCAGTTGGAATTCAGGCTCAAGTAGCCAACAAATTCCGATGTGTGTTTAAAATACCACAAAAAAGACCTGTGTGGCCAGGCACTTTTCCTGGTTTTATGGGATGGGGATTACAAAGTATTTGCACACAACATGAAAAGTAAACATTATAATGTGTATGTGATATTTAAAGATAGTTGGTTTCTGAAAAGGAATCAAAGATGTTACTTAGCAGTGAACATAACAAAAGAATGTTTTGGAAAAATAACATATTTTCCTACTGACTCATCCTTTGAGGATTTGCTGATTCTGATCCCTCTTGTTCTTCATTTCTTAATAGTCTTTAATGAATGGTTCTTTTCCTTTAAATGTGGTGGCTTCTTTTTATTTACCATGTGATTTGAAATTTATTTTTGTGATTTATTTGTGTTAAATTATCTACCTTTTTTAAAAGCAAAGTACAGAAATCTATAATTAAAAATGATGAATTGAAAAAAAATCTCTTTCATAAGAGGCAAAAAATACTGTTTTTTGTCATAGTAATGCCAGGTAGAGATTAAAATGTCAATTGCAAATAAGTGAAACCATATGATAATTGACTCTCTCTGCTCGACTTATTTCACTCAGCATAATCTCTTCCAGTCCCATCCATGTTGCTACAAAAGTTGGGTATTCGTCCTTTCTGATGGAGGGGTAATACTCCATAGTGTATGGAGGACAAGGGGAGCTGGAGAGGAGAAGGGAGTTGAGGGAAATTGGAAGGGGAGGTGAACCATGAGAGACTATGGACTCTGAAAAACAATCTGAGGGTTTTTAAGTGGTGGGGGGTGGGAGGTTGGGGGAACCAGGTGGTGGGTATTGAAGAGGCTATGGATTGCATAGAGCACTGGGTGTGGTGCAAAAACAATGAATACTCTTATGCTGAAAATAAGTAAAATTTTTTTTTTAAATGTCAATTGCATAGTAATTCTATGAATTCTCAGATATGTTTTAATTGTGGTTATTTCATTAATATAGCAAGATTTTGTTACATGTATTTACAGATTTCGTTTGTACTGTAAATGTTCCTGTTACATATTACAATTTTTTTAAAAAACAAGTAACCTTTAAAAGCTTAGGCATGGCCTGTTTTAATTTAGAGAGGTCTTTACTTAGCAGCTTATGGCTACTTCTCTGACTTAACTAGGGTGAAGTCTAATGATGACTTTCTCTTCCCTTAATAAGAAAGGATAGCTACAGAAGCTCTGTAGCAAATATCACACTTAATGGAGAATATTTTGATTCATTTCTATTACAGTTAAGGACAAGAACAAGAGGGCTGCTATGAGCACTATTATTTAATATTGTCCTGGAGGTCAGAGACAATGTAATAGCCCAAGGAAAGCAAATAACAAGAAATGCAAAGTTTATCCGTTAAGATTAGCTTCAGCTGTATATATGGAAAAACCTCAATACCTTTATAAAGATAGTTTCTTAAAAAATAAGAGAAAGGGGGCGCCTGGGTGGCTCAGTGGGTTGGGCCGCTGCCTTATGCTCAGGTCATGATCTCAGGGTCCTGGGATTGAGTCCCGCATCGGGCTCTCTGCTCAGCAGGGAGCCTGCTTCCTCCTCCTCTCTCTCTCTGCCTGCCTCTCTGCCTATTTGTGATCTCTCTCTGTCAAATAAATAATAAAAAATCTTAAAAAAAAAATAAGAGAAAGTCAGAGGCAGTCAGAGGTCATCAATGAGGACTAGGGTAGCAGCTTATAGTGATCAGAGGCCCAGAATCCATCTTTAACTTCACCAGTTTTGCATATTGCTTTGTAGTTCAAGATATAATTGTTGAATTTCCAGCGATGGCATCTTTATTTCAGGCAGCAGGAAGGACAAAGTGGAACAAGGTACTTACCAATTCCCACTTAACGAGCTTTCCCTGAGATCCCACACAAGGCTTTGCTTAAATCTCATTGGCCAGAACAAAGTCATATCTGCATATGTATAGTTGCAAAATTGCCTGGGAAATGTAGTTTTTTAGGAGTGGCAATGTGCCCAGCTGAAAACTTGTCATTTGGATTAGATGGCAAGAAATCTCTGGCAGAGAAGAGAAAGGGAGAAAAATGTTCCATTCTTTCCAGATGTTATGATTATCTACACAGAGAATTGCGGAGGTACTCTGATGTACTTTCAAAGTGAAGAAGAGATTTCATCAAGGTTGCTATACATAGGATCAACATGGGATCAATTGCTATATAAGTGATAAGAAGAGTTAAAACAGATAACATTCATGAAGACAAAGTATACTACATCTAGAAATAACTATTGAGATATATAATTTTGTGGAAAACTATAAATTTTGAAGTATTAAAAATAAGATGGTAATATATTTTCATGAATAAGAAACTTCATTATGAAGAAGTCAATTTCCCTTAAATTTATTGACAAATTTGAAACAAATCCAATAAAAGTCTCAACAGTGTTTCCAGTGTTTTCATGAAAATTGACAAATCAAGTCTTAAACTTCATTCGGAAGAATGAATGGCAAAGAATACCCAAGAAAAAGTTGAAGAAAATAGAGTGGTATTTGCCTACTAGGTATCAAGAATTATTATAGTATTAAAACCTTGTGTAAAGGATACACTGAATTAGTAATGAATAGCAGCCCAGAAACAGACCATTACACAGATTGAATTGTGGAATATAACATAGCTCATGTTACAAATCAATTAACAAATGATGCAGGGGCAAGTGATTATCCAAACAGTAAAAGCAAAACCGTCATATACCTCACACTATATGTGCAATGGATAAAAAATATAAAATTTTAAAATCCTGAAGTTTTAGGGAAAAAACTTAGGCTATCATATATAAGGACATGGGAAAACTTATTAATGACACACAAAGCACTAGCCATGAAGGAAAAAAAGTTGATAAATTGGACTACACTGTGGCTTTAAAGCTTAGGTATGAGGAGACCATTGCAAAGTTAAAAGATGAGCAATATTATGGACATTGTAAGTGTCTTATGTCTAGCTTACGGTATACATGATAACTACAAATCTATAGGAAAATGGCAATCAATCTAGTAGTAAAATGTTTTTGAACAGGTTGTGAGCAATTTTCCAGAGAGAACTCTATGAAAACATGTTTTCTTTCCCTACTAATCAAAAAAGGGCAAATGAAACAATATTAACATTTCAAACCCATCACAATTTGGCCTAAATTCACATCTTCTTCTGTTAGTAAAGCTATGAGGAAAGAGATTTATGTCCTATTGAGAGTTTAACTTTGTGCAAATGTTCTGACAGTTGTTGAACAATGGTTAATAAAGGTGAAGATAAGCTTATTCCATAAGCTACCTCTATATATGTATATATCTGGAGATAAGTTCATGTCTACATGTATACTCTAGAGATCATCTTATGTGTGCACATGGAAATATATGAAGTGATTTATTGAAGGATTTTTAATAAAAATGGAAACATACTGATATCTATCATTAGAAGACTAGTTAAACAAAGGATTGCATATCCCATGTCTATGAAGTCAAATACTTGGTAATTGTCAAAATGAGTGAAATAGATGTGATATGTGGTAACATTAAATTTCAAAAACATTGATTAAGAGTCACTTAAGTGACAGGGTAATATATAGTATATAATTATATATACATATAAAAATCAATAAAATTTATTGATTCGAAGTTTGAAAACCTACATAACCGTTCTGTATAGTATTTATAGATATGTCCATGGTAAAATTACGGAGCATGCTAAAGTTATGTAGAAGTAGGTGTAAATTTCCACTTCTTCCACATATTTCTGTAACCTTAAACAAGTGCATCTTTCTCATGCAAGTTTTCCCATTTGTAAAATGGGGAGGCGGCTCAGAGCTTAGATGACATTGTGTTGCGTGTGTGAAATACTTAACCGGGTTGCCTGCTACCTAGCAAACCTGAATGCGTGGGACCTTGCATCATTACTCCCTGCCATGTATTTAAGATCACTGTAGTACCTAAGAATGGTCTAGACTGGGTCCTAACTCAAAGAACTTTCCCATGGGACTCATTCAGCCAGGTTCCAGCTACTTCAAGCAAAGTCAGAAAAGGTAGAATTGTTTGAACATGAAAACCCAAGGAAATAATTAACTGCAAGCCACATTTTAGTCCATTAGATAAGTACTTGATGTTGTTCCTCTCTGGCAAACATATCCTTTTAGAAGGAATTTAGTCATTTTATTTGGGGGTAAGAAGGATGGGAAAATTTGTCCCAACTGTGGAAACTAATTAAAGACCCTATATCCATATATAATCACATTGGAGATTAGGACTTCAACAAATGAATTTAGGTGTGGGTGCTATTCAGTCTGTAACAGATTATAAACTGAGTCAGAAACTCTTTTGCACTCTATTATACATCTGGTATCTTTTTTTTTCAATTTATTTATTTTCAGAAAAACAGTATTCATTATTTTTTCACCACACCCAGTGCTCCATGCAAGCAGTCTTGCATAGCATAGGTAAACAGCACCCCACCCCATTTGCTCCATTCTAAAGATGAGGACATTCAGGACTCTGATTAATGAACTTGCTCAAGGTTCAAACTGGGAATCAAACTCATGCCTGTATGATTTAAAAAAAACAAAAAAACAAAAAAACCTAACATAAGCAGCTTCAAGGAGCAGAATTTAGCTCTTGTCCCTTCCACATTATCTTCATCTATCACAAGGTGGCCAGCTAGAGCATCAATTTAAAATTTTCCCCGATAATTTGCTGAACCTAAGTAAGTCTAAAGGTAAGATTTGTTCAGTAAAATTTCCTACGAGTGAAAATCATCAAAAGACTGTAAGAAATGGCAGGTATTTTTAAATGGTTTTAAACCATTTAAACGTAGAATGGCGGAGATTGCTCAGAGAAACAATGTTTAATAGGAAACTTCTCTGCACAGAAATACAGCTGAAAGAGGCAGGGGTGAGAGTGCAAATGTGAAGGTGCCTGTGGGTCTCCGTGAGCAGAGAGCATCCAGGCTAGAGGCTGAATCCCTGTTTTACCTTGCAAAAAGCAAACAGAGTGTTTCTCTTGGCAAAAAGCTCAGGATAGCCTAGAGCTGACAACTGAACATCCAGGGAAAGAGAGTGAATACAGGTTGGATTCTGCTTTGCTTCTGCAGATCACAGACCTGTGGTCCTACTCCCCAGTGGTTTGTCTGCTCCTGCAGAGGCTTGAGACATTTTGTAGGCCTCTCTAATCCACCAAGGATAAGTCAAACTGGGAGGACTGTGAGTCTCTTTAGGGCAGAAACCACACCAATCAACCTTTGTCCCCCGAAAGCCTCCATCAAGGCAAGGGCTCTGGTAAGTGCTGGACAAGTGACTGAGTGGATAAACAGGCCCAAAGCCAAGTTTATTTCAGCTTCCAAACTTGCAGACTGCTTATCTTTTCTTCATTGAGTATTCTTTACTCCCTGATCGGGTAACAGTTGACTGTACAGGTGAGGGTTTATTTCTAGGTTTTCTAGCTTTCCAATTCTTTTTTTTTTTTTTTAAGATTTTATTTATTTGATAGATCACAAGTAGGCAGAGAGGCAGGCAGAGGGAGAGGGGGAAGCAGGCTTCCCACTGAGCAGAGAGCCCGATGCGGGGACTCAATCCCAGGACCATGAGATCATGACCTGAGCCGAAGGCAGCGGCTTAACCCACTGAGCCACCCAGGCGACCCTCTAGGTTTCCAGCTCTGATCCTTTGGTCCATGTGCCTGTTTTTATGCCATCACCATACAGTTTTGATTACTATTCCTTTGTAATAGAGCTTGAAATCAGGAAGTGTGATGCCTCTTCTTCGTCCTTCTTTCTCAGGATTGCTGTGGCTATTCAAGGTTTTTTATGGTTCTGTATAAATTTTAGGCTTGTTTTTCTACAGGCGTAAAATTTCTGTTACAAATAAGAATTGTATATACTCTAAGTTTCAACTGTAAAAAAATGGCATTGGAATCTCTATCAAGTTTGATCTGACTTTATAGATGACTCTGGGCAGTACAAATGTTTTAACAGTATTCTTCTAATCTGAGAGTGCAGAATGGAGCTTTTCCATTTATTTGATTTCCAGTCTTACTTGATTTCTTTCATCAATATCTTGTACTCTTCAGTCTGGAGATATATTTTACCCCATTGGTTAAATTTATTCCTAAATATTTTGGTTTTGGTGCTATTATAAATGGGATCATTTTTCTTTTTCAGATAACTTGTTTAGTGTACAGAAACATTACTGATTTTTGTATGTTAATTTTGTATCCTGCAGCTTTACTGAATGATTTGATTAGATCTAACAGCTTTTTGGTGGAGTCTTTACAGTTTCCCCCAGATAAATTAATGTCATCTGCAGATGGAGATGATTTTACTCCTTCCTCGCCAATTCTAATTTTTTTTTTCTTACCTGATTGTTCTGGCTGGGTGTTCTATTCTGTGTTGAATAGGTGCAGTGAGAAGGGCACTTCTGACTTGTTTTGATCTTAGAGGAAAAGCTTTCAAACTTCTACCACAGCTGATGTCAGCTGTGGGCTTGTGGTATATGGCCTTTATAATGCTGAGGTACATTTCTTCTTCACTTAATTTGTTGAGAGTTTTTATCATGAACAGATGTTGGATTTAGTCACTTGTTTTTTCTGCATTTATTGAGATAATTGTGGGATTTTTTCTGTCATCGATTAATATATTATATCACATTTATTGATTTGTTATGTTGAACCATCCAAAAATTGGAGGAATAAATCCAACTTGATCACAGTGAATTATCCTTTTTAATGTGCTGCTGAATTCAGTTTGCTATGTTTTATTGAGAATATTTGTATGTATATTCCTCAGGGATACTGGCCTTTAGTTTTCTTATAGTGTCATTTTCTGGCTTTTGTATCAGAGTAATGCTAGTCTCCTGAAATAAGGGTGAAACTACTCCCTCTCCTCTACTTTTTAGAAGAGTTTAAGAAAGATTGGTATTAATTTTTCCTTAAACATTTGGACCAAAGAAATTCTTCATTGGGAGATTTTTGATTACTGATTCAGTCTCCCTACTAATAATTTGTCTCTTCATATTTTCTTCATCTTCCTGATTCACTCTCAGTAAGTTATTTCTAAAGATTAATGTGTTTCTTCTAGACAGTCCAGTTTGTTGGCATATAATTGCTCATAGTGCTATTACGATATATATATTTTTTATTTCTGTGTAATCATTTGTAATGTCTCCTTTGTCCTTTATAATTTTGTTGATTTGGGTATTCTCTCACTTTTTTCTGGGATAGTCTAGATAAAGGCTTATCATTTTTGTTTATCTTTTCAAAGAAACAGCTTTTAATTTTGTTAATCTTTTTTATTTTCCTGTTGCTGCTTTCATTTACTTCTGCCCTAATCTTTATTAGTTCTTTCCTTCTGCTGACTTTGGGCTGTTCTTCTTTTCCTAGTTTCTGAGATTAATAGTTAGGTTGCCTCTTTGAGATCTTTCCATTTTCTTGATGTATGGGCTGATAACTATAAAATTTCCTTTTAAATCTGCTTTTGCTGCATCCCACAATGTTAGTATGTTGTGTTTCCATATTTGTTTGTCTCAAGATACTTTAAAATTTTCCCCTTTAGGGGCACCTGGGTGGCTCAGTGGGTTAAGCCTTTGCCTTCAGTTCAGGTCATGATCTCAGGGTCCTGGGATCGAGCCCCTCATCAGGCTCTCTGCTCAGCAGGGAGCCTGCTTCCCCTCCTCTCTCTGCCTGCCTTATGCCTACTTGTGACCTCTCTCTCTCTGTCAAATTAAAAAAAAAATCTTAAAATTTCCCCTTTAATTTCTTTTTTGATCCATTGATTATTCAGGAACTGGGTATTTTTTTAATACTTAAGAAATGGGGAAGACATTAGCATGGTAGATTAAAGATAGCCAGGTGGGTTTATACCTTTTTAAATTGAATACGAACACCTATTCAACCAACAGATAGTGGTAGAAGGAACACTAATGCAAGTTTGGAGCCCAGCCATTAAGGGAGTGGCAGCTTCTTCCAGTTTGGTCTCTTGAGGTTCAAATTGCTATATAAGATGTTTGACCACCCTGAGACCCCTCTGTTATGAGACAATCAAAACTAGCATTTAGAGAGGTTGAGTAGAGAAGAACTGAGACCCCAGATGTGTCAGTTTCACTTTTTTGAGCCATACCAGCTGGGGTCCCAGACATAACAACCCATTTCTACTTTGTCTTGTTTTTTTAAATTCCTGACCCATAGACTTATGAATTTATTAAGTGGTGGTGCTTTTTTGCTACTAAATTTTTGGGTGTTTGTTATGCAGTGATAGATAATTAAAACAACTTTCAACATTTATGGGCATTACCTTGATTCTGCTCCTACTTGATCAGTTGCTGTACTGTCATATTTTCCCATCATTTAAACACTGGGGCCTCAGACCTCCAACCTTTGTCTATCTGCACTCATTTCCTGGAGAAATCATGTCTCTGATTTGTATCTTTAGCTCTTACAGAATACTTAGTGGTGTCCTTGATATCTCCATTTTAATGTCTAATAAGCTTCTCAAACTTAGCACATTCCAACTTAAGTTCTGATCTTCACCAACACAGTCTTTCTAAGACTGTGATTCCCATCTGGGTCAATATATTTCTCAAATAAACCTCATAGAGCTTCTCTTTTATTTTCGTTTTCTCCCACACCTCACTTCATACCATGAGTAAACACTGTGAGCTCTACCTTAAAAATCTTTTCCAAGCTGAGGGATATTATAAAACATTAATGAGATCATGTAGTTTCCTGTTCAGTCTGCCAGTGGCTCTTCATCATGCTTGCAGCAAAATCTAAAACCCTTACCATGACCCTGTATAATCTAGTTCCAGGTGACTTCTCCAATCTCACAGCCTTTCCATCCCCTTCCTTACTCACTTTGTTCAGCACCCTGGCCTTCTTGTTGGTCTCCGGCATCCTGAAAGGATTCCTACCACAGGGTTGCAACTCTCCTTTTTCTTGGGTTTTCCCCATGGCTCTCTCCTGAAATTCATTCACGTCGTGGTGAGCGTGTCACATCCTCAGACGGTTCTCCCTGGCAGTCACATCTACAATAAGAGCCCCGCTCTCCCTTGAGCTGCTTTATTTTTCATGCGTGCAATTTTCACCACCTGCAATTACACGTTGCTAGGATTTATTTATTTGCTTGTTGATGCCAGCACCATTATTATATAAACTCTTTGAGGCCAGGTACTTTATCTTGTTTACTCCTATATCCCCACTAGAATAGTGCCCGGGGATGCTACATATTGATTGACTGAGGAAGCTCCTGGAGATGAGAAACTATTTTATTCACTTCTGAATTCTTCCACCCACTGCCTTGAATATTTCTTGATACAAATTAGATAGTCAAGGGTTATTTGTGAACATGCTAGAATTAAGTCTGGAAGTGATTCATAACAACTTCTGAAGCAGTCTTCTTTTGATTAAAGTCTTTAATCAGGTAGTTTGTGAAAGCAAATTTCCATAATTTCTGGGTCACAAAGGTTCTGGTTTCTGTCTTCCTAAGTGTCCAGCAAGTCTGAATATTTGATGTTCCTATTTCTGGCAGGCTCCTGGGGTAAGGTTTATTTTATTTGTTCTGATAAGTGTGCAAAAATTGTGATATTTGAGTATCTTTGATTACTTTTTTGCAGTCATCTGGGAAGATATATGAGCCATGCATAGAAGTATTCTTCTGAGTGAATCATTTCTTACATTTTTAGATGCAAATCTGAGTTGTAATAGAACAATGGGGGGGGAAATGTATTTCTTGAGACACATTTTCAGCATCTCATCTTATTGGTAAGGCAAAGGCAAGTCACATTTATATTCCAGACTATATAATGTACTGGAGAAAAGAAGTATATTTTTAAAAATAAGATAACTGAAATTAGGGCTCCTACGTGCCTCTTTTGAGCCATGCGCATATTTTTAACTGGTCTCTTGACAAAAGAAATCTTTTTTCTAGGGATTTCTTCGTATTCTAGAGACCTGGAGCTGCCGGTGACAGACCCTTGCTAGCAGAAACACATCGGCATGTCTGGATCATTATTCTTTACTGATAAAATTGTCTATCTTAACCACTCTGTATCCCCTTTGTATTTCAATTTTACTATAATATTAAACACTGCAGAAATAGGAATGCTAATTTTTCACATCCCTCTTTTATGTGCTCCCTTTATTTTGCCAAAAAATTATTCAATAAATTGTGCATAGGGTTCATTAATCCTCACCTGTATGCCTTAATTTTTTTTTCTTGTTAGAGGTAAAAATATGGTATTCTGTATTTCTAAATAAAGTCCCCCACTTTTTTTTTTTCCTTGGGCTGTTCATTGTGCCCTTTTCCTGAGGTGTATAATTGGCTTCTCCAGTCATATATCTCAAAGTATACACCACCAACTGAGTTGGGAAAATGTAGCATTACTAAATTTAAATGCAACAATTCTGTGCATTCAAATATAATATACACCAAGAAGATGTATTATCTTAGTCTGCCAGAAAGCCACTTTAGTGTTTCAGACAACAAATTGCTCTTGGTACATTTTCTACTCCAATATATTCCAGAACTGAATAAAAATAAAAGGTACAATTCTGACTGTTATCACTAACAATTTGCTTCTTTTTATGGCACATTTTAGATTTTTCTTAATGTGGGTGATTTAATTTCACAAAGAATGTTTCATCTCAGTGTCTGGGTGTTCCTTACCTATCATATTTCTGCAGTTATGAAAATGAACAGATGCCAAGCCTAAAAATTCATATTTTTGAATCCACAAATTATATTGAATTATGACTAACTGTTCGCAGAAGTAGTGTTGCATAGTGTTAAGAGTCAGTATCTTGGAACCAGATTGTTGAAAGACTCATCTCAACTCTGCCACCTACCAGGATTGGATAAATTAGGTAACTACCTAGTGCCTCAGTTTCCCCAGTGAAATACACATGATAATAGCACTAACCTCATATAGATGTGTTGAGCTTTACAAAAAATATGTGTACTAGGCAATAAGTAGTATTATTTCCAAAAACCAATTTTTTTCTGAAATATAATATCGGATCCTTATTGTGTATCCAATATTGTATTAGGCACTCGGAGATACAACTGTGGTCATGATAGACATGGTCTACATACTTTCAGAAAAGCTGACTGAATTTTAGTACAGTATAAATGGTACAAAACTGTATCCCTAACCACTTTGCACTGCTATGATTGCTACAGCCCTGTTCCATCATCTCTGGCCTCCAAACTGACCGCCCCCCCCCCCCACAGGCCACTTCTATTGCCCCTTCAATCTACTCTAATTGTAGCAGCCTGGAAGAATCTTTTTAAAAGGTTAGTCTGATTATATCATTTCTCTAGTCAAAACACAGCAGCAGAGGTTTCCATTTCACACAGAGTAAAAGCTGAATTCCTTAAAGAGGTTTGCAAGGTCTAGCATGAACTGCCCATTCTTCTCTGACCTCTTCTCCTGCATCTTCTCACTTACTCTGTCCCAGCCCTTGTGGTTTCCTTGCTATGTCTCAGGTCCACCAGGCAATCTCTCAGCTCAGGGCCTGGGCACTAGCTAATCTCTCTTCCTCGAAATCCATATGACTAATGTCCTTAACCTTTTTCAAATTTTTGCAAAAATACCACTTTTTTAATAGATTTTATTTTATTTATTTGACAGAGATCGCAAGTAGGCAGAGAGTCAGGCAGAGAGATAGAGGAGGAGGAAGCAGGCTCCCTGTCGAGCAAAGAACCCGATGTTGGGCTTGATCCCAGGACTCTGGGTTCATGACCCAATCCGAAAGCAGAGGCTTTAACCCACTGAGCCACCCAGGCACCCAAAATACCACCTTTAATGAGGCCTACCTGACTGCTCTATTTTTTCTCTTTTCCCAAAATACTTAGCACTTTCCAGCATAAAATATAACTTATATATTTGTTATATTTTCTACTTGTGTCATTCTTCCACCAGGATGTAAGGTGCATAAGAGAAGGGACTTGTTTTGTTTATGGGTATATCTCAGAAACACAGAAAAATGCCTGACACTTAGTAGGTACTCAGTAAATATGTTTAATTTATGCTAAGTCAGAGTGTTTAAATTCAATGATAGGTTCTTTTCAAAATAAACTGGAGCACGGAAGAAAGAAAGGAACTTTAATACATTTATTCCAAAGTGTGTCACTATACCAAATTACATTAGGATCTATTCATCTAGATGCTGCTTAAGCCTACATTTATTCTTTTAAGCATCTTTCAAGTTAGTGAGTATTCATCATGGGATGATTTCATTCTTTGGAAACAGTGTGAATATGGTAAATAAATAAATTGGTTAAAATAACATTTTTAGAAAGGAAATAAGGGAGGAAGGAAAGATGTGACTCAAATAATGAGACCAATTGTCTTGAGTCACTAGGGAACCAACAGTTTCAAAATGCTCTGGACAATGGAAGGAGGATACTCACTGGTAGCATAACAAAAAGATTACTCTGATATGTAAGAGTCAGTAAGGTTTCAAAGTCTCAATGAGTGTTTATTAATTTACATAAAAACCAATGGTATAATTCTATCATGCAGATTAATCCACTCTTAAGTTGGTAATAAACATTTTAAGGTGTACACATTTGGATTGGAGCCCGAAGAGATAGAGTGTAATATAGCAGAAAAAGCACCGTTTAAAGCCGTATAGACCTGAGGTCATTTTCCAGTTAACCACTTTATGTTATATGATGTTGGATAACGACCTTAAGTCACACTCAGAGGAGTCTCAGTTTTTTTCAATAGTAATATAACCATTAGAATTCCCATTCCACAATAAAAATCATTGGCAGAATGGAAAGAAAGAAAGTGCACGTAGGTAACAAACATCATGGTTAGCTCAGGAAACTCATAAGTAAGCCATTAATACCTACCAGGTATTGGGTAGAGAGCTTTGCTTGTATTATCATGCTCAGTTTTTATAATAACCCCACAAGTTAAGTAGCAGTATTATTTTTATCTTGCATATAGGGGAATTGGAGTTTAGGGAGGCTGAGGAAAACAAGGGCTGATTCACTTTGCCCTTACCCTCAATTTTTTTTTTAAATATATATTTGATTTTCATTAGCTTCAGCAGTACTACTAAGAAGAGCCTATCACTGTGCCTATATTTTTCTTTAATGAAAAATAAAATTGAAGAAAGCTGTTAAGAAAATTTTCTTATTAATTATTTTTATTAACATATATTATGTACCCCAGGGGTACAGGTATGTGAATCATCAGGCTTTCACACGTCATAGCACTCACCACTTCACATACTCTCCCCAATGTCCATAACCCAACCACCCTCTTCATATCCGACCTGCCCCCCAGAAACCCTCAGTTTGTTTTGTGAGATTAAGAGTCTCTTATGGTTTGTCTCCCTCCTGATCCCATCTTGTTTCATTTTTCCTTTCCTCCCCCACAAAGCCCCAACTCTGCCTCTCAATTTCCTCATCTCAGGGAGATCATATGGTAATTGTCTTTCTCTAATTGACTTATTTCGCTCAGCGTAATACCCTCTAGTTCCATCCACGTTGTCGCAAATGACGAGATTTCATTTCTTTTGATGGTTGCACAGTATTCCATTGTATATATACACCAAATCTTCTTTGTCCATTCATCTCTTGATGGACATCTAGGTTCTTTCCATAGGTTGGCTATTGTGGACTTTGCTGCTATAAACATTCGGGTGCACGTGCCCCTTTGGATCACTATGTTTGTATCTTTAGGGTAAATACCCAGTCGTGCGATTGCTGGCTCATAGAGTAGCTCTATTTTCAGTTTTATGAGAAACCTCTATGCTGTTTTCCAGAGTGGTTGCACCAGCTTGCATTCCCACCAACAGTGTAGGAGGAGTCCCCTTTCTCTGCATCCTCACCCACATCTGTCATTTCTTGACTTGTTAATTTTAGCCATTCTGACTGGTGTGAGGTAATATCTCATTGTGGTTTTGATTTGTATTCCCCTGATGCCAAGTGATGTGGAGCATTTTTTCATGTGTCTGTTGGCCATCTAGATGTCTTCTTTGCAGAAATGTCTGTTCATGTCCTCTGCCCATTTCTTGATTGGATTATTTGTTCTTTGGGTGTTGAGTTTGAGAAGTTCTTTATCGACTTTGGATACTAGCCCATTATCTAATATGTCATTTGTAAAGATCTTCTCCCATTCTGTCATTACTCCCATTGTCTTTTGGTTTTGTTGACTGTTTGCTTTGCAAAAGCTTTTGATCTTGATGAAGTCCCAATAGTTCATTTTTGCCCTTGCTTCCCTTGCCTTTGGTGATGTTTCTGGGAAGAAGTTGCTGTGGCTGAGGTCAAAGAGTTTGCTGCCTGTATTTTTCTCAAGAATTTTGATGGATTCCTGTCTCACATTGAGGTCTTTCATCCATTTGGAGCTATTTTTGTGTGTGGTGTAAGGAAATGGTCCAATTTCATTTTTCTGTATGTGGCTGTCCAATTTTCCAAACACCATTTTTTTTTTAAGTTATTTGACAGAGATCACAAGTAGGCAGAGAGGTAGGCAGAGAGAGGGAGAGGAGGAAGCAGGCTTCCTGCTGAGCAGAAAGCCCGATGTGGGGCTCAATCCCAGGACTCTGGGATCATGACCTGAGGCAAAGGCAGAGGATTTAACCCACTGACACCCAGGTTTCCCCCATCACCATTTCTTGAAGAGACTATCTTTTTTCCATTGGACATTCTTTCTTGCTTTGTCAAAGATTAGTTGACCATAAAGCTGAGGGTCTATTTCTGGGCTCACTATTCTGTTCCACTGATCTGTGTGTCTGTTTTTGTGCCAGTACCATACTGTCTTGATGATGACAGCTTTGTAATAGAGCTTGAAGTCTGTAATTGTGATGCCACCAACTTTGGCTTTCTTTTTCAACATTTCCTCTGGCTATTCAGGGTCTTCTCTTGTTCCATATAAATTTTAGGATTATTTGTTCCGTTTCTTTGAAAAAAATGGATGGGATTTTGATAGGGATTGCATTAAATGTATAGATTGCTTTAGGTAGCATAGATATTTTCACAATATTTGTTCTTCCAATCCAGGAGCATGGAACATTTTTCCATTTCTTTGTGTCTTCCTCGATTTCTTTCATGACTACTTTGTAGTTTTCTGAGTACAGATTCTTTGTCTCTTTGGTTAGGTTCATTCCTGGATATCTTATTGTTTTGGGTGCAATTATAAATGAAATTGACTCCTTAATTTCACTTTGTTCTGTCTTGTTGTTGGTGTAAAGAAATGCAACTGATTTCTGTGCATTGATTTTATATCCTGACACTTTACTGAATTCCTGTACAAGTTCTATCAGTTTTGGAGTGGAGTCTTTTGTGTTTTGCATGGAAAACACATCAAAACACAAAACACACACAAAACATCACCTGCAAAGAGTGAGAATTTGACAACTTCTTTGCCAATTCAGATGCCTTTTATTTCTTTTTGTTGTCTGATTGCTGAGGCTAGGACTTCTAGTACTATGTTGAATAGCAGTGGTGATAATGGACATCCCTGCTGTGTTCCTGATCTTAGCGGAAAAGCTCTCAGTTTTTTTCCCCACTGAGAATGATATTGGCTGTGGGTTTTCATAGATGGCTTTGATGATATCGAGGAATGTATCCTCTATCCCTACATTTTGAAGACTTTCGATCAAGAAAGTATGCTATACCTTGTCAAATGCTTTTTCAGCATCTATTTACAGTATCATATGGTTCTTGCTCTTTCTTTTATTAATGTATTGTATCCCATTGATTTGCAGATATTGAACCAACCTTGCAGCCCTGGAATAAATCCCACTTGGTCATGGTGAATAATCCTTTTAATGTACTCTTGGATCTATTGGCTAGTATTTTGGGAGAATTTTCACATCTGTGTTCATCAAGGATATTGGTCTGTAATTCTCTTTTTTGATGGGGTCTTTGTCTGGTTTTGGGATCAAGGTAATGCTGGCCTGATAAAATGAGTTTGGCAGTTTTCCTTCTGTTTCTATTTTTCGAACAGTTTCAGAACAATGGGTGTTAATTCTTTAATTAATTAATTCTTTAATTTAATTCTTCTTTAAATGTTTGTTAGAATTCCCCTGGGAAGCCATCTGGACCTGGGCTCCTGTTTGTTGGGAGATTTTTGATGACTCTTTCAATCTCCTTACTGGTTATGGGTTTGTTCATGTTTTTTATTTCTTCCTGGCTCAGTTTTGGTAGTTTATATGTCTCTAGGAATGCATCCATTTCTTCCAGATTGTCAAATTTGCTGGCGTATAGTTGCTCATAATATGTTCTTATAATTGTTTGTATTTCTTTGGTGTTGGTTGTGATCTCTCCTCTATCATTCATGATTTTATTTATTTGGAACTTTCTCTTTTCTTTTTGATAAGTCTGGCCAGGGGTTTATCAATCTTATTAATTATTTCAAAGAACCACCTCCTAGTTTCATTGATTTGTTCTACTCTTCTTTTGGTTTCTATTTCATTGATTTCTGCTCTGATCTTTATGATTTCTCTTTGCTTTTTATGCTTCTTTGCTGTTTTTTCTCCAGCTCCTTTAGTTGTAGGGTTAGGTTGTGTACTTGAGACTTTTCTCATTTCTTGAGAAAGATTTGTATCGGTATATACTTTCCTCTCAGGACTGCTTTTGCTGTGTCCCACAGATTTTGAACAGCTCTGTTTTCATTTTCATTTGTTTCCATAAATTTTTTTCAATTCTTCTTTAATTTCCTGGTTGACCTATTCATTCTTTAGTAGGATGCTCTTTAGCCTCTGTGTATTTGAGTTCTTCTATTGAGTTCTTTCTAACTTTACTCTTGTGATTGAGGTCTAGTTTCAGAGCACTGTGGTTGAAAATACACAGGGAATGATCCCAATCTTTTGGTACCGGTTGAGACCTGATTTGTGACCCAGGATGTGATCTGTTTTGGAGAATGTTCCATGTGCACTAGAGAAGAATGTGTATTCTATTGCTTTGGGATGGAATGTTCTGAATAAATGTGTGATGTCCATCTGGTCTAGTGTGTCATTTAAGGCCTTTATTTCCTTGTTCATCTTTTGCTTGAATGATCTGTCCCTTTCAGTGAGGAGGATTTAAAGTCCCCTACTATTATTGTATTATTGTCAGTGTGTTTCTTTGATTTTGTTATTAATTGGTTTATATAGTTGGCTGCTCCCATTTAGGGGCATAGATATTTACCGTTTTTAGATCTTCTTGTTGGACAGACCCTTTGAGTATGATATAGTTTCCTTCCTCATCTCTTATAATCTTTGGCTTGTCTAATTTATCTGATGTAAGGATTGCTACCCCAGCTTACTTTTGATGTCCACTAGCATGGTAAATTATTTTCCACCCCCTCACTTAAAATCTAGAGGTGTATTTTGGGTCTAAAATGAGTTTCTTGTAAACAGCATATTGATGGGTTTTATTTTTTTATCCAGTCTGATACCCTATGTCTTTTGAGTGGGCCATTTAGCCCATCTACATTCAAGGTAACTATTGAAAGATATGAATTTAGTGCCATTATATTGCCTTTAAAGTGACTGTTACTGTATATTGTGTCCATTTCTTTCTGGTATACTACTTTTAGGCTCCGTCTTTGCTTTGGAGACCCCTTTCAATATTTCCTATATGGCTGTTTTGGTGTTTGCAAATTCTTTTAATTTTTGGTTGTCCTGGAAGCTTTTTATTTCTCCTTCCATTTTCAGTGATAGCCTAGCTGGATGTGGTATTCTTGGCTTCATATTTTTCTCATTTAGTGTTCTGAATATATCATGCCAGTTCTTTCTGGCCTGCCAGGTCTCTGTGGGTAAGTCTGCTGCCAATCTAATATTTCTACCATTGTATGCTACAGACTTCTTGTCCCAAGCTGCTTTCAGGATTTTCTCTTTGTCACTAAGACTAGTAAGTTTTCTATTAGATGATGGGGTGTGAACCTATTTTTATTGATTTTGAGGGGGATTCTCTGCTTCTTCTGGATTTTGATGCTTGTTCTCTTTGCCATATTAGGCAAATTCTCTACACTAATTCTCTCCAATATACTTTCTTCTCCTCTCTCCCTTTCTTCTTCTGGAATCCCAATTATTCTAATATTGTTTTTCTTATGGTATCACTTATCTCTTGAATTCACCCCTCATGGGCCAGTCGTTGTTTGTCTCTCTTTTCCTCAGCTTCTTTATTCCCCGTCATTTGGTCTTCTATATCACTAATTCTCTCTTCTGCTTCTTTATCCTAGCAGTAAGAGCCTCCATTCTTGATTGCACCTCATTAATTCCTTTTTTGATTTCATTTTTGTTAGATTTTAGTTCTTTTATTTCTCTAGAAAGGGCTTTTATTTCTCTGGACAGTGTTTCTCTAATGTCTTCCATGCCTTTTTCAAGCCTGGCTAACACCTTGAGAATCATCATTCTGAACTCTAGATCTGACATATTACCAATGTCTGTATTGATTATGTCCCTAGCTATCAGTACTGCATCTTGTTCTTTTTTTTTGTGGTGAGTTTTTCAGCCTTGTCATTTTATCTAGATAAGAATATATGAATGAGAGAATAAAATGCTAAAAGAGTGGCAAGACCCCAGAAAAATGCATGCTAACCAAATCAGAGGAGACCCTAAATCAGGGGGAGAAGAAAGGAGGTAAAAAGAAATTTAAAAATAAATAAATCATATATATGTGTGTGGATTTATATGTGTATACATACGTACATATATATGTGTGTGTGTATATATATATATATTTTTTTTTTTAACGACTGATGAATATAACAGAGCCACCCACTTGATTTTGGGTGTATTTTGGGCTCTTAGAAGAAACTATCTCACAAAATTTTAAAGAAAGAAAAATATAAGGATAAACATGATGAAGGGATGGATATGACTGTAAATATGAAAATTTAAGAAATTCTAAAGAAGGAATTGATAAGTTGGTTGGAAAAAGAAAGAAGAAGAAAAAAAAAAGAGAGAATGGGGAGAGACTATGCTCAGGCTGGAGACTAGAACAAGCCCTGTGCTTTGTGCATAGATTTAGAGTATATTTTGATCTATTAGAAGAAATTGTATCCCAAAATTTAAAAAAAAAAAAACCCTATATGTGAAAAAATAAGGTTAAATGCAATAAAGGATAAAATATGACTATAATAATGAAGGTTTAAAAAGATTTTTTGTTAGAAAGGCCTTGTTAAGATAAACAAGTTAAAAATGTTGAAAGAGGAAAAGTTTAAAAAATTAAAATAAGAAAAAAAATAAAATTAAAAAAATTTAACTTTGCAAGACTAAAGGATCATGGGGAGAAAGCCATTAATTCCATGCAGTGCTTTTCTCTGGAGTTCTGCTGTTCTCCTCGATCGATGAGCTTGGTCTTGGCTGGATGTTCTTGCTGATCTTCTGGGGGTGATGCCTGTTGTAGTGATTTTCAGATGTCTTTGCCTGAGGTGGAATTGTACCACCCTTGCCATGGCCAGCCTAAGAATCTGCTTGAGTTCACTCTGGGGAGTTTTTGTTCCCTGAGTGCTTTTTGTTGAGCTCTGGAGGACGGGAATGAAAATGGTGACCCCAATCTCCAGCCCAGAGGAGCCGAGAGCTCAGGACCCAAATCCTCAGTGCACCCTCACAGAAAAGGGGCAATCACTCCCATCTTCCTGGTCTCTGGCCGTGCTCTGAGCTAACCTGGCCTGTGACAAAGTGTTTCTGTCTCTGATACACAGCCCTATTTGGAATCTCCAAATCCAGCAGATTCCTGCCTCCAGAGGAGGAATGTGAGTCTCCCTGTATCTGCTACTTGTGGGGGGTCCCTGCTCAAAAAGCAGTGGCCCGACTGTGCCATGGATCATGGTTTAAGGTAACCCTGAGCTGAGAGCTCACTCCTCAGCTCTGTCTCTGTAGTCGGCTTCCCCGCTCCAATACCTGGGATCTCTGCCACACTCAGAGACCCTGATTGTTCAGTGATCCCGGGGGTCCTGAGACCACCCTGTCCCTATGAGGGCTCCATCCCCTCTTAGCCTCTGGAGTGATATTCCTCAGTGGAACAGACTTCTAAAAGTTCTGATTTTGTGCTCTGCTGCTCTGCTGCTTGCCAGGAGCCAGCCCCTCCCCCCATGGTCTATCTTCCTGTCACCTCAGATTCACTTCTCCACATGTCCTATCTTTCAGAAAGTGGTTGATTTTCTGTTCCTAGAATTGCTGCTCTTCTTCTCTTTGATCTCCTGTTGAGTTTGTAGGTGTTTGGAATGGTTTGATAACTATAGCTGAACTCCTGCGACCTCATGTCATTCTAGTCTGCTACTCCTCTGCCATCTTGCCTCTCTCCCCTGCTCTCAAGAAAAACTAATAGAAATCCAATCCACAAATATTCTGTTTTGTTTTAGTTTAGGTCACTGTGCATTTTGTGTTCGTAATGTTTATTACTTGAGCTTTTCAATTTATGTCTTCCTCATTACATAGGTAGGTTACTTTGCATTTTGGGTGCTTTTATCTCCAGCTCAGCAGATTTGGAAATTATACATCACTGTACTTAAGATATCTTCTAGACTGAAAGTGATTAGAAAACTCAAGGAAAGGAAAAGTGCAAGGGGGTGGGGGAGGCGTGCGGGGGCAGAAATCAAAGGGGAGAGGAACCATGAGAGACTCTGAATTTGGGAAAGAATCTGAGGGTTTGAGAAGGAAGGGGATGGAGGAATGGGATCATGAGTATTAAGGAGGTCACATGTTGCAATGAGCACTGGGTGTCTTATATGCAATTAATTAGTCATGGAACACTACATCAAATACTAATGATGTACTATACAGTGGCTAACTGAATATAATAGTAAAAAATGCTGATGTTATGTAAAAAACAAACAAACAAACAAACAACCTCACTGAATTATTTGTAAATAGGTGTGATAGTGTTTTGTCCATTCTGGAAAAGAATCAGAAGTCTAGAGAAATGGCTTCAGTCAATGTGAAAAACAGAATAGCTGAAAATCTGCTTGTATATAAGAAACATTTAGATTCAATTCACATTACTTTAAATGCAATATTTTTCTGTCTTCTGATGATGAAAGTAGGTATAGTATGAAGGTGGTGCCAATTCTCAGATTTTAAGTTTCTCAAAATGTTCAAGTGTTTGTTCCTCCAGTAGCTTTGAAATGATATGGTCCAGACTCCTCATTTTATAGATGAGAACATTAGGTCCAGAGAACTGAATTGTCTTTCGAAAGGCCATCCAATCAGTAAGCAGTAGAACAGAATCCACTCTTGTTTGCTTCCCTGCAACGATGAAGCTTTCCCTGCAACATTTCTCAATAAAACTTAAACCTAGACTTCTTGGGCTCAAGGAAGATGTGTAATTGACTAAGGACAACAGGAGAAATGTGTAATGAACAACATCAACTTCTGAAATACCAAATAAGACCCTTTCGCATTTTAGGGGAAAGGAAAAAAGAGAAATTTACAGTAAGGACTTGGAAATGCCCTAGAAACACAACTTGGCTCTGGCAAGCACAGATAAGATATTCAAAGTTTAGAGGACACAGAAAAAGCAGGGACTGATGTTTCAGAATTTACCTGAAGGTGAAAGATTTCAAGATGCTGGCCCCGTGGAGAATGAGAAGGTTCAGAACAGAAAGGGTTAACTTCTTGCTATTTAAAGATTGTCCAAATAGAATCAAATGCTTTGTGTAGCCTCTTTAATCTGTGAGTCTCTGTGGAAAGGCACTGTGGGATTTATTTTCGAAACCTCAAGGCCTAGCATGATATTTTCCCCCACAGCACCTAATAACAATTTATGGATTAAAGAAATGGCCAGCCATTGCCTCTACCACTGAGGTGGCCTGTGTTGGAAGTTGTCCCAACAAATGGTAATACCACAGCTGTTTATTAGGGGGCTGGGTTATATCTTCAACTCTCACATTTGCCCTTTGGCCTTTGCCCTAGAAAAAGCCTTGTTGCAGAGGCCATGGGTGTAAAATCTCCGTGGGGTGCTTTCAGGCTGTCCTCATTTTGCCACCAGTCAGTTTCTTTCAGAGGAAACAGAAGAAACTCTAGGCTGCTGTCAGAATAAGAAGTCTGTAAACATTCTCTTTCAGGAAACTCCAATGTATCAAAATCCCACGTTTTAAAATAATAGATAAATTGTGGGTGTGTGTGAAAAATAATTATTTTCCAAGACTATTTTCCAGATGATTCATTTAAAAATAAATTTTTCTGATGTGAGGATATGTAAATAAGAATACCAAGTCTGTCAGAGTAAGCCTGGGAAGAATCCTGTATCTGCATTTTTAATAAACACCCCGGGACTCCAGTGTAGTTATTCTGTCCTTAATATATTTAAAATACATGATCTAATACACATTTATTTAAGGAGGTAACCGTTATATGAAGTGCTTTATTCCTTTCTCTTTGCCATTTTGTAGCATCAAATCTCGCTCTCTAAAATGCTCTTCCTTGACAACAGTACAATTAAAGCTTTAAGAACTCATTGTTAGCTGTTTGGTTTTAGAAAAATGTACAAATGCAGGATTAATTATACTAAGAAAAACTTGTATTATAGTTACCATTAAAACGGCTGTCAAAGACAATTGACCTCTAAAGTCAGGATATTAAAAATGAAACCTGACAAACAGTCTCTTGAGAAAACACAAGAGCCTCAGAGGGAGAAACCTTGGGCTTATGTGGTCACAAAATCGAAGTGAATTTTCCTGAATGTCAAATCCGCAAAGCAGGCAGTAACATTCTTATTGGGGACACATAATCAGAGATCAACCTGTATATTGTCTGGAATGATATTTCCTTTGATCGTTGAGTTCTTTTGGCCAAATTTGCATGCCAATAAATGTCATATATGAATACTGTGGGGATTGTTATTAAAAGGATCTTAAGAATATATATTATCTGCTTTGAGGTAGAAACACACTTGTGTCAAAATCAGTCATGGTTGGGGCACCTGGATGGCTCAGTCAGTTAAGCGGCTGCCTTCTCCAGTCATGACCCAGGGTCCTGGGATTGAGCTCTGCATCACATTCTCTGCGCAGTGGAGAGCCTGCTTCTCCCTCTTCCTCTCCCTACCACTCTGCCTACCTGTAATCTCTATCTCTCTGTCAAATAAATACATGAAATCTTTTAAAAAGTCAATCATGGTCTGATATTGTTGCTGATACTGTTCTGATATTGCTGATTGTCACTCATCGCTTCTGAAAACTGCTCTTTATATTCATCCTGGGCATTTAAGATAATGTAGGGAATTTTTATAACCTTAGACTACACTGAAATTTGTCATAACTCACAGCTTATGTTTCATTAATATAAAAGCTATGCTCAAGGAATGTGGGAATGGGTGAAATCAAACTCAGTTTTGAGTTCTTCAGGGAAAAAAAAAGACATAAGAATTAATTCTAAGCTATTTTTTTTAATTTTAAGTTTTAATTTTTTTAATTTAAATTCAATTAGCCAAGGTATAGTATATCATTAGTTTTTGATACAATGTTCAGGAATTCATTAGTTGAGCTATGTTTTTAATTAACAATCATCATCATAATAATATATATGAAAATTCCATGAGAATTAAGATAGTGTAGTTGACACTAATTCTAAGCAAAATTCCACAGGAGATTTTTCAAAATATGATATTTTGCTTGTTCCGTAAGGAAAACTTGCTCAGTAGAAGGCAGCAGAGAGCTCACAGGACTGCCATCTTTTGGCTTTGTTTTTGTTGCCTGTATTACTACAGTTGTAATAAAGGATGGACGATAGCTAAAGGGTATCTTGAAAACATTTAATACTCATTCATATGAACATGACAAGATTGTGCGCTAGTAATAGCGGAACTGGATAGATTCATAACTGAACACAAAATGTGTAAATGCCAACTACTCAGTCAATGTCATTTGGAAAGGAGGCTCTAGAAATGGCCTAGGGGACCATGCCTCTGGCTCTTTCCAGAAAAATCTAATTATCTGATTAGTAAGTTACAGAAAATGGGAATAGGTATCTTATCCATCCATTGACAGAATCTGAGGCCAACAATTTTAATAGTGAGAAACAATAAACAGGATAACTGGAAACTGACAAGATATGTATAAAAATGACTTGAAGCCAAAATTCACCTAAAGAGTAGGATGTAGGTGTCATTTACTAGCACAATGTGCACAAAGGGCAGTGAAGTTTTGCTGTATGGTTTCATAAAAGGTAATGTAGTCCTAGGCTGCATTAGTAAAAGCATAAGGGAGTTGATTGCCTAGTTATACTGAATTGCTTTAGAACCTAATTTACTATACTTCAGTCAGTGCTGGGAAGCAGGTATCAAACCTGAGTATATCAAGTAAGATTATACAAGGTTATAGGTAAAAAACGGTTTCACACTATGAATGCTTGAAGGAAATGAGGGTGCTTAAGTGGAAGTGATTCAGTGTAATACCAAAAATGTGGATTTGGGCTGTTCTGAATATGCTCTAGAAGTGGACAGGACTTGGGTTTAAGGGGGAGGGCAATAGGGTAGTTCCCAATTCAACAGAAGGTAAAGTTTTTAAATGATTCAATGTTTCTGAACAGAGCGGGTAAAGGAGATCAAGCAAAGATTGAACTCAAAATGGTAGAGACAGTGGTACTGAAGCTTCACATCAAATAAGGCTCCTGATTAGAACCTTGGATTTTAAAGCAGACTCTAGAGCACTCTGCTTCAGGGTGTACCTTGGGAGGTGATGTAGGATAGGAGTTGCTGGTTGGGTATAGCCTGGGGTTTACAAACCAGTTCTATTTGTTTGGATTTGGGTTCCTCGTAACAACTTCTAAGCTAAAGCTTCTGCGGCCAAAAATCAAAGAAAAAAAATAAAGAGGAAAGGAAATTAAAAAAAAAAAAAAAAGACAAGAGACGATAATTTAAGTCTGTAGATGTAGGATTTTATATTATTGCAACAAGTGAGATGTTGAAATGTGTTAAAAATATCTGAAAAAGATACTTCCTCCTTCGAGAGTTTCAAAAAAGTGTGTTCCCAAGTTTGTGCAGGCATGTGCGCGTCCAGCATTCTTGTGTGCATTCTCCTGCCCTCTCTGATACATAAATATGCATTTTAAGAACTCTCTTAGTGCTAAGCTGTGGATATCGTTCGCTGATTTGTCCCATATGCGCAACACTCACGACTCTGATCTTCCTGCTAGTTTAAAAGCATAGTAAACATAGAGGACCCTGGGAGGCTCAGCTGGTTGAGTATCCGAGTCTTGGTTTTAGCTCCAGTCATGACCTCGGGGTCTTGAGCTCAAGCCCCACATCAGGCTCCTCGCTCAGTCCTTTATTTAAATAAATCTTTTAAAAACTAGTAAAAATATTCTCTCAGGTGATTCAAAGACATAAACGCACCTTACATACAATTAAGGTAAATATCCAATACCCAGGTATCCTTTCAGGGAAATGAGGAAAGCTTCTTTTTTTCGATGTTCCATGTGGTTGCAGGTCATTAGATGTGGCATCTACGTAAAGAGGGTCTCAAGTGAACCGAGAGCTCTGAAAAACTCTTTTAGGTCAAGACAGCATGTGTCTACACATTTCTGTGTTTCAAAGTTAAATACCATATTTAAGTATATGTGTTGTAACATTCTGTAATTCAGTAATGGAAGAAATCAGTTATACATAGGATTATAAAAAATAGAACCAATTAAGTGAAGAATACCTAAATTCATTCTTTCTACAAGTATTTATTGAGTACCTTCAATGTGTCAGGCATGGTTTTAAGCACAAAGGACACAATAGCCAACCTTGATCTTGTGAAGGTTATATTCTAGTAGGGAAACAGATAATATGCAGATAAACCTGTTAGGTGGTGATAAATGCCATTAAAGATAGAGTAGGGTCAATGGATAGAGAATAGTGGGGGCTTCTACTTTCGATAGATGTATGAAAATATAAAGTTTATGCAACAAAGCTTGAGCATCAGTCTGGATGCTCATAAAGAAAAATTAGGTGGCCCGTTTTCATAATGTTGATGTTTCAAAGGTTTTGTGTAGAGCAGGTATCCTCTGCCTGCTCTAGCTCCTCTCTACCCTTATTACGTATCTCCTGCTTAGTACTTTGGTATCCTTTTAACTTCCTCAAAATGACCAGGGTTCTGCAGGATTGTGTTACTTGCAACTTTCCTCCCCTTGACTGATCTGCTAAAAATAGAGAGTTCTAAAGTAATGTCACTTCTATTTTTTTGGCCCACAAATGTACTATTTCTTTTTCTTTCTTTTTTTTTTTTAAGATTTTATTTATTTATTTGACAAAGAGAGATGACAAGCAGACAGAGAGGCAGGCAGAGAGAGAGGAGGAAGCAGGCTCCCCGCTGAGCAGAGAGCCCGATGCGGGGCTCAATCCCAGGACCCTAAGATCATGACCTGAGTGGAGGGCAGAAGCTTTAACCCACTGAGCCACCCAGGTGCCCCCAAATGTACTTTTTCTTAAATTGTTTTCTAATGTATATACATTTTTCTACTTAAGTACATTTATTCTCCTATTTTCATTTTTTTATAAGCACATCAACTGTGTCACTGGCATATGACTCTATCTTTTCTCTCTCTCCAGGATATTTTTTCCTCTGCATAGTATTATAATAACAAACAGATAAAGATAGCATCTGCAGAGCACCTGGGTGGCTCAGTGGGTTAAGCCTCTGCCTTTAGCTCAGGTCATGATCTCAGGGTCCTGGGGATTGAGCCTCACATCTGGCTTTCTGCTCAGTGGGAGCCTGGTTCCCCCTCTCTCTCTGCCTGCCTGTCTGCCTACTTGTGACCTCTCTCTCTCTGTCAAATAAATAAATAAATAAAACACACATATCATATTTAAAAAAAAAAAGCATCTGCTTCGTCAAGAAAGGGCTGGAGGTCACATTTGTGTTTTCATATTTGAACTAATTTCTTTAAATGAAATATCCAAGAAATGCTCTGTTTACTGTAGACAAACAAATATATTAGTTTGGATTTTTCAAGTGAACTCTTCAAATAAATGTTAAATTTTATCAAATATGAAATTCTATAAAGAGTGATATCATTGGGATACCATTGTGTAAAAAAAAACAAACTATAGTAGCATTGCTTAAACCATAAAATAGATTCTTGACAAGATTTGTATTAACTTTGGTGTCTATCCCATAGTCTTACATATAACTTTATAAATTTTTATCAGATGAACCTATACTAACTCTCTTTCTTACCCCCCATTATATTAAGTGTTTGTGTCTCCAGTGTCTCTATCCTGCAAGCATAAGTTATTTTGATTTTTAAGCATCTGGAAAAGGTGAAGGGACAATGTGATGACATGGAAGCCTTTTCTTAGGGACTAGAGGGCCTTTGATAATATTTTAAAGATCCCATTTGGTTATAATTTGTAACAGTCTTATAAAATGTATTCTGTTGTTGTTAGCTTATGGCTAAACATTTTATGATTCCAGATTCATTCCTTTGCATAACTATGGAAATATCTTTGTAAGTTTAACACTTGAAAAAATATATATATAATAAACAATATTTATGTTACAACTTACAGAGTGTATGATGCACTCACAAATATCCCTGTGTCATTCTGCATCTTTTTTGTAAGTGAATTCAGGTGCAGAAAGCAGTTGACATATAAAAAGAATATACAGGTTTAAAGGCACTTGAGGCAATATATTGAGATGAAAGAACTCTGAAAAAATAAAATAGATAAAGCAAAATAAAAAATAAGGCCTTCAGGTTAGGTCTGGCAGTGTCATTAAGGTAATTCACTGTCAAGGGTTGCCTGGGTGCCTCAGTGGGTTAAAGCCTCTGTCTTTGGCTCAGGTCATGATCCCCGAGTCCTGGGATCGAGCTCTGCATCGGACTCTCTGCTTGGCGGGGAGCCTGCTTCCTCCTCTCTCTCTGCCTACCTCTTTGCCTACTTGTGATTTCTGTCAAATAAATAAATAAAATCTTTAGAAAGAAAAAAAGTAATTCACTGTTGAGTCGGGAAACTGGGTGAAGGCTTGGAGGGAAGGCTTCCGTAGTGCGCTTCCTGGTAGGTGTCAGTACAGGATGACAGATGTGTGCGTGCCTCAGAGGCAGAGTAACTGGGAAACTGGCCAGGATTAGGCAAAAGTGATGTGGACTCTCGTGAACTAGAGCCCACCTCCCCTGGCCGAAGGCATTAAATTAAAAATACTGAAACATGGTGGAGAACTGTAGTATCTCTTTTAGCCTCTAACATTCTTTTGTGTTGGATTCTCAGAATCAACATGTATTTATTGGGTACCTAAAGTATAAAACTTTGTTAGGACTTGAGAGGGACGACATCAAACTGTGAATTACGGTTTCTGCTTTTGAAGCACATAATTTAGCTAAAGAAAGAAAGAGGTCGAGGAAATGAAGAGGCTAGTTCTTCAAGTGACATGAGGAAAGCTTTCTAATTATTTAACAAAAAATAGCCTTGCCTCCTCTCAGAAAACCTTGGGTGTGTTGTCCCCACTTGCTGTAGACACTTGCAGAATGGAAATATCCTCTAGCAAGAGGCACTAAGGAAAGACCACTGAGGAGGTAAAGCTTAAATTCAAGATTCAGATGTAGGATCCTGAACCAGGACAGCATGGTGTGACGGCCCAAGCCAGGAGCTGAAGTTGAGGAATCCGGCTATAAGCACTGTTAAGGAATCTTTCTGTTTCTTGTTTTTTGGTGAGTAGAAGATTCCTGTTGGGAAAGTGAGTTGTAAAATTGATACATAGACTCTGAGTGTTTCTGATGCATTGTGATATTAGCTAAACATTTGGTTGTGGTATGTACATTTCAAGGTTAAGGCTAGAAACTTTTGCACAGACTTACTTGGTGAATAAACATGTTCATTTGATCACAACAAAATAAATTTATCCCCTTTGTATTTGCATTTTTATCCTACTAAGCATCTTTTTTCTCTACATCGTTGTCCCTAGTTATAATCTTTTTGTTCAGCAAAATATCTTTCACCATTGTTACCAAATGCTAGGAAATGTGGGATGATGTGGCAAGGTGTATCCAGATAGATGGCCTAATAATGACAAACACTGGTGTTGTGCTTTGAAATGTATAAGCATTTTCACGTATGTTTTAACATTTCTTTCAAGAATCCCACAGCATACATTGCATTATTCTTCATTTTACAATAAAGAAAATATTTTTAAGAGATTCAAAAGAGAAGCCATTTCCATGTCTATCGAGTATGATTAACACCATTATGGCACATGGTAGAAGGCAACAACATTAGAACTGGAAGATCTCATAGTCTATGACTGTCATGACATTGATTTAAGAACTATTTATAGAGCACCCACCATGTGCTAGGGCACTGTACTACTTTCTGAGCACAGATAATAAATAAGGCAAACGAGGTTATTCGTTTCTACATTCTACAAAGGTAGTTTTCCCATAGTTTACCAATCTAGGACCCAGATTCTCTGATTTCCAGGCTGTGCTCTTTCCACTATATCAACTATATCCACATATGTTTTTGGTTGAATATTTTTATCAGTAGTTCAGGATTCACTGTGATCCAGGGTGGGTAAAAAACAAGTGTTCCTAGAGTAAAATGAGATCTCTGAAATATGTGTTGAATATAAGTGAAATTGCCGAGATGTTTATGACAGGAGTAAATGCTTAGGGCAATTGCAGCTGCCAAGAGTGGATCTTATTTTGTTTTCATGGTTGTGCGACCAAAGAACTATATACTCAGATGCATTTCTCCCTCTCTTTAATTTGGGAGCAATAGGTTGCAGAAGGGTGTACTGCAAGAATAAAGAAGACTGTGAATTAAGAATATAAAAACTTAAGAAAGGAGCCTTCTGTACACATATGCGCGCGCGCACACACACACACACACACAACCATCTTTTGCAACAGTGATTCTGGATACATCCTTGTCATTTCACCGATAATATAATAGGCATGCATTATTCAAAAATAAATGACAAAACCATCTTATATATAACTAAGGTTCACTTAAAGATTATTTCTGCTGACTAAGCACATGGAAAAGACACTTTATTACTTCAATTACTCCAGCAAGATCACACCTGGTGCTAGATGCATGGTTCAAGAACTTTAGTGCATTAGCTTAGCAGTTAGGTTATTAATCACGAGTGTCAAGTCCTTTCTGCTAATTAACCTTAATTGAGCTCTCTGTTACGGAAGCACCATTACCAATGAAACAACTTAGCAATGATACCAAAATAACAGAGCATGGTAAAACCCAAGATTAACATTACCTCCTGTACTTGAATAGCAATGCCTTATACACTTTGCTATAATACAGAATCTTATATCTTCTATCAAAAATTAAAAATTACATAGAGCAAAAGTTGGTAGAATATGTATAAAATTTGCATAATAAAATCATTTAGAAAGCATTTTGAAAACAACCTGTGTTTGCATTTTATATTTAAAAGCAAGTAGATGATAGCATTTTAATAGAAATACAAAGAATTTTAAAGATTCAAAGATTAAAATCTCACATCATCCATTAGTTAATGTGACTGTAAACTTAGTCATGCTTGAAACTCAATCTTTATTTCATTTATGTTCAGTATTATTTCCAATAGTCCCACAAACTGTCCATTAGAATAGAATTCTGCTGCAATAGGCAGCTTTATTAATCTGCCCGGAGAAATGCAGTGCAATTAATTCTAAATTTGATAACCAGCGAGCACTTCAAATGTTCAATAGGTTATTTATTAAAAAGCAAATCAAAAAGAAATAAGCTTTACTGCCAATGAACAGAATGCTTGGATTTAAAAATGGCCAGAAGGCTACTGGTATTAATAAGCTTTGTCAAATTCATTTTCAGACATGCATGGAGGAGTGCATACTATTTTTCTATTCATGTCACAGTGCCTGTCAAAAGGAGAGCTCAGATACCTTGGGGAAAGCTTTCTGATGTGCAAGTATTTGAAAATAAAAAGACAGACATTTAGCAGATTCACGAGGGAAAGGAAACCCCTGAAGAATCTTGAGGAAAGCAGCAACAGTGGAAGTGTTAGGAAAAGGTTTATTGACCTGGATTTGGGCAAGAACAACAAATACAAATACGGGTGATAAAAGTACTAGAAACTTGAAATCCGCATGAATAAGGATTGACATAATATGAAGGAGGCAACCCAGGCCAGGAGTGAATACATTACCATTTGTTTACGTTGTAATTACAGAGGTAGAACGCAAACACCAGAGAAGTGGTCCCATTTCATTGGGAAGTTACGCATATTGTTAACATTTGACCATAGGGACTTAATGGAGTATGAAAAACGACCACCACCTACTCGAAATGCCTAAAACTTGGGTTCAGATAATAGTCAACAGGTGTATGTAACTACAAATACATGACTTATGTTCTGATACTTCATTGGCACCATCCAATAGACATTTCTGTGATGATAGAAATGTTCTGTATCTAAGCTGTCCAATAAGGTAGTGCTTGATTTCATGAAATGACAGCAAGCTTGAACCTTCAGGTTTAACTGGCCTACCATCTCTCAAAAAAAAAAAAAATACATGATTTCAAAAATTGTGAATAACGTATCCCATCCCTGTGAGTTTACTATATTTCAAAGACAACCAAAAAACAAAAACTCTCACAGCTTATGCGTATTTTTCTCTCTTTTCATTCAGCGAGGATGATACCTTGTAACAAATATCTATAATTTTTGTAGCTATTTTGTTAAATCTTTTATTAAAATAACAACATTAGGCCATTTAAGATAATGATGCATTTTCCACCATTAGTAAAAGAAAATGTCATACATAAATCTAGAAATTTGGGGCACCTGGGTGGCTCAGTTGTTGAACATCTGCCTTTGGCTCAGGTCATGATCCCGGGGTCCTGGGATTGAGCCCCCCGTCGCATCTGGCTCCCTGCTTGGCGGGGAGCCTTCTTCTCCCTCTCTCTTTGCACTCCCCCTGCTTGTGTTCCCGCTCTTGCTGTGTGTCTCTTTGTCAAATAAATAAATAAATAATCTTAAGAAAAATTTAAAAAATGAATCTAGAAATTTTATTTTCACGTTTATATTAATGGCATATATTAATATATACTACTAGTATACTATGTTCATATAATCTCACCCAGGTGCTTTTTTGTAAAAATTATTTTTAAGATGTAATCTATCTGAAGAAGGAAAGCAATACATGATTATAATTAAAGTAAGTTATATAATCAGAAAAATAAGAAAATTTTGCATAATCTTTATTATGCTAATGAGTATTTCTACTTTTTTAAAAAATCAAAGTAATTAACTATTTTACTTACCACTTTTTTTTCCCAATTCACCATAATTGACTCTATTCTGCTGTTCTTAGGTTTATCTTGTTATTTTTTTCAAACTTCTTAAGCATTCACTTTTTTAATCTCGTTTCTTCAATGTACACCTTTAGTCTCACGTCCTAGGTTTTGATATGGAATGTTTTATTGTTATTTACTATAATTTGCAATAGCAGTATTAATTGCCTTTGATTCGATAATTAATTAGGATAGAAGTTTTTAAATTCCAAATGATTGTTCTTCTTTCCTCTTTTATTTATTCCCACATGCATGGGTTTGTGGTCTGAGAATGTAGTCTCTATTTGTGTCCACTGCAGTTAATTAGAAGAGCTGGTGGAAAGTAGCTTAAACATTAACAGTTTATTATCTCACCTAAGAAGTTCAGGGGCCCCAAGTGTGTTATCCCTCTGATCTCACAACACCCATCAATTATTAACAAATGGAAGTTGGATTATCATCTTTGACTTAGACCCATCCTGGTTTATACCATGATATTAAAGATGCTCAAATTGACTTTCAGTTGCCCAGCAGGAAGGGTGGTTTATTGCTAGGTGAGTAGACAACTGACAATATCTGCCTTACAGATAACAAACAAGATACCAGTAGATTTGATCTCTATTATATATAATCACATTTAATCTTATTACATATTACATAGTTTATGTGATTACATGTAATATATAATAACATAAATTATATATGTTATAGAGTGCATACATAAAATTTCATAATGTGAAATTTGGTTCCTCCAAATCAGTTTTGATTCCTCCAAATCAATTTTGATCTCCTGATCTCTGAAGAATTCAGAAAAAGCTGTTAAGGTGCCATTTTTTCTTTTTATGATACTGAAATATTTTCTTTATACTGTTTGTCATATGATCTGTATTTGCTAAGGTACACCTGACCCTTAGTAATTTGGATTATATTAATTCTATTGTTTGTTTTACTATTAGTTGCTTTTATACATCATAATGACATGCTTTGATCTAATTTTCTTAATTTATTGGCTTCTGATTCAACAAATAGTACATTGATTTTCTACGGAAATTCAATATAGAAGTCAGATATGAGCAAATGATTCTCAAACTGGTTACTGAATTTTATAGGAGTGTAAATGTCCAAAGCATTTTGGAAGGCAATTGGACAATTGATGAAGAATTCATACTCAGTGGTTCAACATTTCCTTTTCTAGGAATATAAAAGAAATGCTAAAATGAAAAAAGATGTTTGTACAATGGGGATTCCATTCTGAAAAGCCTTGTGTGTCATTAAAAAAATATAGAAACAATATAACTATATACCTACTTGAGGATTATATATATAATTACATGTAATATATAATTTATATAATTATGTTAAAATATATATATATCTTGATAAAAATATAAATCTTAAAACAATGAGGAAAACCACTGTGTGTTGACATAGACGTTTCTGAGATAAAGTTACAGCCAAAACCAGTAATGTATGATTTCATTTATGTTAAATGAAATACAAAAGCATATATAGCTAAACGAATAGAGAATTTTTTAGAAATATATACTCAAAAGTGTTATCCAGGGCTCCTGGCTGGCTCAGTTGGTTAAACCACTGCCTTCGGCTCAGGTCATGATCTCGGAGTCCAAGGATTGTGTCCCGCATCGGGCTCCCATCTCCATGGGGAGTCTGCTTCTCACTCTGAACTTCTCTCCTGTGCGCTTGTGCTCTCTCTCTCCCTCTCTCTGTCTCTCTCAAATAAATAAATAAGTCTTAAAAAAAAAAAAAGTGTTGTCCATCATTAGTTTTGGCGAAAGGAGGAGAAAGAAATAAAGTAGTAAGAGAAAATAATAGTTTTTTTATGATTCCACTTATATGAGGCATTGAAAATAGGCAAATTCATAGAAACAGAAAATAAAATAGAGGTTATTAGCAGCTGAGAGGAATTGGGAATGGGGGCCTATGTTAATCAGTATAGAGTTTCTGTTTGGGAAGATGAAGAAGTTCTGGAAATGGATAGTAGTGATCGTTCCACAACATTGTAAATGCACTTAATACCACTGAATTATATAACTAAAAAATAGTTACAATGGTAAATTTTATATTGTGTATATTTTATTCCAATTTTAAAACAGGGGTATGTGTGTGTAATTAAGGGAATAGATAAAACAAGATTGGCAAAATATTAAAGATTATTGGATCTAGATGATAGATACATGGAGTTTCTTTTCAACTAGAAAATAGTATTTAATTACACATTCTTAAGTGTTTACAATGAGAATATATTCATAGAAATATTTTTAAAAAGTGATTTTTAACACCCATCTGAAAAAATAAATAGAAAAAAATAGCCAGGAGAATTCTACTTTTTGTTTTTTGGGGTTATTTTTAAAGATTTATTTTATTTGAGAGAGGGTGAGAGGAGAGAGAATGAGCAGGGTAGGGGGAGGAGGCAGAGGGAGAGGATCCTTCAGCAGACTCCCTGCTGAGCAGAGAGCTCTGTGAAGGGCTCAGTCCCAAGAGCCTAAAATCATGATCTGAGGTGAAATCAACAGTCAAATGCTCCACTGAGCCACCCAGGCATCCCTAGCCAGGAGAATTCTAAAAAGGAAGAGCAATAGGTTGGAAAGGATATATCCTTATAGATATTAAAGTAGTATGCGTGACAAAGAGATCATTTGTAGAAGACTTGTCCACTACCTAGAAAATCAATAGAAAGAACTACAACTTATTAGTTTAATTATTTGGAGTTTGGAAGGGTCTTTCTCAACATGGAACTCCAGCCAAAAACCAGAACAACAAGAAATATTATACAGTTTGACTAAATTAAAATTAAAACATTTCGCATGGAAAGTAAGCATACCATGTATAGATTGTAAGAAGCAAAACGTAAAAATATCTACAACATGTGGGTACATGTGTGGTTCGGTTTGTTGTGTCTGCCTTCAGCTCAGGTCATGATCTCAGGGTCCTGGGATTGAGCCCCACCTTGGGCTCTCTGCTCAGTGGGGATTTTGCTTCTCCATCTCTCCCTCTGTTCTTTCTCCCTCTCTCTCAAATAAATAAAGTCTTTAAAAAATATTTGCAACATGAGTAATAAAGAATTAACATCTCATATGCAAAGAGTTCTTACCAATTAATGAGTAAAAGAAAGATAAATGTGCCAAAGAGAAAGGGCAAATAGCATGTGTGTACATCATACTATCTTTCATGTCTTTGAAATTACAAATTACAAGATTCAGCATAGTTGATTACAAAAAGCCTGTGACACATAAAACACCAATAATGTTGTCTAGAATTCAATTCACAGTAGATTTTCATACTTTTCCAAGAGGAAATTAAACTTTAGAAGCCTTTTGCTTAACAGTTATTTGCCCTTCCTACACAAAGCTTACCTTAGCAACTGAATTTGTTCCAAGAGAAGAGAGAAGTAAAACCTGGCATTAACTTAAACAAACACTGCCAATTGCTATTTTCATATTTCCTCTGGTTGCTGCAGATAGCTTATATTGGAAAGTTGAAGACAGACATGTTTTCCTCACTGATGAGCTCCTGTATTTGGCAAGCACAGATGCTGCTCTGGGATTCTGGGGGCCAGTAAATTTTCATTTTACTCATTCCCATTTAGATAGACATTTCACTGAAAAAAACCAAGTTGCTCCCTGTTCAGAACATTAATGTCTTTTTTGTTTTGGCAAAATAGTTCATGAAGCTTGCTTTTGATGACTGGTAAATTTGGTCAAATGTTCTTCTTAGCAAGTCCACATATCAGTGAAAACATAGAACTCAAAACCCTAGATTTCTATTCAGAATTTTTCTTAATGACGCATTTTGAAAGGTTTGCTGGAAGTAGAGATTACTACTCAAGCATTTACTATAGTGGGAGGTACTTTAGTCTGTGCAAGAGATAAGCACAGGCAAGAAGAAATTATAATTCAACAAACATTTATTGAGTTCACACTATGTGCCAAGTTATCTTCCAAATACTATGGGACAAATCTCCAACAGGTGTTGAGCCTTATTTTAGTGAAGAGAAACAGACCATATATAGAGGTAAGCATATGAGCAAGGAAGATGTCAAATGGTGTTAAGTGCTCTGGAATTGTACTGATGCCCAAGAGAAAAATGTCAGTTCTTAGTCAATAGCATATAATGTATTTGTTTATCCTTCACAATAAAATGAATATATACATATATACACACACACATATGACTAATATATAAAAATATAAATAAAACCAATATATAAATGATATAATAGTAAAGGATAAATTTTTGCATTTATATAAATATATTATTAAATATATACATTTTATATATTAAATATATATTGCAAACATTTTAGAGTTTACCTTGTGCTAAAAATTTTATTAACACTTTGCATGTATTATTTCATTTGAACATCCTATTAATCCTAAATTGATAGCTATAGATCTCAATGTAGATAGATGCTTGAGAAATACATTTTTATGGCTTGTTTTATTGTCCATTCAGAGAAGTTATCATGTATTGCTGTGTGTGCTTTCCCTTTCTTTCATTCTTTTTTTTACTTTAATCTCAACCCCTACCATGCACATTAAACCACCCTTTTTTGATACTCCTCCTCCAATTTCCAGGAATAAGTAGTGACAACTTTGGGGTGATAAATACCCAGTTAATTTCCCGTGCATTTACATAGTATATGTAAATACTACTATTAAATTTATAAAGAAGAATATGCTAGCATGTAACATGCCTTTTTAATAATAGAACTTGATGACTTGATTTTTCTGTATCAGTTTATATAGGACTATTTCATTCTTTTGCAAGAGTTGCATCATTTTCATAGGATGAATGAAAGATACTTTGTTATATTCCCTCCATGGAATGGACGCCGAGGGCTTTTACAATATTTCTCTGTAATAAAAGTGTTGCAGAAAACACCTTTGCATATATATCTTTGCACAGATGTGGGCATATTTCTACAAGATCTATTCCTACGCATGGAATTGTTAGAAATAATAGAAGATCATTTGCATTTTACACATACTGTGAAGTTCCCTTTTGAAATGTTTCATCAACTTTAAATCCTACTAACATTTTTCCCTATCTTTGGCAACGTTGATAACATAAACCCGTGTTACTACCAGTTTGAGAATATTCACATTTCATGTGTTTCCAGTGTGTGTATATGGTCATGTACCTGTTTATTTTGTGAACCGTCTGCTCATATTTTTACCTGGATCTCTACTAGGAATTTTTCTGAATGACGTGTTAGGGTTCTTTATGTATTTTAGAACTTTTTTCCTATACATTTAATGCAAATATATATATTTTTCAATTTGTGTTTTTAATACGAACAAACAGCTGTGTTATATTTACTATGAGCTAAGCCCTGTCGTAAGGCCTTCACATACTCACTAGTATCTTACAGGCTTTATGTAGGCCACATAACCAAGTGGTAGAACTCTTTTGGAGCTCTAAATCGAAAGTGAGCTTTTAAGCACTAAGTCATTCTCATGTTATCTGTTAGAAAATTCAAAAACTGTGTATAAAATAATTTTTTTTCCTTTATAGCATCTGTTTTTTTTTATCCCTAATAAGTCCTTCACCACACAAAAATTATAAACCTATTTTCACAAATGCTTTTTATAATTTTGGGTTATCTCGTGCTTAGCCATTTAACTTACCTAGAATTTGGTGAATTGAATGTCAAGTCTGGAGATAACATTATTTTTTCCAAGTAGATTGTTAATTGTTCTAAACAATTTGAGTAGCTATCTTTTTTCTTTCCATTTGTAATTGTCTTTATTATAAACTAAGAAGTTATCTAACATGGATCTACTTAGATACCCTATTCTGTACTTTTGGTTTATTTGCCTATTCCTGCATTAGAACTTTACTGTTTTTATTACTATCGTTGATGGTATGCTAGATAGCTTCTACGGGAAGACCCCTTACTGTAATAATTTCTTTAAGGTTTTCTTAGCCATCCTTATGCCCCTCTTCTTCTCCTTTCAAGTGAACTATCAATGCAGTTCCTTACATTTTTTTTTAATATTTTATTTATTTATTTGACAGAGAGAGATCACAAGTAGACAGAGAGGCAGGCAGAGAGAGAGGTAGAGGGAAGCAGGCCCCCTGCTGAGCAGAGAGCCCGATGTGGGACTCGATCCCAGGACCCCGAGATCATGACCTGAGCCGAAGGCAGCGGCTTAACCCACTGAGCCACCCAGGCGCCCCTACATTTTTTTTTATGAAATATCCCATTCTGATTTTTGGAGGAAGAATACATTGACCACATAGACTAACTTGGAGAGAGCTATTATATTCAGTCTTTCAAATCAAGAACTTGGTATTTCTTCTTTTGCACCTGTTATCCTTCAGGAAAACTGATAAAATATATTGTAGGGTTTTTTTTTTAAAGATTTTATTTATTTGACAGAGAGAGAGAAATCACAAGTAGGCAGAGAAGCAAGCAGAGAGAGAAAGGTGAGGAAGCAGGCTCCCCGCAGAGCAGAGAGCCCGATGCGGGGCTTGATCCCAGGACCCAGGGATCATGACCCGAGCTGAAGGCAGAGGCTTTAACCCACTGAGCCACCCAGGCGCCCCATATTGTAGGTTTTTCAAATTTATTTTATTCCGTAGCATGTTTGGTTTTGTTTTTGTAATTGATTTTTTTCTTATGATGAGACTCTCATTTTTGTAATACCTTCAAACTGGATTTTGTTGGTATTTGAAAAAAACATTTTGTTTGTCTACCTTATTAGTACTAGGAACTTTTGACTTAATTTTCTTGGATTTTCTGGAAAAATTGCTGCATAAAATAATAGTCTCTCTCCCTTTCAAAATTTTATGCAGTACTGCTTTATCATAGTTTTATTGTGTTAACTAGAATCTCTATTCTGTCATTGATAATAAATGTCCTTGTCACATTCCTAACCTTAACAGGAATAGATCTAAGATATCAAGTCACTAGAAACCAAATTTCAATGTACACGTTATATAGTGTATCAAAATTAAACCAGTTGTTTCCTATAGAAAATACTCCTCATCAAATGCAAGAAGTTTCATATATATATAGACTAATTGAAGTATATGTATTAAAGTGCTTGTTTTCTTTTCTTTCTTTTTTTTTTTGGATTTTATTTACTTATTTGACATACAGAGATCACAATTAGTCAGAGAAGCTGGCAGAGAGAGAGGAGGAGGCAGGTTCCCTGCTGAGCAGAGAGCCCAATGTGGGGCTGGATCCCAGGACCCTGGGATCATGACCTGAGCCGAAGGCAGAGGCTTTAACCCACTGAGCCACCCAGGCGCCCTGAAAGTGTTTGTTTTCATCAAAAGCCTATTCGGCATCAAATCTGATTACCCTATATATTTTTTAATTTCTTAATGTATAAATCATAGTATATTTCCTGATGTTGAATTGTATCCATTCTTGGGATAAACATTTCTTTACAATAATGCATTTTTATTTTATTTTATTTTTATTTTATTTTGATTTCTATGTAGTGTGGCACACTTTAATTTTTCATCACAACCAGTGCTCTCTTTATATTTTTTTTATTATGTTCAGTTAGCCAACATGTAGTACATCATTAGTTTTTGATGTAGTGTTCAACTGCTCATTAGTTGAGTAATAACACCTAGTGCATTATTATTATAATAGCTAGATTGAGTCCTCATTTTTTGTTTAGAATTTTTTGCATTTATGTTTATAAGTGAGATTATAACATTGTTTTCCATTTTCAGTTATTTTGTGGAAATATTTTTGGACTTCATTTATGTAGAAGGGAGTTTAGATACTTTTTAGTTGATTAGATGGTATTGGAAAGGGTCTTTACACAGCCCATATTTCACTTCTCAATTTTAGTTGAGAATATATCTATTTGAAAATATATTTGCTCTCCTCTCCCACAGTCAGAAATGTATTTTTTGTGTATCTGTGACAATGTATAAAATGAAGAGTAAACAGAATGTTTTTAAAACTTGAGTGTTTTCTATGTCTTTTTGATATCTCATTAAATACTTTATGAATGATAATTATTTGGATGTTTTGGGCATAATTTACTGTTTTTTTTTTTCAGGATCTGCCCATCCAGCACTGATTAATTTCTTCTACTGTTTCATATTATTACATTATTTGCGTTTTCTTCTAATACTGATGAAAATATATACTACCTCCATCAGTTTATATCATAAACAGCGCTTCAATGAACAATACTATCATACCTATTCAAATTGTGTCCTTAGGATTTATTCCTAGGAGTTGATTTCCCAGGTGTATTATTTATATGCTGTTGGTGTGTGACAGATCACCCCAAATTTAGTAGCTTAAAACAACAAATTTATTTTTAATCTGAGAGTGTCTGTGGGAACTGAATCTCGTAATAGCAGATTAGCCGGGTGGTTTGGGCTTGGGATCTCTCTAAGGTTGCAGTTCAGCTCCGAGCGTCTTAATGTGCAACTGCAGAAAGATTTCATTTCTAAGTTCACTCATTTCCAGAGACTGATTTCTCACCTTGGGAGCCTCTCCACAGAACCGCTTACAATGGTGGCTATGTTCCCTGAGAATGAGTAGTTGCTCCACTAGCTACGAGAGTGTGTTCAAGACAGAGACCACAGTCTTTTGTAAACTAATCTCAGAAGGGGGCTACCATCAACTTTTGCTGCAGTCTGTGGGTCATTCAGACCAACTATGATACTAGGTTAACCAGCTGTCCTGGTTTGCCTTGGACGAAGGGATTTCTGAGGTATAAAATGTAACTCCCTGGTTTTAAAAATGAGTACATTCCAAGCAAACCTAGAAAGTTGATCACCTTATCTGGTACAGTATGGGTGGCAGTTATACAAGGGTGTAAATACCGGGAGGAAGGGAATCACTGGGACTCATTGTGGAGGCTAACAACCATACTAATTTGTACCTGAGCACAGTTTCAAAAATTATTTCCGTATTACTTGCTTCAGACTGGCTACCATAGGTTTATGGAGTCTCCCACTACTTGTGCATAAAGGTTCAGGACTCATAATTTTATTTTTCCTTAAAGATTCTCTGAAAAAATGGAACTTCTGGATTTTATCACATTTTCTCTCCTATTGTTTATCTCTTCATTAGCACATATCTCTTCATTAGCACATTAGCACAAGAAGAAGTTCTCTTCTTGATATCCAAGCCTAGTAATTCACCTTACATTTGTGTCTTTTCTGCTACTCAGAGATTCTTTTGCATAAAGATCTGGTGAAGCCTTACAGCTTTGCCTATTTTTGATGCATAATAAATAAAATGTTAAATAGTAATCTGGAATTACAAGCCAGATGGTCTTCATATAAGCAATGAGGGAGAGTTGGAGGGGAAGTAAGCTTTGAAAACCTCTATGAAAAAACAAATATTGAAAATAAATGAGCTTTTATCTCATGAAGTTAGAAAATGTAAGCTAATAAGTCCAAATAACAATCAAGAAAAAATGGTGGTGGTAACTGGAGAATTCAGTGTCAATAAGCTCTGTGACAGAGACAGACAATGAAAAGAGGGGAAGATTGACTAAAATTGAAATTTTGTTTGTCTTAATGCATTCTCCTTCACTTATTTCCTGATTCTTTTACCCTGACAACCATGGTAACCATTCTCTCAATGTCTACTTTTTTGTTTAAATGTATTCTTCTGAATGTGTGTTCACATTCTTTCAGGTTTTCTTCAAGTTACCTCTAACTCCTTCTCCTCCTTCACAAATATCAGTGCAATGTACACGTCCCCCGATGACTTTTTCTCTTTCTCAACTATTTATAAAAGGGCTGGGGGTGAGGGGTTATATATCCAGGAATAGTTTAATGGATCACAGGTACATATATGGCGAGGTTGCGTAATAAGTGCCATTTTGGTCTCCAGAAGGGGCACTCCAGCCTGAGCTCCCATCAGTATATAAGGTTTTCTGTCTCCTCATATGATCAACACTTGGCATGGCCCAGATTTGTTAGTCTAATTGCTGTATAATAGTACTTCATTATTAAATTAATTTGCATTCCTATGATTATTAATGATGTTGAGTACCTCTTTAATGTTTGTTCGTTTTTGGATATTCCAAGTTCTTTTAAGTCAGTAGAAAAAACTCTAGTGCAATTAATCAAGGTAAATAACTAAAATAAGCAACATACAGAGGAAAAAAGATGTAATCAATCACAGGGAAAAAGAAAACAAAACAGGAAATTCTAAGTTTCTGGAGAGAAAAAAAGATAATTACAAAAAAAAAAAAAGAAAGAAAAAATCCATTTCAGATTTCTCATCACCAACACCAGATGCTAGAAGAAAATGTAGCAACATATTCATTGTTTTGATGGAAAATTACTTTGCATCTAGAATTCTGTACTCAGTCTAATTATCCTTCAGTCATGAAGGTGAAAGAAAGACATTTTCAGATGTGAAAAACCTGAAAAAGTTGACTCTTCACAGATTTCCTCTAAAAAAGTACTTATAAGTTAAGTAACTCATAGGTCCCAGTGTGGAGAGGACTCTGTTCTCGTGGGCCCAGCCCCTCCCTGGCCCTTGCTTTGAATCCTTTTTGGACCCAAAGGAGGGAGGGAGTTTCTCTAGTTTCAGAGCACAGACAGCAAGGTCCATAGTTAGTTTTATTCCAAATATGCTTGGTCTCTCAGTGATGGAGATATGGCCTAATTTAAAGATTTTGCCGTTCTTCTAACTATTCCAGAATGTGGCATCTCCTTGTTTATCCTTCTCACATTTTTGACCTGCGGAATCAGTCAGTATTTCTGAATAGGTCTTACTCTGAACTGACATACTTCCTAGGATGTTCCACAAAATAGGATGTGACTATTCAATTAAGTATTTAATGTGACATCTTTAATGACTGTTATTTATTATAGTCAATAGTGTAATATTATACAATATTTAATGACTATTTAATGGGACATCAAAAAAAAACCGTGTTTTGAGGTTGACAAAACTAAAGGGACTTCTTTTTTATGGAATTTCTCAGGCATCGCTACATTAGCATGCATTGCATCTCCCTCTAACGAGGGAATAATATATGCAATGCAGTGTTAACCAAATGAGTTTAGCCACACAGCCCTTTAGGGAATAGGGAGTATCTTGCAGGATTGGTGCATTAAAGGTTGTAAACTGTAAACAGTTGTAAGACTGTTCTGGAATTTTGTGTCCTTGTCTTTCGCTCTGTGATATCTGTTTTTCAGTATCAAAACATATAAACTCCGTGCTCTGTTCCCCACCCAATACCTAGTAAACAGTATATATACAATAAATATCTATTTAATAAAAGAATAAGGGAACGAATTCATTATTATAAAAATGCTTTAGAAGTTGAATGAGAAATCCATGATAAGCTATTCTGGAACACAATTTCAAACTGACAGCTTCCAAAGAAAACAAAAATATTAGCCTACTTGTAATTGCATGATGTACCATCTGTGAAACAAAATTCACAGAAAGTTCTTCCCGCAAATGTAGTCAGAATCCTCCTCTGTGTATGCAGTTCGCTGATGCAGACTCCAATGGTCATTGTCTTTAACCAGCTTCAGGCTATCCTGGGCCTTGGGCCAGGTCTAGATCCTTGGGCCTTATTTGCAAAATTATCCATATTGATTTACATTTGTCTTGTGCTTCTTGTATGAACCTCAAATGCTTATATATTTATTAGTTCTACCACGCTAGAGGTTTAGATTTTATGTTCCCAAGGGTCAATGTCCATATTTTACGTTTCCTCTCTATCTTGATGTACATACAAGTTTTTACTGAAGTTTGCTGTGATCTTTAAAATTGCTCAGATTTGTAATGGATTTGTATTCACTAGCATATAAATAACTGATTCAAAATGGAAAAGGACAGTCAATAGATTGTGATAAGATGGAAGGAATGTTTTGAGATTTAGAGGGTGATTAGAGCAACTACCTACAACATTTAACTGCAGAACTCTAATTCCCTGGTTCTGTGACCATCCAGATACCTGTTTTGTTTTGTAAAACATACTGACAACATTAAGCTAATCAGGTAAAATTAATGAATTTCCTCTCTCAGTAATTTCTGTTCCTCTGCCCCCTTTTCCAAAATACGATAAACTTTTGTTTTCCTTATCAGCAAGAAGCAGAGAGTAGGTACGGGGTCCTACAGAACTGACTTCAAGCTTTATAGAAAGCTTGAGAAAATGACTTCTGTCTCTTCATCTGCAAAACCGTGAACACTGCTGTGCACCTCCTTGGGCTGACAGACATAGGGTTACATGAGATAAAGCAGAGTGCATAACCCTGTGTGAGTGCTCTACAAGGATTAATTCTCCCATTTTCCCATGTCTGTCTTTTTATTTATTTGTTTTTTAAAGATTATTTTAGAGAACAAGCGTGTGCATGTGAGTGGGGGAAGAGCAGAGTTAGACTCAGGGCTCCATCTCATGGCCCAGAGATCAGGACGTGAGCCAAACCAAGTCAGAAGCTTAACTGACTGAGCCCCCCAAGGGCCCCTCCCACATGCTTATCTTGATAGTGCCTATTCTAAAAAAGTGACAAAATGTTTGCTATTGCTGTTAAGAGGTTACTTCCCTTCCAGTGAAGAAATTTTTACATGCGTTAAACCTCGGTTTTCCACTTTTTTCTATTATTTAAACCTTCATAACATAAACCTACCTTTGTTATCTCTTATCAGCAGACCATACTGTGAGTCACTTCACCCTTTTCATCTACTTTTTGTTTTGTAAAGATTTTATTTATTTAGGAATGCCTGGCTGGGTGGTTCCCTCAAGCCTCTGCCTTCAGCTCAGGCTTCGGTTCTGATCCTCAGATCCTGGGATTGAGTCCCTCATCTGACTCTCTACTCAGCTGGAGGTCTGCTTTTCCCTCTCCCACTCCCTCTGCTTGTGTTCCCTCTCTCACTGTGTTTCTTTCTGCCAAATAAATACATGCAATCTTTTTTTTTTATTTATTCTTTTGACAGAGAGAGAGATCACAAGTAGAGAGGCAGGCAGAGAGAGAGGGAGAGGGAAGCAGGCTCCCCGCCGAGCAGAGAGCCCGACGCGGGACTCGATCCCAGGACCCTGAGATCATGACCCGAGCCGAAGGCAGCGGCCCAACCCACTGAGCCACCCAGGCGTCCCCATGCAATCTTTTTTTTAAAAAAATTGTATGTATTTATTTGACAGCAAAAGAGCACAAGCAGGGGGAGCAGGAGAGGGAGAGGGGGCGGGAGAGCAGGGAGCTGATGCAGGGCTTCATCCCAGGACCCTGAGCTCATGACCTGACCCAAAGGCAGATGCTTAATGACTGAGCTACCCAGGTGCCCCTTTATTTGCAGTTCTAACAATTTCAGAGGATTTGGCATCCTAACAATGGGGTTAAAAGATAGAAATTTGGTATTTTCAAATACTCTTGCTTGCCTTCAATTAGTTTTTTTTTTTTTTTAATTATTTTTCTAGACTTTCTTGGTTGAGAGAACTCAATGTTCACCAAAGTGCATTTTGTTATAGTGGATTAGACCCATATATATCTAACAGGAAAAAAATGGCAATTAAGAAAGCTCTCCACTGGGGCACCTGGGTGGCTCAGTGGGTTAAAGCCTCTGCCTTCAGCTCAGGTCATGATCCCAGGGTCCTGGGATCAAGCCCCGCATCAGGCTCTCTGCTCAGCAGGGAGCCTGCTTCCTCCTCTCTCTCTGCCTGCTTGTGATCGCTGTCAAATAAATAAATAAAATCTTTAAAAAAAAGAAAAAGCTCTCCATTTTCTTTCATTTTTATGAAAGATTGTGAAGTTGATAGGAGCTCTTAGAGAACGTTCAGCTGTGGTAATTTGAAGTACATCGCCCAGTTTCAGCTCACTGCCTCCTAACAACTGAAAAATTCATGTGCCGGAGGCTTTCAACTCCTCTCTTGGACTTTAGTTGGCCTTCTCTCTCTCATCTAGTACAAATTCTTGATGTGTTTGGTTCTTCTGAATGAGGTGTGCATACGAAGGGGGGTTGGGGATTTGGGAGGAGCTAGTTGAGTAAGGGAAGAGGTACACAGAAGGGATGGGAAGAGAGATTTTCTGATGAACCAAATAAATTACTAAAAACATTCTACCCTTTGTACTTGTAGTGAAATGAAGGATCCTTTATGCTTTCTACACTCAAGTTTGGACCATATAACTAAATGAAGACATCTCCCTTTAGAAAAGCCACAAATCACTTTTTCAAAGCTTGAGTTAATGAGGCCCTTTGCAACAATGTTTCTCTGTGACTGTTCAGTTTTCAAAATGGAAATCTGTAGAATGTCAGTTCCTTTTTAGTTGGAAAAAAAAATATGACCACATGAAGCTCCTTTTAAAATGTTCCTCTAGTGCAAGCATTTTAAATAATTTCTCAAAGGAAAGTACTATATTTTGAATGAATAGCATGACATTATGAACTACATCTAACATAAGATTTTGCTTCGACAGGCCTGTCAATGCTCCTTAGTTCCACTATAATGAAATGAAAATCATGCGAGCTTGGAAGAAATATCTCCTCACCCTGATACTCGTTATTAACTATAGAATTGTACTATTTTCTTCACCATGGCAACAAAAGCACACAATAGAGTTAGCTCTTACCTTCCTTGCACAAGGTTATTGGGAATAACAGACACAAAGAAAAATGAAGCAAACACAGATTTCAGGAAACAAGGAGTTAAGCAAACTGTGAACCCAGGGCAGTATGAGCTCAACCATCAGATCAGCATTAAGGGCCCTGTTCCAAACAGTTTACGGAATAGGTAACTTGGCCCAAAGAGAAGACTTTCAGTTTATATTTAAGTCTCAGAATAAGTGACTTCTAATGTCAGCCAGTCACCTAAAAGACCAGTTTAAATGATCTCATTTTATAGTAGGTTTAATGTCAGTAAAAAGCATAGATTGACTAGTAATCTTGAAATAAGGCCCTGAGTTACTCCGATTTGGTGTCCTTTAAAAGCAAAGAATTTGTTGTCATCAGCACATATAAAAGTCTTTTAGTGATTTTTGAGAGAATCAAGGTTGATTTTCTATCTGAAACATTTTAACGATCACTTATTTCCCAGAAGAGAGAGAGTTTGGTTTAAAATGTCAGATATTCTATATTCTGTTCATTTCACATTGCTCAAAATACTCAAAATTGTTCATCTTCCTCTGACATTCTGAGCTTCGTAATGGGATGTCTTTCACTAGGACATGCTGGTAGAGGCAAAAGTACTAAAATCGGGCAATTGACTCTAACCTGTTCGGGGAAAAGGGAGGAAGAAAAATCACATCAGAGTTTTGTTTTGTCACCTGTGAAACAGTGCAAGAATTAATAAGAGAAATAAGTACTAGCTGAGTAGAAATCAAATGGTTGCCTTGCAGCCAGAAAGCCAAGAAAGAAACATTTGATTGATTTATGGGATTTGACTGGTATGGGATTTTAAAGATTAAAAAAGATCACTTTGACCATCGATATTAAGTAAGGTGCAAAATACCTTTTATTCTTGCTTCTACATAGTTTTATTATCATGTTTTTATTAAAGCAAACTTGGCAGTTACATTCAGGGAAAAGGTTGAAAATAACATTTTAATAATAGAAAACTAATTTGGGAGGAAGTTAGGAAAGATGGTGGAGAGAATGCCTATTTAAGTCACTGTCTTCTTTGAAGCCCAGCAAAATGAAAAAAAAAATAATAACTGAAAATAGCAAAAAGAATTCCATCAATATTAAAACTAGATAGTGGTACCAATGCTAGACCATAAATGTCAACATGAAAATGACAGTGACAACATATTTGGAGCAGATTGTGTGAGGATGTTGAGTGTCAGCACACAGGTCGGATGCATGAGAATCCAGTCAGTGTTTAGGGAGTTCATGAGGGCAAGCAAGGCCCAGGGTTACCAGTTCTTGAGTACATACCAAGCACAGTGCTAAGGACTTTACCTGTGTCATTTCAATGACTCTTCTCAATAAGTTGGTGCTATTATCTTCCCTTTTTTGATGGTGAGACTTGGGTTTTTGCACGTGGTCACATAGCTATGTTGCTATGTGAGTATTTGGGTGACGGGGGATTTTAGTGCAGGCTTCTTTGACTTCAAAGCCTGGGTGGCTCAGTGGGTTAAGCCGCTGCCTTCAGCTCAGGTCATGATCTCAGGGTCCTGGGATCGAGCCCCGCATCAGGCTCTCTGCTCAGCAGGGAGCCTGCTTCCCTCTCTCTCTGCCTGCCTCTCTGTCTACTTGTAATCTCTGTCTGTCAAATAAACAAATAAAATCTTTAAAAAAAAAAAAAAAAAAAAAAAAAAAAAAAAAAAAACTTCTCTCAAGTGACTAAGAAATGCAGTCTGCCAAGGAGGAAGTTCTTGAATGCCTGCTTGTAACCCTGAACTCGGCAGGAGAAGAGATGTAAGTGTGATATGCTATGGAAGAAAAAGCACCCCAAAAGCAAAGGGTATGGGACAGAGAGGGATACAACAGCTTGGACAAGTATAGAAGCAAGGCAGAGAAGAAAAAACAGTGTGAGAGCTGTTTTTGTTCTTCAGTAGGATTATTCTCTAACCAGGAGGCTCCAGGCCTAGAAACAAGTTTGGGCTGGAGAGAAATGCAGAATCATTGATCAGGACCCTCCTTTTAAGCCACAGACCAACACCATCTGTGCAGAGAAAATATAAATGGAGCAACCAGATATAAGACTCCTGATCAATCTTATATCAAAACCTTTGCTCACTCTCAAATATAGCTGGCCTACCCAGAAAAACAAAACAAAACAAACCCAGAAAGGTCAAATCTGGAGGATACCTACTGGTTAGGTTGTATACCCTAACCCGTTGGACCCAGCTGGCCTTTGAGGTAGTTTGCAACAGATGTGGAAAGTACATAAAGAAGTCATTAGGTTTTACGTGCATTAATGCCGAGTCCAAGTTAGGTGGCTCAAGGAGTCTCAGGATCTCTTGCAGTGGGTCCTGTGAGGCCTGAGTTTGGGTCCTTATTTGGGAGAAACACATAAATATTCTGTGTCTGGAGTTACAGTGCCATTAATTCACATTACTGCTTAGCTCATGTCATGGATGTAGGTTGTGTTATAAGTAAGTTATTTTAAGCTATTTGTAGTCAAAATTTTTATGATTCCCTTAGGACTAGTAAAGAATTTATCACAATCCACAGGCAGATGAGAACAATCTCCCCTTCTTGAAAGTCTGAAGATTTGAAGTTAGGCCTAGACTGGAGAAGATATAACAACTTAAGTTACATAACTTAAAAGCTACTGATTCTGAGGATTAAGAGACAAGCTTTCAGTTTGAGAGGAGTATTGGATATGCTTAGTGGCTTAACTAGCTTGTTAATTTGCACCAACTAGGTAGCATAAAGGTAAATTGCAAACACTGACAAGAGCTAGCAGGTTCACTGTATGATATTTAAAGATGAATATATGAATAAAAAATATAAATTGCTCAGCAGTATCCTCTAACAACCATATTAATGTTTTGATATGTCTCTGTACAGTTTTGATACTTTCTGATCTCTAGGAGTAAATCCTAAACCTCCTTGTTACTGGGATTTTGTTTCTTTAATCTTGATATTCCTGAGGTTGGCATAAATGTTTTATAAATATGGATTTTTCTCCTGTAGCAACAGTAAATATTGGTTTTTGAAAAGTTCTACCAATTTTCCAACAACAACTTTTTATCTTGATACAGCTATTTTTACCTAAAATCACACTAAGTAAAACATAACATATTTGACTTTATCTGTACAGGGAAGTTCAGAATTGATTGCAAATTGAATTTTAGTTAGAATCGTGTTGATTACATGCTCCTTTCAGATGTGGCAGGGAAACTATCAAAATAATCATAGCATTGATAGGCATAATTATTACACCACAAATTATATGAAAAACATGCTTTTAAGCTGGAGTGAAGTGTGCTCTTTTGAGGGAGGGGTGTTAAATATTATAATGTTATCCACACTTTACAGTGAATTCCTTTATATATTCAAATTCTAGTTCCACTACTGGTCCATGTCATTACATACTGTGAGCGAATGAATTCATCTGCATGAATACCAAAAAAGGGACACAAGTATCATGTGCTCCTAATGTCTTAGAATTGGCTAGTTGGAATGGAATGCATCATGATTTTTTCCATTAAATTGATTAAGAATATTTTATAATTCAATGGCTTTTAATGGAGGGGCAGAATTTTTAGGAATGAGTTAAAGTGGATTGCTGAATTTCTTAGTTAATTGTATTAGGGTTGACCCTGGCCTGAGCTGAGTTAGATATATTGGTACTAAGGGGTTGACTTTACTCCAGCACCTATGTGTCTGAGTTGATTTTTTTTTTTTTTTAAAGATTTTATTTATTTATTTGACAGAGAGAAATCACAAGTAGATGGAGAGGCAGGCAGAGAGAGAGAGAGGGAAGCAGGCTCCCTGCTGAGCAGAGAGCCCGATGCGGGACTCGATCCCAGGACCCTGAGATCATGACCTGAGCCGAAGGCAGCGGTTTAACCCACTGGGCCACCCAGGTGCCCCTGAGTTGATTTTCATAGCGGAAAGAGAATCTTGTCTCTGTAAGATTATCCACTTGTAGAGTTGAAATACTGCGAATGGAGAAGAGAGTATGATGAATGACCCCAGTTCAGGCCTCTAGAGTACATTAACACTCTTGGTGGAGGAGAGCAAAAGCAGAAACTAAAGGACTGTGACACAGAGTGGGTTGATGCCTGCTCCCACTGGCCCTTGCTCCTTTTGTTTGATACCCAGCACTATCCCTGCACTGTGATAGTTCTAGGGCAATGGTGGTGGTACACGAAAGGACAGCATCAGTGTATGGGCAGATAGCTTGTGTAGTAGGCTGGAATCATGGTCCTCAAAGATGTCAACAGCTTGATTCCTATAGCATGCATACTTGACTGTTATGGACTGAATGTTCTTGTCCTCCCAAACTTTATACATTGACCCTCTAATTCCCAATGATATTTTGAGGTGGGGCCTTTGGGGACTTAGATTAGGTCCTGAGGGCAGAGCCTGCTTGTTGTAATTAATGCATTATAAGAAAAGAAAGAGGACAACATGCACTCTCTCTCTCTCTCTCTTTTCCACGTGAGGATTAGTGAAAATCAGCTGTCTATAAGTCAGGAGAGGACCCTCACCAAGAAGTAAATCTGCTGGCACCTTGACTGGGGACTTTCCAGCATCTAGAACTGTGAGAAATAAGTGTTTGGTGTTTAAGCTACCCAGTCTGATCTTCCCAGACTTATGAGAGGGCCATGTCCCAATAAAACCACTGTAAGTTGAAAATATTAAGTCAAGGGCGCCTGGGTGGCTCAGTAGGTTAAGCGTCTGCCTTCAGCTCAGGTGATGATCCCAGGGTCCTGGAATTAAGCCCCGCATCAAGCTCCATGCTCAGAGGGGAGCCTGCTTCTCTCTTTGCCTGTCACTCCCCCTGCTTGTGCTCTATCTCTGACAAATAAATAAAATCTTAATTTTTTTTTAATTTTGAAAAATAATAAAAAAGGAAGAAAATATTAAGTCAAAAACATTTAATAAGCTTAACATACTAAACATGATAGTTTAGCCTAGTGTGCCTTAAACATTCTCTGAATGCTTTTATTAGCCTGCAGTTGGGTAAAATCACAAAGCCTATTTTATAGTAAAGTATCAGGTGTCTCATGTACTTTATTGAATACTGTACTGAAAGTGAAAAACAGAATGGTTGTGTATGGGTACAGAATGGTTAAGTGTGTTGGTTATTTACCCTCAGGATCACTGCCCCAGCATCACAAGAGAGTATCCTACAGCATATCGGTAGCCCAGGAAAAGATCAAAATTTAAAACTTGAAGTATGGTTTCTACCAAGTGGGTATCTCTTCCACACCAAAATAAAGTTGAAAAATTATAAGTCAAACTATTGGAAGCAGGAACTGTATTGTAGTAGCTCAAACTGGCTAAGACAACTTACCTTTCATGGTAAAGGAAGTTCACAGGTGCGATTTAGTTGAGTATCTTTAGGTAGAAAGAAAGTATCCTGAATTTTCCAGGTGGGGCTACTATAATTACAAAGGTCCTTATGAGGAGGAAATCCAAAAGAGCAGAATGAGAGAAAGACGTGACAATGGAAGGAGAGATTGCATGATGTACTATGAAGATGGAGGAAGGGGCCATGAGGAAAGAATGCAGGCAACTTCTAGAAGTGGAAAAGTTGAGGAAGTAGATTCTTCCTCAAGCCCCCAGAAGGAACCCAGATCTACTAACATCTTGATTTTAATTTCATAAAGCCCATTTGGTATTTCTGACCTCCACAATTATCATTTTGCATTGTTTTAAACCACCAGGTTGATGACAACTTTTAAAAGGCAGCAGAAGGAAATTAAAGCATTAGAGCTTGTAATGACAGACACATGTGGGTAGTGGTCAGCAGACTTGGAAATACCCACTGGAGCCTTGGTGGGAGAGCAGTAGTACCCTGTAAGAGAGCACATGTGAGCACATGTGAGACATACCCAGGGGCCTCCCCAAATCTTGGTGTGGAGAGACCTTGTAGAGGTTGGAGACTCTGTGTTGTGTTTGGGGGCAGGGAGCCATCAGGATTAGAATGTTATTAAAGCTTTCAGTTTTTCTCCATTGAGAATGATATTTGCGGTGGGTTTTTCATAGATGGCTTTGATGATATTGAGGTATGTGCCCTCTATCCCTACACTTTGAAGAGTTTTGATCAGGAAGGGATGCTGTACTTTGTCAAATGCTTTTTCAGCATCTATTGAGAGTATCATATGGTTCTTGTTCTTTCTTTTATTGATGTGTTGTATCACATTGACTGATTTGCGGATGTTGAACCAACCTTGCAGCCCTGGGATAAATCCCACTTGGTCGTGGTGAATAATCCTTTTAATGTACTGTTGAATCCTATTGGCTAGTATTTTGGTGAGAATTTTTGCATCTGTGTTCATCAAGGATATTGGTCTATAGCTCTCTTTTTTGATGGGATCCTTGTCTGGTTTGGGGATCAAGGTGATGCTGGCCTCATAAAATGAGTTTGGAAGTTTTCCTTCCATTTCTATTTTTTGGAACAGTTTCAGGAGAATAGGAATTAGATCTGGCCTTATTTGTACATATGGACCAGTGAAACTTGGGGAGTTTTTGCAGTTACAGAATGATTCACACAGACATGACTTTCCAAGAAGCCTAAGTTTTTCATCAGCTTTGACTTGAAGAGTTTACCTGGTCTCCACAGAAACAGTGTGTCATCGCTGAGGCCTTCCATTCTTTCCTCTCCGCCCTATGATCTGCCATCTACAGCTATTCACTTATCCTGTAGGATAAATGAAGCCTGAAAAGCTCAAGTACAGTCAAAACCGATGCCTCATTGAAGGGAAAGCAGGTGGGTTTCTGGAGGTATTGCATAACCAAAGAAATGCCACTGGAGAACTGAAATTATGAGGCCCTCATTCCGAGTGAGAACTGCATATCTGGCAACTGGAATCGGTTATATGGATTTAACATAGATGAGGGTAAGGGGAAGGGTCTGGCCCCGTGTTGTCACTGATAATTATGGCTCTTGTTCCCAATGATAACAGCAACTGAGGAGAAGTTAGAAAACTAGCATCTTCCCAGGAGAACTCCCTCTGACTCAGTGTTCTCTTCAATACCTCGGTACTATAAACAGACATGCCATCACTTGCAAGGGTAAAATTGTACTCATGAGTGTAGTAGTACTTTCAAATTTCCTAACTTTGCAAACTCCCCATCACTTGATCCGACTTATTGGTAATTTAATGAACATTGCCACTGTGTAGAGAAAATATCTTGAATTACTACTCATACTTTGTTGTGAATTCTCAGACCACAGTAGCCCATATAATTGCAATCACTTGACATGAGCAGTATTGTAAGTGCCCCAAATTATTAAGGAGATTGAGAAAAAAATTGCATATTAGTCATGCGGACTATTTTATATACAATTATGATAAAAGTCCCTTATGTATGGTTTTTTATGCAGCCCATTTTAATAACACATCAAAACTGTGACTGTTCTATTGTGCTATAAATTCTTCTCATTTGGCTTAAAAGTTCCTAAAATAACATATCAAGATTTAAATGAATTTTATCTCTAAGTTTTTAATAATTATAATTAAGGAGCTAAATTTTTAACTCAGATTTCCTTATAAAGATGCATAGATCGGCCTCAGTACAGGGACCAACACTGTCAAATGAAGGCCAATTATGGTTAAGTGGTATTTCTGATTGAATCTTGGTCTAGTTCTTATTTTTCTTTTCACACCATACAAGTACTTGCTACTTAAGAGGATATTTGACATTATAACAACACAAGTAAATTAATACCCATATAACTACCTGTAGGGTCATTACACTCATCCAGACATTATTACCCCAAGCACATCTATAAAGTAGGAAAAATATCTCTCTCTCTCTCTCTCTCTCTCTCTCTCTTTTTTTTTTCCTTCAGTGACTTCTCCATCAGGGTTTTGGAATCTTTCACTGTACCCTACAGAGAGAGCAATACCTATATCTGCTGCTGACCCTGCTTGGGACTCTATCTGCATTTTCACATCAACTCACTCTGTGGTTTCCACCTTGAGAGCAGGGAGTGCAGCAGTTCAGAAGCACGTTGGCCAGCATGAATGTAGCTCAATGTACATGTATTGAATGAATAAATGATTGAATAAACATATATGTATGAATGAATTATGAATAGACTTCCTTCCCAAACATCATCTCATAATTGGGGTCCTTTTCTTTACCAGCTTTCCTCTCTGCATTAGTATCCAAAATTATTCTGCCCACTCAACCCCAATTACACTATAACTGGAGAAGATGTGTGTGTGTGTGTGTGTGTGTGTGTGTGTGTGTAATAATATATATAATATATGGGGGCACCTGGGTGGCTCAGTGGGTTAAAACCTCTGCCTTCAGCTCAGGTCATGATCCCAGGGTCCTGGGATGGAGCCCCACATCGGGCTCTCTGCTCTGTGGGGAGCCTGCTTCCTCCTCTCTCTCTGCCTGCCTCTCTGCCTACTTGTGATCTCTGTCAAATAAATAAATAAAATCTTTAAAATATATATATATATAATATATGTATATATAATAAGATATATATGTGTGTGTGTGTGTGTGTGTGTGTAATACACACACACAGACACTTGATCCTTTTGATCCTTGCACAACGGGGGGTTAGTGGTGCCAACCACCCACACAGTCAAAAATCTGTATATAACTTTTGACTCTCCCAAAACTTAATAGCCTGCTGTTGACCAGAACATTTACTGATAACTTGAAAAATCAACTAACACATTTAGTATATGTATTATATACTGTGTTCTTATAATAAGAGGAGGAAAATGTTATTAAGAAAACAGAAGGAGAAAATACATTTAAGTATTGTACTGTATTTGTTTTAAAAAAAATTCTACATATAGGTGGGCCCATGTTCCAGGGTTAATTGTATATAATCAAGTGTTATAAGTATGACATATGTCATATTTATATATATGACAATAAGTGCTGCCATCTCCTTTAGTGGGTGGGAGGGGAGTAAGGATTCGCTAGAATATAAAGGAACACACAAGTGTGTGTTCAGGGTCAGACCGCTCTGGGCTTGAATCCCAACTACATCCCTTACTCAATCTGTAACGTGGGCAAATTACTTAACATCTGTGCCTCAACTTCCTTATCTATAAAAATGGGACTATTAATATGTCTCCTCAAGAAAGTGTTATCAAAACCTTATTTATGGATCAATCCTAAATCTCGCAGTGAATTGTCCCCTTGAAGGAGGAGGCTTACTAGCCTCTTCCACATTGATAAGAAGAATAAAAATGCAGAGGATAGGTATTTTAGAGGAGTGACTTGCTGAGAACAGGCATTTAGCAGACCATATTGAAGGCAACTTCTTCTCAGGGTTGCAGCTCCTAAACAACTTTGAGCAGAGGCTAGAGATCTTGTCTTATTAGTAATGAAATTTTCATCTACAGGGACTCAAGGGCACAGTTTAAATGGGACGTTAATTGAAAGTTCAGCAGAACCTGGACCACACCAACAGGTTCTGTCATAAATAAAAGAAAGAGATAGTTCCTTAAGCCTATTTGCTTAAAGTTTTTATCAATTTCCAGTGAGTAGAGATAAAAAAATGTCAGAGTACCTGATATTATTTTTACTTACAGACTTGCTATTTCACAAGAAGTCATGAGAATTCCTGTGGATTAGTTCTATCAACCAAGTTTTGGTTTTGACTCAAAGCAGAAAAAAAATAGGTTTTCCTTCTGAGAGTCTCCCACCTGGTTGCAGCTCTCGTATCTCCACATGTGTTGGCCATTCCTAAAGCACATGGGTGTTTTGATGCCCTACACAGAGAATTTGATGCCCTACCCAGAGAATCTCTCGTCAAGATGGGTTTTTACCTTAAAAGTCATGGAAAGGGTTTATTAGCACTAACTCCATGTTCAGAGGACATCTGCAAACCTCTTTTCAACAACTTTATCTCTTTGGACTCTAGAGTCAATAGTCAAATTATGGAGGAAGTGATGAAGCTCCAGGTTTCCATAATTTTACTAACTTGGCCAGTCAAAAATACTTTTATCAAGAGGATCCAGGGGCATTTGGCAGTATCTAGAGGCATTTTTATTTGTCAAACCTGAGGAGAAACTCCTGGCATGTAGTGGGTAGAGACTAGGAATGCTAGCTACTCAAATTCTTACAGTGCCCACAACTTGCACACAAGAATGATCTGGTTCAAACGCCAACAGTGCTGTTAGGAAAACCTGCATTGGGCGCCTGGGTGGCTCAGTGGGTTAAGCCGCTGCCTTCGGCTCAGGTCATGATCTCAGGGTCCTGGGATCGAGGCCCGCATCGGGCTCTCTGCTCAGCAGGGAGCCTGCTTCCTCCTCTCTCTCTGCCTGCCTCTCTGCCTATTTGTGATCTCTCTCTGTCAAATAAATAAATAAAACCTTTTAAAAAAAAAAAAAAAAAAAAAAACCTGCATTAAAGTCATATATGTTGCATTTAGTTTGTACTAACCAGAGGCAGAACCCCATATTATAATAGGGGCTCGAGTGTGGGTTCACAACTCAACGGGAACATCACATCTTTCACAGCTACAGGATTCATGATTTAGGATTCTTCATAGTTCGAAACTTGCCTAAAATGACTGTTACTTTGGGGCTCAGTAATATTAAATGAGCTTCAAAATATTTTTTTAAATAATTACTGCATTGGAATTTTTAAAAATAATTTTCTGTTAGTTGGATTTAAAATCTGAACATCTAATAATGCAAACCACCTGCCATGTAACCTTTACAGTCTTTCAACATCTAGGAGCTTTAACGCTTGCATTTACAAAATGAACTAAATATATCTGCCTATCTAATAGGGAGTTTTAAGCTAAAAAAAAATGTAAGTGGAAAAAAAAATGTAAGTGGTATATGTAAAATCACTTTCAAAGGATAAGATAATGTAAGGTATTATTATTGTGGCTTTTTAAAATATAAAGTCCGGGGGCACCTAGGTGGCTCAGTGGGTTAAAGCCTCGCCTTTGGCTCAGGTCATGATCCCAGGGTCCTGGGATCGAGTCCTGCATCGGGCTCTCTGCTTAGCAGGGAGCCTGCTTCCTCCTCTCTCTCTGCCTGCCTCTCTGCCTACTTGTGATCTCTGTCTGTCAAATAAATAAATAAAAACTTAAAAAAAAAAGTCCGTTTTGCATAATCAAGCAACTGATTGTACGACCTTTGCTTTTTAAAGAATAACTATCAATTTTTCAAAATCAAGACCCTATATATTTCAAATACCATATTCCTTAGGATCCTAGACCACACCATCAATTTTACTTTAATAGAAAGGAAATACAAAACAGGTTTTAAATTAAATTTGATGGAGTAGACTCTATTAAGAATAATTTTAATTTAAATAAACGGCAACTTAGCTTTTTTTTAATATATATACCACGTTTTACCCATTTGTTTTATATATATACATAGATATCTATATCTATATATTGATACACAACTTGGCTTCTAAAGTCATGTAAATTTTAATTTTTAAAAAACTTGCCTGTTCTTGATGCTTTAAGAATTGGCTCTTATTGTACCATCACAAATACTGGCTAGAGAATTAAATATGTAATCATAATAAAAAAAAAAAGGCATAATGCTAAGTCTATATTATACACTGTGGTGAGTTATGTACTAAATACGTCACATACTCAAATGCCTGTAGAGGGACCAGACCATTTAAATGAAGCAAATGAAAGAAAACAGGGACCTGGGAAAAGCACATGCCATTCCCCTCCAAACCAATGTTGACATGTAGGATTATAGGCCTGTTGTCTTCGTATTCTGGAGTTTTTAATGAGAAATCAGAAATCCTGGTGTTGAAGTGAAATTTTCATATTTTTAAAGCATCTACCGTGCAAATTTTGCTTAATGGCTATCAGTAACCACTGTTCTAGATAAATAGTTTAAAGACAGTGCTTTTCCACTACAATGTCTCAATCTTTAAAAAAATCTTTTAAAAAAATGTTTGAGCAGTGTTAATTTCCATTGTTCCTTAGTAAAGTCCCTCTAAGGGACATGAACAAGAGAAACCACGAGAAGTCTGCACAATAATCCAGAATTCTGAAAGGCTCTGATGCCTTGGCTTCCTCCTCTTACCTGCCACCCTGAGAACCCTTAGGTAAGAAGACCAGGATCTCACAGAAGTATGTAAACAAACCCCATGGAATGTGGTCCTACTCTATAGAAATAGGACACGTAAGCATTTTTTTCCCCCAAAGATTTTATATCTGCTTATTTTAGAGATAGGGCATGAGTGTGGGGAGAGGGGCGTGCAGAAAGAGGGAGAGAATCTCAGGCAGACTCCATGAGAGAACAGAGCCTGAGGCAGGGCTCAATCCGACAACCCAGAGATCACGACCTGAGCCCAAACCAAGAGTCTGACACTCAACCTACTGAGCCACCAGGCACCCCCACACTTAATCATATTTATGTCAACTCCAGAAGCAATGCTTCTTTTCAAAACAATTCAGCTTTCGACTCAAGATAAATAATGAGGCATATCCTGGTGCAGGTTAAGAGGAAGTATTGCAAAGGTACGCTATTTCAACAAGGACATTCAAACAGTCTCGAGGATGCATTGTTTACTTAGCTATATGCATAGTTTTGGTAATTTATATCAAATTTTCCTAATCATGCACTTTCTATGTAATTTTTCATATTGCTTTTAGCATCTTTAACAGTTCTGTAATGTACTGAGTATTTCAACCATGTGATATGTAATCATTCATAACCTCAGTGAAGGTATGATTTTGATTTTAATGTTGACATAGTCTCAAATTTGCAATAATTTCCACTGAATTCACATTTGCTAATATTCAGTACACTCTTAGTCCTATGCCCAAAAAAAGACCTTTGAAATATAACAGAAAAATTTCATTTTGTTGTACTTTGTCATTTGAAGCAGTTGATGATGATAAATCTTGAATTATTCAACTTCATTTCAGATGTGCATTTCAGCAGGATTAATATCCCATCACTGTGGGTTTTTAGAGAAAGAAAACCCTTAAATCCCCAAGCCACTCAGAAAAAAAAATGCAAACCACTGATATTTTTTCAAAATGTGGTAAAATTCATACAAATGCAAACAAAGAATTTTAAGGCTTGGCTTGTTTACTCGTCAAACACAGATACAACCACACACAGCTAGTCACATATTTCTTCCACCTAGAATCACTTCACAAACCATCATACTCATGTCTTTTTTTTTAAAAATGATTTTATTCATTTATGAGAAAGAGAGAGAAAGTGCACACAAGCAGGGGAAGCTGCAGGCAGAGAGAGAGGGAGAAGCAGAATCCACTGAGCAGAGAGCCTGACATGGGCTCGATCCCAGAACCCCAGGATTATGACCTGAGCTGAAGGCAGATGTTTAACCGATTGAGCCACCCTGGCACCCCCATCATTCTCAAATGGAACTAGAAGTTCCAAACACAATTACTAACAGAACACTGAGGTGAAATACCATTTTAAACAATCCAAGAGTCAATATATATATTGAAAAATTGTTGAAAAATGTCAATGTAGAAGATGAGAGAATAGTGGAAATCGTGATCCTTGCTTTTACAGAGATGTAGAGAAAACTAAATATACCTGAGTCAATTAGAGGGCTACTCCTATTGTGCTCTAACATTTATAGGAAGCAAATATCTAGAGAAAGGAGGGATGGGTCTAAAATGGTCAGAGACAACTTTTGGGGAGATATGGAGGTTGGTGTTTACCCCTAAGAATCCTTGTGTGCAAGTGCTTTGTTAGCTAGAACAAGATTCTGGGCTTTAGTCTACATGAAAAAATTAGCCATAAATGATACGACATATCTGAATTTTAAAAATCTATGACCCTAGGGTTAGATTTTTGCTTTTTGCTTTCATTCTGCAAAGGAGCCACATTATTTACTTCTGTTTTATTGTCATTTCAATTAATATAAGGTTAAAGAAAATATACTTAAATATATAGCTTAAATATAAGGTTAATATAAAGTTACCGAGGATGTACTTTAATATGACTCAAATATGTTTAGTGTTAGGACAGCTTCAGTGGGATCAAATGCTAATAATGGAGCTAAAGACTAAACTTCAATTCCGTCTATAACCTCAGTTACCCAGTAGCAGCAGGGGACAGTGGGTGGATAAAACCTTCTGGTTCATGTGTGGTACTCAGTAATCAAAAATAAAATTTAAGTTATTTTCACGGTTGTTAGAAACATCAATGAGTGTACTCTGGGGTGAGCCAAATCACTGTCAGTTAAGAGAGCAACACCCGAGTCCAGTGTAAACTATAAACATTCCAATATGGCATGGCATGTATACACACACATAGCACACACACACATACATACATGTAATGTATATACATATATATGAAATTACTAAGAGAAACTTATTTTCTTATTTCTTCAAATATATAACTTGCGTATATGTGAGTGTGTATATACACATGTAGTGGCAAAATGAGAAAATCTTAGTATAATGCAAAAATATGTATTTTTAAATCCTTGGTTGGGATAAGTGGGGGACAGGATAAGGAAGAACTGAAAATAACCAAAAATTGAGGAATCCTATCTTCTTTCCATGAAACAACAAATGAAAAGGAAACCAACATATTTTATGCATGCAATTTTTTTTCTTAAATGATGCATTTTATTTTTTCAGACAAAGAATTTATGCCAGTACACAATAACTACTTTTTTTTTAAGATTTTTATTTATTTATTGGGCAGAGAGAGACACAATGAGAGAGGGAACAGAAGCAGAGGGAGTGGGAGAGGGAGAAGCAGGCTTCCGGCTGAGCAGGGAGCCCGTTTTGGAGCTGGATCCCAGGACCCTGGGATGCTGACCCGAGCTGAAGGCAGACGCTTAACGACTGAGCCACCCATGCACCCCCACAATAACTACTTTTAATCACTGTCTGTTAATTAAACCGTGAAAATCTTTGTTCAACAAGAAAAAGTAAATTCAAGATTACTATATATAAATGGAGCAACAGGTCGACCCCTAAAACCTGCAAAAACTGAAAAATTGGCAAAATGGAAACACACAACACCACTGAAGTAAGCAAAATACTATGCATGCAATTTTTGACATTTATTTTTTCCAGAAAGTAGATAATTTTAAAAGCCTGAAATCATTTTTTATAATGTAAGTAGCCAAATGCAGAAACACAGATTTTATCCCCCTTCAGGTTGAGAAATATCAACAAGATTAAAAGGTTGGTAGTAAAAAAAAAAAAAAAGGTTGGTAGTGTTGTTCAGATCTTCCATATCTTAATTTTTTTGTCTAACTGGCCTACTAATTGCTGAAAGAAAGAAAATCTCCAACTGAGAAATTTGTATTTCTCTCTTTAATTCCCTCAATTTTTATTTCATACACTTTTAAGCTCTAAGAGCTACATATACATTTAAGGTTATTATATCTTCCTAATGAATCGACCTAAATTCTGTCTTATTTGAAAAGAAGAAATAATTACAACATCTAAGTAAAATCTGTCCACCTTCTCTCAAGAAACTTGTAATGTGATAAATCATGAACTAATCATAGCTTAGGTTCATTTCTTAATCCTGAAATGTATTCATCATGATCTTTTCTTGAGAATGAATGACTATACTTCCTTTGACACTAGTAATATATACGATTTTTTGAGACACAGCCTTCAGAAAGGACCTTGGGTACCTCAAGTTCTATTAACAGTTTCAATGGAAGAAACTCATTTCCTCCTCAGTCCTTCTGAGAAGTGTGCTTCCCTGGCAGTTTCTCCCCTGTGAAAACCTGTCAGCTGTTGCTCTTCAAGGTGGTCTTACTTAATGCAGAAACCTCCTCTCAGACCCTAAACCCATTTTTTTTTTTTTCAAAGAAAGCCAATTGGTTTCAGAATTTATTTTGTTACTTTTCTCAACTAGGTGAGCTGGCGCTGGTCAAGTTTCCAGAATTTAAGGTATTCATGAATTATGTATGTGTCTATGTAACGAAGGTATCCCTGCAGCTTTGCCTGTCTCCCTCCTTCCCTCCCCAAGCTACTTTTGATGTTACAGTGCAGTTTTGTGCCTCTCTCCCTCGTTGTCTTTCATTCTCTCTCTCTTTTTCAAATATTTTAAAACATATTTAAACTGAGAGAACAGAAGAAAAAATTGGTTTTGCTTTTTCTAATTTAAAATAGTTAAAAAACTGGCTCTAACATTGGATTTGAAAAAAAGAGAATATGAGTATAAATTATATCAGAAGGAGGGAGAGAGTACTGAGGAGGAGGAAGAAGGGGTAAATAGAGATGGAGACTAGAGAAGAAGAAAATGACCTTTATCTTCCTTACGTTCTTTCTCTGTCTTGGTAGAAGTCCCTGATTCTGTGTCCACTTCTCCATTTGAAACCTTCTCACTTGTACTTTGACCCCAACAATATAACATATCTGATATGTAAGAAGATTGATTTTTTTTTATTATTTATTTGACAGACAGAGATCACAAGTAGGCAGAGAGGCAGGCAGAGAGAGAGAGGAGGAAGCAGGCTCCCCGCTGAGCAGAGAGCCCGATGCGGGACTCAATCCCAGGACCCTGAGATCATGACCTGAGCCGAAGGCAGCGGCTTAACCCACTGAGCCACCCAGGTGCCCCGAGAAGATTGATTTTTAAATATAATCTTTATTTCACGTACCATATCCTGAATATTGGAATGAGATGCAACAGCAAAAATTTATATTAACTAATTAAAGCCCTTTTAAATATTTGCAAATAGGATTTCCAAATTATCATGTAAATTTATGCAAAAAACACAAATCAGAATGTTCATAGTTTTGATGTAATAAAATCTGGTACTGCTATTATAAACTCCTACGATTTTTTTTCCCCCCAGTTCCATTGAAAGATGAAAATGCCAAACACTGTCTTTTTTCAGCCTTTCCCCTTGGAATTCCTGTCACTCTTATTCAGCATACCTTATTTCTTCATGGAAATAGCACTGTTTCATTTATTAAAAATTCATGGGACACAATTTTCTCTTGAGTACATAGGGCCTAAGGCTTTCAACCATGTCTATATTATTGCTTAAAAACTTGCCTATATTTAAAAGATTCATGAATTTAGAGTTACTATTGGCCAAATGTCAGCAATGCCTTTTTCAGACTTACAGAACATAGGATTGGAAAAAAAATCTATAAGAAGCTATTCATTTGGTCTTTACTTTTGGAAAAACATGCCCTATATCAATCAAAACAGATAAATAGCTAATGTTATTCTTAAAAAAGAAGGTGTCACCACTTACTTTGGTGTTTAGATATTAAAACGAAGGGCCTTATTTCTTGTTGAATGCTGCATTTTGTTGCAATAATGGTCTATTTTCTCTTACAAGATGAATTGAGTTTTTAAATATCCTCTCTCCTTCAAAATTCTGCTTTTCCAAGTTTTCATGATTACGTATTTCCTGGTCCATTGTTTATTTCTCTTTAATCAGTAACCTAGATAATATTTGACTTCTTTGATCCCATAGCTTTCAGTATGTTTCACGAATTTTGTACTGTTTTGTATTGTTTACTTTATAACCCAAATACCTAGCGCAGAGTTTGCAAGTCAGGACTCCAGTGAACTGGAGATCCATAAAGAGAGTCCATCAGAGTCTAGAGCTTGAGAGTTTGTGAAATGGAGCTGAAAACGCAAACTGCTCTACTAAGAATTACATTTTACGTTGTGATTCTCATGTGCTCTTACTAGTATTGTCCAGTGATTCAAGTACTTCATTTATTAAGTGCCTGCTCAGTGGTTCTTAAAGCTAGGTATCATTATTTCCCTGGTGACAAAGCCAGTCAGAGGTACTCATTTAGATTATTCTATCCATTTCATTCCTTCAGGGCTACAAGTCTGTCTAGAAGAGAATACATTAAGATGATGGCGATTTTTACCTGGATCTGAAGTCATGAGAGGAATTTAAAATCATCTCTTTACTTTAGCACCTGACATGTCTAATATTAATAACTGTAATCACTTATCAGGTACATACTGTGTTAACGAGGGTGCTAAGAAGCACTTTGCAGGGTCCATTTTATATAATCTTCACAATAACCCTATCAGGTAATGATACCACCTTTTATACTTGAGGAAACTAAGTCTTAGAATAGATGGCTTACCCACATTTGAAAAGCTACAGAGTGGCAGAAGTAAGATTTTTTTTTTTAAAGATTTTATTTATTCATTTGACAGAGAGAGATCACAAGTAGGCAGAGAGGCAGGCAGAGAGAGAGAGGAGGAAGCAGGCTCCCTGCTGAGCAGAGAGCCCGATGCGGGACTCGATCCCAGGACCCTGAGATCATGACCTGAGCCGAAGGCAGCGGCCCAACCCACTGAGCCACCCAGGCGCCCCCAGAAGTAAGATTTAATCCAGTCTCCTTGATTTCAGAGCTTTGTTATTTCCTGCTGTGCCAATATTTCCAATAGACTGATGACCTACAATTCTCTGGTCAATATTAATTTTGAAAACACAGAGCTTTGGGTAAGCATGGAAATGAAAGCTAAAAACTTTAAAAATAAGGATACAGAAAAACACTACTTAAATTATAACAGATAATTTGATTTGTAGAGACATTTCAGTATTGTGCTCAGTCTCGATATCAAGAACCCATAGGATTATATAGTGCATTTCTTTGTCATTAAGGAGAGCCATGCTTCTATCATTACAGAAAACTGACCATGGGTATTTAAATGTATTTTTTATATTAATGTATAAATTTATGAATTTTATATTTTATTTATATATTTTATATACTTAATAATAGATTTACATGTTAATATTTTATATCTATATTACATATAGGTATTTGGAAAAGGAGACTGCATAACCATCTCCTTTTAACATGTAATTATACTAAAAAACATACCATCTTATTCATTTCTAAGTGTACAGTTCAGTGTGAAGTATATTCACATTGTTCAACCAATTTCTAGAACTTTTTCATTTTTCAAAACTAAAACTTTTTACCCACTCCAAAACAACTCTTCATTCCTGCTCCCCCCAGCTCCTGGGAACCACAATTCAACTTAATTTTATTTAAATGTATTGAATTTGATTCAATACATTTGATTTTGATTACTCTATGAATTTGATTACTCTAGGCACTTCATATAAGTGGAATTATATAGTATTTATTTTTTGTGTGATGGCTCATTTACTTAGCCATTGGTTAATATCCCCATATTTCAACCATATTGCAGCATGTGCCAGAATTTCCTTACTTTTTGAGGCTGAATAATAGTCCATTGTATGTATAAACCACATTTTGCTTATCCCTAGATCTGTTGATGGACACTTGGATTGTTTCTACATTTTGGCTATTGTGAATAATGCTGCTATGCATATGGAAATACAAATCTCTTCGAGACCTTGCTTTCAATATTTTGTCTATAAGTGCCCAAAAGTGGACTTGCTAGAATCTATGGCAATTGTAGTTTTAATTTTTTTGAAGAACCACTATTTTGTTTTCCAAAGTAGCTGTACCATTTCACATGCTCATCAGTAATGCACAAAGACTTCTATTTCTCCACATCCTCACTAATGCTTGTTATTTTCTGTTTATTTTAATAGTAAACATCCTAATGTGAGGTGACATTTTATAGTAGTATTGATTTACATCTACCTAATAATTAGTAATGTTGATGTTTTCATATGCTTGGCCATTTGCATATTAACTTTGAGGAAATGTCTATTCAAATCCTCTGCCCATTTTTGAAGCTTTTTTTTTTTTTCTTGTTGTTGAGTTGTAGGAACCAACTTTGTTTCTATCTCCTCTTAGACGTTTCTGTTGTAGTATCTGACAGTCTTCAGGTAGAAATGAGCCATAAGATAATCCAAGATAAAATACTAGAGCACTAAACAAAACTGCAAGTGGATTTGTATACTTTTCCTATGTTAAAGCTGAGCATAAGAGATTTTTTAAAAATGTAGACTGATTTAAAGTACATACACATTTGGCAAAACTTTATTTCACTTAATTCTGATTTTTAGTATGTTCTTGAAGTCACATGACTGCATATGAGTACAACTAATGTTCGAACTAGAATAGAGTTTAGCTACCATTTAGTCCAGTTTCTTCATTTTGCAGATAAAGAAACATTAAGGAAGAGAGAGTATTTGTTACACAATTAATGGTACAACTAGACTTGAAAGCCAGGAACCCAGTTCTCCAACTAGTGCTTCTTTTCTATCTCCATTGTTGTCCTGAGTAGAATCCAGCTGGGTGTGTTGTCTTTGGAATTTACTGAACTAGGATCTCAAACACTCAACTTCTATTTTTGCTCTTGCTATTTACGAGTTGCAATATCTTTAGCAAGACACTTAAGTATAGTGATGTTCAGTATTTTCCATTAATAAACATGCATTAAAAAAACTTGCTCTCTACTATCAATGGTGATTGTGAAGTTTAAATGAGATAAAATATGTGAAAATCTGAAATGGATAGTTTTCTGTAAGTATAAGGTGGTATTACTGCTAACATACAATTTTTGTGACATGATATATTAGAAAGAAGAGAAAAATTGAGAATATAGATACACTGGAATTTTAATCTTATGTATCCATCTCTAAGTACTTGTGCCTATAAAGTGGCTAATTATATCCTACACATACCAAATCTCCAATAATTCTTTTCTTTTTTATCTTGGATTTCAGTCTCCTCATCTGCAAAATGAGAAGGACTGGGCAAGATGATGGTTACAGACCAATCCAACTAAAATACTTAATGATGCTGTGATTCAAATCTATCAGTAAGGTTAACTGCAACTAAAACTCTTCTGAGTCTATTAAGTGTATACTGTGGGCCATAGTACTAAGCAAAAACTGTAACCTAGACATTGTCCTTATGCTCTATATGGAAGAAAACAAACAAAATATTCTATTTTATAAAGCCCCGCTTACTAGCCCCTGAAATTTCCATGTCTCTCTTCTTTAGGGTCATCTTCTCCCAAATTTAAAACTAGAATAAATATTTTTCTCATTTTCTTATTCCCACACACACAAAAAAACAAACTCCTTTAAAGGACATATACTTTCGCTTTGAATTCCAAATCACCTGCTCATGACTGAGTTGTTTGTACAAAGCATTAAACCCCTTAGGACCTCAGTTTCATAAACACATAAAATAAATGAGAGTATCAATCTCTACTTTCCAGAGTTATGGTCAAGACTGAGTGAGATATCCTACATATGGTACCCAGCCAAACCAGAGAGACAGCAGATGCTTATTAAATGTTAATTTCTCTCCTTCCCTTCACCATTAGGGAATTTGGATCCACAAATAAAGCCAGACTCCTTATACTGGGGATGCTGCTCATGAAAACTACTTAAGGAAGAAAAGCACCTAGCAACAGTTCAAACTATAGGAGTATTTTTACCAGTTGAAGTTTCATGGGAATGTGACTCATTGGCAGGACAAGGCCCTAGGGCCAAGTAAAATAGATATCTTGAGTTAGGGATATTACTGAAGAAGTAAGTAGGGGATATAAATGGAAGCTGAACATTTGAATTTTCTATTAGTGAGCATATATATATATATATATATATATATAACTTCATAGTGGAATTGCTTTACACTGAGTGAGGTCTGGCAGTTCAGAATCTAAATTTTCAAAAGGTGTCTGTGTAGAGGTCGTTTTTTTTTTTTTTTTCCTTGAAGGTCAGGTGTTTCTGACACAACTGAGGAAACTCTTTAAAGGAGTTAATCTGAGTCCAAAAGAAACGGTCAAATTAAACTGCAAATATAAACTTCACAAGAAGTCACAGACTTAAAGGAAATCTTTGGAGTAGTTGTATTCGTGATCATGTGTCTCTATGAAAATGTTAAGTGGTATTTGACCTATATCCATAGCCCTTCTCTCCCTTTCCCTCTCTGACTAATTCATTAGTGGTTTTTATTTAGAAAGTAGGCTATACTAAATCCTATCTGAACTGCAATGTTGATCAAGATACTTGGATCTTTGGTAGATTCATATAGAGCTGGGACCCAAGCTGACAGAATTTCAGACACTTTCAGTGCTCTGTTCTAGGTGCTTTTCCTCCAAATCTTTCTATGACTGTGCAGTGATGGATTTTCCCTCTGAATGAGAGATTCTTAACATCAACTCTATGCATTTGGACTGGGTAATTCTTTGTTTGGGGTCGTCCTATCCATTATAGAATATTTAGCAGTAGCTGTGGTTTCTACCTGCTAGGTACCAATAGCGGCCAAGCCCCCAAGTTGTGACAATCAAAAACCTCTCCAGACGTTGGCAAATGTCCCCTGGGGAGCAAAATTATCCCAGATTAGCAACCATGGGCCCTAACAAAAGAAAAAGCATGCTTATTTGCAAGCATAAAGCCTATTTACCTAAGTATGTATTGTCCAACATAAGATGTTCAGTTTTCAAAAAAATCATGAGGCATATATAAAGGTGGGGGCAGGAAGGGACCATTTTGGAGGCAAAAGCTGGCATCAGAGCCATACTCAGGTATGACACAGATGTTGGAACTTTCAGGTAGGATTTAAAAGAACTATAATTAATATCTTAACAGCTCTAATGGCAAAAGTATACAGCATGCAAAATCAAATGTGTGATTTCAGGAGAACAGTGGAAATTATAAAAGAAATCAAATAGAAATGCCAGAAATCAAAAACAGAAATGAAGAATGCCTTCAATGGGTTCATCAGTCAACACAACTAAAGAAAGAATCTGTGACCTTGAAGACATCACATAAGCTGGAAGACACCTTGTGACAGAAATGTGGTTTTATTTTTTTTTAAGTTTTCCACTTAAAGAGCAGTCTTCTAAGTACAATGGAATAATTTATTCTAATTTATTCTCTCATTTACACTTTAGTTTTCTATTTTATTCTATTTAGTTTTCTATTTACTTGTTATTTACTCTCATTTATATTTTTGTTCTCTTCTCCGGGTCATATTATGTACCATTTCTTCTACTTTATGACTTTCTCTTTGATTCCTTCTTGACTTTTTAGAGTGCTTCTAAGGCAATTTTTTTTTCATACATAGCATTTTAGTGGTTATAGTTTTATATGTTCAATATTGTCTTTGGTTTACCTCAACGCTTAATTAAAACTCTGGGTTCCAAATTTTGAAAATATTTCTTCAATGTCTTCTATATGTTCCAACATTGCTTATAAAAAAGTGATACTCTGATTCTCTTCTTTTGTGGGAAGACTTTACTTTTTCTGCATACTCTTAGAAAATTTTTTCTTTTCCCTAGCGTTCTGATTTTTTCCAGAATTGATGAGATATAGGTGGTTTTGTCATCATATCTGTAGCATTTTTGGTGTGAGCTCTTTCAGTCCAAGATTATATATTTATTACATACTGGGAATTGTTCTTTGGCTTTTGAAATCTTATTTATTTTATTTATCATTTTCTTTTCTCTGTATTCTCTGTATTCTTCTTCTGGAACTTCACTCAGATTTCTTCTCTAACTCTGGGCCTAATTTTAGAGTATCTTAACTTTTCCTTAATTTTCAGTAATGTTTTATTTCTCAAGTTCTGGGAGATTTCATTCATTTTCTAGACCACAAACTCGATTAGCATATTCAGTTTACTATTTAGTTGGTCCATTAGATTTGTTAGTTCAGCTATCATTTTTTAAAAAACTTTAGGTATTATTTCTGTTCTAATCTTCAGGGAACATTCTTCTATATTTTTCCTTACTTATAGTATTATTATTGTTTTTTTTGCATTATAGTTGAAAATTCTAGCAACTTTCTGTAAATGCATTAATTTAGAAATATGTGAAGATTCTCTTCACTGACTTTTTTTTTCCTCCTCTGAGGTCAGTTGTTACATATGCTCTGTTTTTGTTCTTCCCATTTAAGAGTTTTGGTTTTGATTGTGGTCATTGTTTGGTTCTAGGCTTCCCTGTCTTAAAACATTTTTTGAATCTTGAGAAAAATCTCAAAACAGGAGGAAGAGAGACCTAATAGATTATGCCTAATAGACATAATAGATTATGGGAGGAAGAAGAAAATTCTCACTCTTGCTCTGTCATCTTATATGTGATAATTTGCACCAGTGTCAGTAGGGTTGACTCTGGTGGTGGAATGGTACATGTTGAATGGAGGTGGAACTAGAGGTGGCATCCTACACTGACTTCCTGATGCCCAGCATGCTGAGGTTCTTGCCCATTCTCTGAGCCTCAGGCTTCCCATTGATTCTGTAAGCTAGCTAAAACCCTTTCAGCAAAATCTTCTACTATTTAAGGACTAATTGCCTGAAAGAACTCTAACAAGTTTGGTTATCCTTTATTGACCTTCACAGAAATAAGTGTAGGACTATGGGCATACCTCATTTAATTGTGCTTTGCAGAGATTGCACTTTTTACAAATTGAAGATCGGTGGAAACCTCCTGCAGTAAGCAAACCTACAGGGGCCATTATCCAACAACATTTGCTCACTTCATTTCTTTAGGTCATATTTTGGTAATTCTCACAATACTTTAAACTTTTTCATTATTATATTTGTTACAATGATCTGTGATTGGTGATCTTTGATGTTACTATTGTAATTGTTTGGGAGTACCATGAAGTGCATTCATATAAGATAGTGAAGCTTAATAAATATTTGTTTTCATATTGCTCCATTGATCAGCCACTCCCCCATCTTTCTCCTTCTCTTTGGGCCTCCCTTTCCCCTGAGGCATGACCATATTGAAATTAGACCAGTTACTAACCCAACAGTGGCCTCTACGTGTTCAGATGAAAGGAAGAGCTTCACATCTCTCACCTTAAGTCAGAAGCTATAAATAATTAAGCTTACTGAAGAAGACATGTTGAAAGCAAGATAGGCCAAAAGCTATGCTTCTGTTACCAAACAATTTAAATTTCTTTAAGGAAATTTAAAATGCTACTCCAGTGAATGCTAAGAAAGAAAACAGCCTTATTGCTTGAGGTGGAGAAAGTTCAGTGGTCTGTAGAGAAGATCAGGCCAGCTACTACATTTCCTTAAGCCAAAGCCTAGTCCAGAGCAGGGCTTTAAGTCTCTTCAGTTCTGTGGAGCCCGAGGTGAGATAGGTTAGGAAGCTGCAGAAGAAAAGTTTGAAACTTACAGAAGTTGGTTCAGAAGGTTCAAAGGAAAGAAGACATCTCCACGACACAGAAGTACAAGGTGAAGGAGTGAAGTGCTAGTGTAGAAGCTGCAGCAGATTATCCAGAAGATCTAGCTAAGACTTAATGAAGGTAGCTATGCTAAACAACAGATTTTCAATGTAGATGAAATAGTCTTTTACTGGAAGAAGATGCCTTCTAAGACTTTCATTATTAGAGAGGATTAGTCAATGCCTGGTTTAAAAGCTTTAAATGATAGGCTGACTGTTAGGGTTAATGTACCTTGAACTTGAAGCCAGTACTTACCATTCTAAAAATCCTAGGGCCCTTAAGAATTACACTAAATCTACTCTGCTTATGTTCTAGAAATGAAAAACAAAGCCTGGGTGACAGCACATCTGTTTACAACATGGTTTACCAAACCATGTTGAAACCTCCTGTTCAGAAAAAAAAAATATTTCCTTCAAGATATGACTGCTCATCGACAATGAGCCTGGTTACGCAAGAGCTCTGATGGACATGAACAACAAGAGTCATGTTATTTCCAAGACTGTTAATGTAACATCCATTTTGCACCCCATGATTTGAGGAGTAATTTTGACTTTCAAGTTTTCTAATTTAGAAATTTTTTAAAACTATAGCTGCTATAAATTGTGATTCCTTTGATGGATCTGGGCAAAGTAAATTGAACCTCTGGAAAGAGTCACCATTCTAGATACCATTAAGAATAATAATGATTTGGGTGCCTGGGTGGCTCAGGCGGTTAAGCGTCTGCCTGTGGCTCAGGTCATGATCCCAGGATTCAGGGATTGAGCCCCACATTGGGCTCCCTGCTCAGCAAGGAGTCTGCTTCTTCCTCTGCCCCTTCCTCCATTCTCTCTCTCCCTCTCTCTCTCTCTTAAGTAAATAAAATTTAAAAAAAAAGAAAAGAATAATCACAATTCATGGGAAGAAGTTAAAATATCAACATGAACAGGAGTTGGGAAGAAGTTGATTCCAGCCCTCATAACTTTCAGGGGTTCCAGACTTCAGGGGAGGAAGTAACTATAGATGTAGTATAAATAACAAAGAGAATTAAGAACTAGAATTAGAAGGGGAGCCTAAAGGTATGACTGAATTGCTACAATCTCATGATCAAACTTGAATGGATGAGGGGTTGCTTCTTAAGGATGAGCAAAGAAAATGGTTTCTTGCCATGGAATCTATTCCTGGTGAAGATGCTGTGAAGATTGTTGAAATTACAACAAAGGATTTAGAATATTACATCAGCCTAGTTGATAAAGCAGTGTCAGGGTTTGAGAGGACTGACTCCAGTTTGAAAGAAGTTCTGTGGATACATGCTATCAAACAGCAATGCATGCTACAGATAATTTCTTCATGAAAGGAAGAGTCAACTGACATGGCAAACTGCACTGTTGACTTATTTTAAGAAATTGCCACAGCCAGCCAGCCTTCAGCAAGTACCACCCTGATCAATAACCAGCATCAACATTGAAGCAAGAACCAAAAGATGATGACTCACTGAAAACTCAGATGATGGTTAGCATTTTTTAGCAATAAAATATTTTAAAATTAAGGCATATACTTTTTTAGATGAGATGTTATTGCACACTTGATACACTACAGTATCATGTAGACATAAATTTCATATCCATTGGAAAACCAAAAAATTCCTTTGACTCTATTGTAATATTTGCTTGTAGTGGTCTGAAACTAAATCTACAATATGAGGTATGCCTGAAGTTTTCTTAAGTGCAATTCTGGTAATTGTATGGGCCCCTTTCTCCCAATGACTATTTAGGAAAGGGATGCCTTAGTTTTTGTGTATGTCAAGAGGTTCGGAGAGGCAGGTTCCCATATGAGGGAGGAGCATGGTGCCCTGTATTTGGCATAGTAAGGAGAGCATTGAACATCCTTTGCACTGAAGGGTGGCAAGTTTTAGTCAATTTCACTTCTAAGCAAAAGTGCCTTTCTCTATCCTGCCCAATCCCCTCCATTCTCCTCTCTTGTATGTTTAGTACAGATGTGGTAATAGTCATAACTCTGGTCTTTTCTTCAAGTCTCTTTTCATAGCCCCTGGATGTAATGAACAGGAACTGGGAAGGACCCAGCCATACCGTTTGTTAAGAGTGTAATTCTTTTATCATTGTATTGCTTGAATCTGAACTTGAAGCTCTCTTGTATCTAGCACTGTGGTTTCTACTGCTTAGATTTCATCACTAATTAGTTACATCTGTTTTGTCTTATAAAATATCTTATAATGCTTAGACAACTCTGATGTCACTTCTTTTCCAGATCTAGTGTACTACCTCAAAATCATTTTTTAAAATAATTTTCTACATTCCAATGGGAACTTGGGAGAGACGAGAGAGTAGATATGCTCATTACCATCTGGTTTTACCATTACATGAAATTTCTAATGACTCTCAATCCTGACTGCACCTCAGAGTGTTTTTAAAAAATACCAGTGCCTGAGCTGCAGGCCTGGATATGATGATTTATACAATCTGGAATGGAACCCAGGTATCAAGAGATTTTTAAAGCTCCCTAGATGACTGCAGTGTGGAGTCAAGTTATAGAACAACTCTCTAAGCAAATATATGGCCATGTTTAAGTAGAGGAGTGAATTCTCAAACTTCAGTGTCTTAAAGAATACCCAGAGGAGATTCTGGGGCTCCCTATCTAAGGTGCTGGTTAGGTAGGCGTCTGATTGTTGCTTCCATGTTAAATATCCTCAATCCTGAAATTTCTTTCAGCAATTTCTGAATAGCTCTCTTTCTGCCTTTATTTTTGTGTAATTTTGAAGGCCCTCACCCTCATATTTACCAATCACAGATAAAGATAGTTTGATACAGCTTCAAAATCTTTGGTGTTGTAAACTAGAAAGCTACTCACCAGCAGTCAATTGAAGTTGACATGGAATATGCACCTTACATGTCATCCCCAACTGGACCCATCTCAGAAGTACTTAATACCAAATGGTTGATCTTCTTAGGACACTTCAGTGGTCCATTTGGGATTCCATATTTTTCAAAGGCAGCCAAACAGTTTTTCAAAATTAATGATTTGTCAAACAATAGTGACAATCACAGACATAATTCTCATAAAGGAAAATAGGGTAGTCATTCCTGCATATTTGAAGAGCAACATTATATTTTGCCTTTTTTTTCCAATATAAAAATCAGTGAAGGGACCCAATTTGTCACTCTTCACAGAGAATATGATTCCTCAAAGTCAAATGGAAGAGAGATCCTTGAACTAATTGAGTTTAGTGCTTCTCTAAAATTAGAATATACTTAAAAGTTCGAAGACTTCTTTTCAGAAGGCTTTCTGGGACGTAACTGAAGAATCTTTTTCCATTCTGGTGATTTTTAACCAATATGGAAGTAAAGTGCTTCCAAATAGCTTGACAAACTAAAAGATCAAATATTTTCAAATTTTATAAAAACTTTATACATTAAATTAAAAGTTTTGTTATAGCCCACTATCTAAGACTATATTTTCCACAAACTAAAATTCTAATTTTTATACAAGTCCATTTTAATCACCTAACCTTAAAATCAGGAAAACCAAAATACAATTTTAAAAATTTAAATACAAATAATTCTTTCATGTTTATATTAGCACTATGAAAAAAGTGGCTGTCTGATTTTTTAAATCCCATTATGAAACATGCATTTAAATTCTACATGAAATGTGTAGTCCCTTTTAGTGATAATCTATTTGACATAACTACACATCTAATTTATTAACTCTTAATTACATATTACAGAAGCAGCCAAAAAAAAAAAAAACTCTTCTGTTTATTGCTGGAAATTTTTCCATAGAAATGCAGAACATTTTGAGAGTATGTAATTAAGAAATCAGTATCTAAAATTTCACTTAAAATGTAAGGCAAAGGCATGTATTTATACCCTTTCTATGAGATTCATAAAATCTTGCTGGGAAACATTTTCTGGTGCATTGCAAGGTGGGAAATTCAGATTAATTTTCAACATCATAACTAGATCAAAAGAGTGCTTCAGAAAAAGGGGATACTGCCTGAAACATTGAGTACCAAAATATGGGGAAAGAGTATGTCAAAATGTATAGGGATAATACATATTAACTCTGTAAATGTTAGTTTGGAAGAACAGGAACACAAGGGAGGGGGACCTGGGTGGCTGAGTCAGCCAGGCATCTGCCTTTGGCTCAGATCATGATCTGAAGAGTCTTAGGATGGAGCCCTACATCAGGCTTCATGCTCACTGGGGAATCTTCTTCTCTTGCTCCCACTGCCCCTCACGCTGCTCAGGCTCTTTCTTGCTTTCTAATAAATAAATTAAAAACCTTTAAAAAAAATAACACACGGGATTCATTCGCTGATTCAGCAGATGTTTATCAAATGACAACTAGAATCTAGGCATAGCCCTACATGCTAGATATGCAATAGTGGGCATTAAAACAAAAGTCTCTCTTGTCATGTGGCCCTTGGTCTACTGGAATATGCATGCATCAATTAAATAATTACTAAGTAATTATATAAATACAAGCTGTGCTAAGTTCTATGAAGTTACTCGGTGCTATAAATGTGTGGAACTAGTTGGTTCAGGAAGCAGAGACTCTTAATAAAATCCAGTAACTTAATATTTTTGGTAAAAAAAAAACGTTTAAATTTATCAAAATCCATCTGAATGCATTTAATCAACAGAACACTCACTACTATAGTTGAATTAAGGAAGAAAAAACTTGAAAATTCCCCAAAAATGATCAGACAAACTATGGTTAATATACATGGAAATGTTATATGTTTAGACATCTGTTGTTGATCCTAGAGGTGATCTCTGAAGGGATTTTCTGAATCTGAAAATGAGCCTTTTTGATGTATTTAAGTTCAAGGAAAGAAATAAAAACTTGGTAAGAATGTAATGATAATAAGCTTCATCTTGAATAAGAACTTTGAAATAGAGTAGAAACCTGACCATAAACCTTGGGCTAATTCTGATTATTATCTGGGCTATTATATTTTTTATTGGGCTATCTGGGCTATTTATATTTATATTTTTATTTATTATATTCTAATAAGTAAGATGAAGTTGAATTAAATTATGTGTATGTTTTCCAGTATAGAGCAGGCAAATGAAACAAAATATCTAAGGTACTGACATCTATCATTATTTTTGATAGTAATGAGCAAGTTAAATTAATACTCATGAAATTTGTTAACATGGAATATGCTGGCTTATCTCACAAGGATATCTTAAACACCTACCAATTATTAGGTTTTTTGATTGTCAAATGGATAAAAGTATAAATTCAATAATAAAACTGCTCTTTGAATTTTAGATATTTTAAAAATTTATTTCTAGAATTCAAAGGAAGTTGATGGACAATTTACATGATCATATAATATGCTAATTATGTAAACTGCAAAGCTAAAATAATACATATAAGATATATGTACTTAAATTATTTTTTAACCAAATCTTTAAAACAATCAGTGTTTCATTCCTGGCCCTCAAGGCAGGAGAAAATATTCTTGCACACAAATAAAAGACCCTCTCCACATTAATTATTTAAAGGGCATGAACAGAAATCTTACAAGCTTCCAAGAAAAAAAAAAATCAGAAACAACCTCATGAATTTTCAACAGAAGTTACCACCTGTGGCTAATAAAATACATAGCCAGAGCAGAATCTAGCATTCCTCACAAATACTTGAATCTCTTTAACCATTTAAAGGCTTTTTTTTTCCCCCAATTAGTTACTTTACTGCACTTGGAATCACTGAAATTTTGAAGTGCATATATTCAGTAAATTTATATATGTTATTTTGAGAGTGTCAACTCAATCCATGGAAAGTTGTGAATGATGTATCTATTTGCTTTAACATTAAGTTAACAAAAACGGTGAGATTATGCAATTCACTATTTGGCTTTTTCTGTTCTCAAGTTCATGATAAGGAGAATGTCGGTAACGTATAAACAATGTCCTAAAAAGTGACCAGGTTTGATAATGCCATAAAATATTGACAAGACAAAGAACTAGAAGCAAATTCACTTATTTATAATTAAAAATGATAAAACATTTTTAATTATTGTGACTCTAACATAGAAATAGGTAATGTTTTCCATACTTTTTAATAAAGTTCTTCTTTTTCTATTTATGCATGTAAACTCAGAAAATTAAGAGTGTATCTGTCAGTGACTCATATATCTTATTTTTTTTTACCAGTTAAGTGAAAATTAACATAATACTTTCAAAATTGCCTAAGGAAAAATCATGGAGTAAGTATATTTAGGAATCAACTATAAGTTGTCAAAGTCTACTAAATATTCAGGCTTGGATATCATGTTGCATGAGGAGAAAAATAAGAATCATAGGTTAAACACCAAAAACCCTATCTTCTTAATGAGAAAATAGGAAAGAAAAACTTCTTTCTTTAACCACTGAAAAGCTTGTGAAGTTTTTTCTAGATTTGAAATTTAAACATAAGGACTACATTTTCGGCCTTTAGCTTTCATATTCGTGTTTAATGACAAATATCTGAGATTATCAAAATACCAATCATCAGTATCATCAAGAAGTAATCAAAACATAATGTGAAAAAAAACAAAAGTTGAAAAAATAGTGAGTTGGAATAAGAGCTGAGATTAAATACCTCATTTAATATAAGGTAGAGGGAATGAAAAGGAAACAATGCCTGGAAACATCCTGGTATTGAAATTCACTAATAGAACAGCCACTATAAAAATACAAAGTATCTTAGAACTATGTTGGCCATATGTTATATGGTATTAAGCATATCACAACACATAGGAAACAGTAAAAAAAAAAATTAAAAAATTAAAAAAAGAGTGGGTTATTTACTTCAATGAAAATTCATAGATTTAAATGTCTTACAAAAATATTAAAGAGGATAAAAATGAGTGATTTAGAAAACAAACTCAAAGATTTAGCACATATCATTAATACAATGATACAGTAGAATAAAGAAACTAAAGATAAAAACAGAAATTGATGAATGGAAAGCAAAGAAAGAGAATTCATAATAAATCCAAAGACTTTTTTTTAAGTTTTATTTATTTATTTGACAGAGATCACAAGCAGGCAAAGAGGGAATCAGAGAGGTGGGGGGAGAAGCAGGCTTCCTGCTGAGCAGAGATCCCGATGCGGGGCTCGATCCCAGGACCCAAGATCATGACCTGAACTGAAGGCAGAGGATTTAACCCAATGAGTCACCCAGGCGCACCCCCTCCAAAGACTTTTTTTAATAAAACAAAAATAAAAGAGTGAAATAAATCTTATCAGGGCTAATTAAAAAAATACACATACACTATGGAGGCAGAGACAACAAATGAGAGATCATGAGAGAAAGGAGGTTCAGGATGGAGATTATGGCACTGGTACATTAAACTCTACAAAAATATATTGGAAAACAATCAAATAGATGATTCTCTAACCAACTGATTCAAGAAAGAATATATTTGAAAAATAAGGGAATGACTAAAACCTACTTCAACTAATAAAAGAGTATTATTGAGTTGAAAAAAATCTACCTATCATAATGACCTTTTTTGGAAATGTAATGGAAAACTTATTTGTAAAATCAATAAATATATTTTTTAGTAATAAACAACATTAGGTATGAAAGTTTACAAAGAAAATACAAAAGTTTTCTGTGAAACAATGTTTTTAGATAGAAAAACAATGTTTCTGCATGGAAAGACTCTATATTATATTTTTATTCTCTTCAAATTGATAACATTTAGCAAAACCAAGTAAGATTTTGGAGAACTTGAGCAAATGATACTCAGGTTCATCTGAAAAAATTACAATAGCCGGGGAAATTTTATAAAAGGAGAGTAAAAGGAGGGGAGTTTTTCTGTTACATATTTAAAATAGATTATAAAGCTTTGTGGAACTCATTTTTTAAAAAAGCCATAATCAGGGACGCCTGGGTGGCTCAGTTGGTTAAGCAGCTGCCTTCGGCTCAGGTCATGATCCCAGCATCCTGGGATCGAGTCCCACATCGGGCTCCTTGCTCGGCAGGGAGTCTGCTTCTCCCTCTGCCTCTGCCTGCCATTCTGTCCGCCTGTGTTCGCTCTCTCTCCCTCTCTCTCTGACAAATAAATAAATAAAATCTTAAAAAAAAAAAGCCATAATCTAAAAGGCATATTTGAGGGTGCCTGGGTGGCTCAGTTGGTTGAGCTACTGCCTTCGGCTCAGGTCATGATCCTGGAGTCATAGGATTGAGTCCCACATTGGGCTCCCTTCTCGGTAGGGAGTCTGCTTCTCCCGCTGACCTCTCTCCTCTCATGCTCTCTCTCTCTCTAATAAATAAATAAAATCTTTAAAAAAAAAGTCATATTTGAAACAATTTTCATAAACAAATCTAAGTAAATATAAAATTTAATATATCAAAAGTGACAGTTCACACCAGTGAGAAATTATTTCATAAGTGGTAATGAGATAGCTTACCATTTAGTAAAAAATAAAATCCCTATTTTATATTAAAACCAAAATTAATTCTAGTTAGGACAAACACTTAAAAATTGAAAAACAAAGAGTGTTTAGCAGTAGATAAACATTCTTTGTTAAAGACATGAAAAGCTAAGTTAAAAGAAATTGACACAATAGGAAAAAATATTTGCGACAAACATACCAGACTATTAATTTTAAGATACAAAAACCTTAACCACTCATAACCACATCCAACATTCCAAAAGAAAAATAGTCCAAGGGCGCCGGGGTGGCTCAGTGGTTAAGCCTCTGCCTTCGGCTCAGGTCATGATCTCAGGGTCCTCAGATCGAGTCCCACATCGGGCTCTCTGCTCAGAAGGGAGCCCGCTTCCTTCTCTCTCTCTCTGCCTAGTTGTGAGCTCTCTTTCTGTCAAATAAATAAACAAAATCTTAAAAAAAAAAAGAAAGAAAGAAAGAAAGAATGAAAGAAAGAAAAATTGTCCAAGAACTTGTATAAGCGATTTCCAAAAGAAATAACCCAAATGGTGAAAAACAGGAAAAACTGAAGTAATTGCTATTGTCTTTTCATCCCTCACATCTTTTCACTGTGGAACAGTATCCCTCACTAGATATGATTCTTTTGACACCAACAACAGTGAACCATGCACGCCTCACCTCCGTGTATCATGTGACCTATGCTCCTCCAACCAAACTCTTGCCCAAGAGTCCTTGTCCTTAGTGGAAACATACAGATGAAAATACAGATTTTTCTCAGTTTAGATGAGGTTACATCCTGATAAACCCACTGTAAGTTGAAATATTTTTAAGTCAAAAATGCATTTAATGCACCTAACGTATTGAACATTGTAGCCTTGCCTACCCTACCTTAAACATGCACAGAACACTCACATTTGCCGCAGTTGCTTGAATAATCAAACACAAAGCCTGTTCTATAATAACGTGTTGAAAATCTCATATAATTTATTGAATACTGAAAGTGAAAACAGAATGGTTGTATAGGTACAGAATAGTTGTCAGTGTACCCTTGTTTACCTTCCTGATTGTGTGGCCAGCTGCAAGCTATGGTTCACGGCTGCTCTCCAGCACCATGAGAGAGTATCCTACCACATTTTCACTAGCTTGGGAAAAGATAAAGATTCATAATACAGTTTCTACTGAATGCATATTGCTTTTCTATCTCATATCCCATGGGCTATCCAGTTTCCTTCAAATTGTCCCCTCTTCATTTAAGGTAGACACAATCTGCTTCTTGAAACCAAAGAAATCTTACGTGATACAAACTGTTGAATCTCACCAATGATCAAAGAAATGTAAATCAAAACAACTATCATCTTTTTTCCCAAGCTTAGTAAACATTAAAACAAATGGTAAGAAGCAAAACGTTTTATGGGTGAGAAAGTAAATGATAAAAGCTTTCAGGTGCATTTAATTTCTTTCCTTCTATTCTGTTTTTTTCAAAAAAATCAAATTATAAAAAGAACATAAAATGGAAAAAAATGTTGAGCTTATAATCTCATTTCTCCGCTTGACTTATTTCGCTAAGCATGATACGCTCTAGTTCCATCCATGTTGTCGCAAATGGCAAGATTTCATTTCTTTTGATGGCTGCATAGTATTCCATTGTGTATATATACCACATCTTCTTTATCCATTCATCTGTTGATGGACATCTAGGTTCTTTCCATAGTTTGGCTATTGTGGACATATGATCTCCCTGATATGAGGAAGTGGTGATGCTACATGGGGGCTTAAGTGGGTAGGAGAAGAATCAATGAAACAAGATGGGATTGGGAGGGAGACAAACCATAAGTGACTCTTAATCTCACAAAACAAACTGAGGGTTGCTGGGAGGAGGGGGGTTAGGAGAAGGGGGGTGGGGTTATGGACATTGGGGAGAGTAGGTGCTTTGGTGAGTGCTGTGAAGTGTGTAAACCTGGCGATTCACAGACCTGTACCCCTGGGGATAAAAATATATGTTTATAAAAAATAAAAAAATAAAAAAAATAATAATCTCATTTCTCATATTGAACACTATTTCCCCCAATTAATTTTACAAGCGTAATATATCATTAATATATTTTTTTAACACCTGACAAAATGTAGTCATCAGCTCCCTGAAGGGAAGAGATGGCAAACCAAGTTTAGGTAACTTGAGAAGACTTATGAAGATGTGAGTGGAGTTCAGGGAAGTCAACACAAGATAGCGCAGTCAGTATCCAGGGGTTAGCAACAGCTGGGAGCTATAACTTCCTAGGCCTCAATAGCCAGTAGAGGGAGGGTTACAGAAATGTGAGGTAGCTGTTTGGAGCTGTGGATGTCAATAAAATTTTGCCACCATTCCTCCAATACTAAGACATTTTGGAATAGAAAGACCAATACGAGATGCCAGATTTAGATGACATGGACTGAGGGTTGTTTGAAAAACGTAAAGTATTTTATCAAGGACATACTCCATTCTAAAATTGGTTCGCCCTTTCTAATAGGTTGTTATTTTCTGAAATCTGTAGATGTAGTTTCTAATCATTTTAATTTTTATATATTTTATGTAAATATATTTTCATTTGAAATATGTTGTATATTTGAAACTAATATAACACTGTAGTTTTATTATACTTGAATAAAAAATAAAGAATTCAAATGTATCAAAGCCAATAACTAGTAACTCTAAAATATTTCAATTTTTTCTTCCTAAAATTCACTGTCAGCCAGCCTTATTAAAGATTTGTTTTTCATAGGCTTACCCTCAAAAGGACCCAGTTTCTTCTTTAATCAATGAGTTCTGGGCCTTTGAGTAGCCTTAGGTAAAAAAAAAAATGAATTCTTGGGGCACCTGGGTGGCTCATCGGGTTAAAGCCTCTGCCTTTGGCCACAGTCCTGGGAGTGAGCCCCACAATGGGCTCTCTGCTCAGCAGGGAGTCTGCTTCTCCCTCTCTCTCTGTCTTCCCTCTCTGCCTACTTGTGATCTCTGTCAAATAAACAAATGAAATCTTAAAAAAAAAAAAAAAGAATTCTTACTATGGTAGCTCAATTCATATTCATCTACTATACCTATAACCATATGTGCTTACATGGTTATGCCATATAAATTATTCCATCCCAAAGTGATGTCATCCCTGTGATTCTTTAGCTATTGCTACAAATCCATTCAAGTCAAAGGTCTGATTATTATTCCATTCTGCTGACTTAGAGAAACTATACCCAGCTTTATCTTGGTTAAAAAAAAAAAAAAAGAAAGAAAAGCAAAATAAAATATGCTAACTACCCTGGAAAAAATGTGTAAAATTTAGAATGGGATTTGAGGGAGAAAAGTGTAAGCAAATTCCAAGAACAATCCTAATTTTAATTTTATGGTCTGGGCAGAAAATTATTACAAGCCATAGGTATTTTGTACTAAGGGTTTTTGCATTCAGTGAAGTCATAAATGCTATCTAGAGACAGTAAAGTCTGAACTCAGATTGTAAGGTGAAAATCAATTAGAAAGTCAAAATTAGTGGCTCCAGCAGTATATTAGAGCTGAGTAGTCCTGGCTTATGAGAGCTGATTATTTATTTATTTATTTTTAGAAATTTTTCAAACAGGTTCTTAAACACAGGTTTTGTTAATTATATAAGGTGATAATTAAGTACATTATATACAAAGGCAATATTCAAAACTCATAACTTCCTAAATACTGCACTATGTTTTTCTACTTTCTGTACTCTTGAGGTTATTTATACCTAGGAATATGAATGGTAGAAATACTGCATAATGGCACTACTGCTTCTTTTCCCAGCTTTACCCTAATGATGCCGTATTGGTAACTTGAAATCAACCACGATGAAAGTATTTATCACATGGGAGTTGGCTATCTTTAAAAATCAGAGGGTTTTTTAATTTTTCTTAGATTCTGTTCTTAAATGTTTACCAACATACTGCTGGCCAAGTGACTAACTTGGGACTGGGAAGATGAAAACATGCATATTCTCAGCAGAGAGGGCTTCAAAAATAAAGATGAGGGAGGTGGTAAGGTGGTGCACTTTTTGCAGGAGGAGCAGCCATGGAGGTAGCAGTGGTGGTAGCTGCATTCTGTTAGATGTGGAGTCTCATTCGGTCCTCATTCCTCTAAATAACCCTATAAGGCAGATAGCATTAATTTTTCCATTGTGCCAATAAGAGTCGGAGGCCTCAAGAGGTTAAATAACCCTATAAGGCAGATAGCATTAATTTTTCCATTGTGCCAATAAGAGTCGGAGGCCTCAAGAGGTTAAAGAACTTGCCTGCGGGCTCATAGTAGCAGAGCTGAGCTATAATCCCAAGCACATTGAGCAGATAGTTGAAATGCTTAATCACCACATTTGGTGTCTTTGGTATGGTATACTAAAGCATCAGTTTTGAAGTGGCAAAATGTGATAAATTGACTGGAGAGGTTAGCAAGGGTCAGAACATAAAGTACTTGCAACAAAATAATAGTAGTAATCATTCCCAAGAGTCTGTTACATGGTGAGTTATAAACCAAGAGTTTAATACACTTCAGCACATGGTTCCTCCAAATTAGCAATTAGCAGCTACCCTTCACTATTTTAATGCAACATTGTTTTTTTTTTAAATAAACATACACATGTTCTTTATAATGCAACAAAAAAGGAGAGTTTAAAAATATGCAAATACTCAACCCTGAAATAATTATCTTTAAATATGTGAATATGATTCTACATATCACTGCACACATACATACAAATAATAAGTACATAGATAGTTTTATGGGCTGACATCCTGAATCTGTATTCTCAATGAACTTTGGATGTCCCAATATTTTAGTTTTATTTGCAAAGATGATACAGAGTGTTTTCATATGCCTCACAAAATCTAAATAGTTTCCCTGGAAAATTCTACCAGAAATTTCAGAAAGAAATAGTACCAATGCTTCAGAAACTCTTCCAGAGTAGAGTAACAGAGGGAACACTTCCTGATTCATTTATTGAGGTCAGCATTACACTAATAATAAAATGAAATAAAGACATTACAGGAAAGGAAAACTATAAACCAATATCTCTCATAAATGTAACTGAAAAAAATCCTTAACAAAATACAAACACATCTAGTGAACAATAATCAATAATGTATAATAAAAAATTGGCAATATATATTAGTATATAATATATACTAAGAATTAAACACCATAACAAAGTGAGATTTATTTAAGGTGTATAAAGATAGTCAAACATTTAAATTGCAGTTGGCCATATTAATAGGATAAAGAAAATCACATGATAATATCAACTGACACTGAAAAACAATTAAACAGAATTAATACTCATCCATGTTAAAAGCTCTTAACAAACTGGGTTTGATAAGGAACATCTTGCAAATAAAACAACAAGAAGTTACCACTGTATTATAGTATACTTATAAGAATACCTAAAATCCAAAAGCCCTGACAATTATTGGTGAGGGTACAAAGCAACAGGAATTCTCATCACTGGCTGACAATGTGAAATGTTCCAGGCACTTTATAAGACAGGTTAGCAGTTTCTTACACATTTTGGTATTGTCCAAAGTTCCTGAGTGTTCTGTTTTGGGGGGTTTCTTTTTACCATCTTTTTTTCTCTTTGCATTTCAGTTTGCAGATAAGTTTCTATGGACCTTTTCCAAGCTCATTTAATCTTATGTTAATTATGTCAAGTCCGTTTATGACCCCTTCAAAGATATTCTCCATTTCTCTTTTTCGTGTCTAACATTTTCTTTTGATTCTGTCTCTGAGTTTCCATCTCTGCCTACGTTATCCAGGTAATCTTGCACATTCTCTACTTTTTCCATGAGAATGTTTAATATATTTGTCATGGTTATTTTAAATCTTCTGTCTTATAATTTCAATGTCTCTGTCATCTCTGAGTCTGATTCTGATAATTGCTTTTCTCTTTAGACTTTTTTTTTTCATTTAGCATGCCTTGTAATTAGTTTTTGAAAGTCAAACATGTTGTATCAAGTAATAGAAACTGAGATAAAGAGATCTTTAGTATGAACCTTTCTGTTAATGTGACTAAGAGTTGGGCTGTGGTTAATGTTTGTTATAGCTCTAGGTGTCAGAGGCTCCAACTTCCTCTGACATCTTTGGTTCTCTTCTTTTGGCTTTAGGCTTCCCAATGACTCCTCCTCAAAGAGAGTATATCTTGCGGTACAATCCCCTATTACTAGTCTGCTGTCTTGGTGAGGTGTGAGGAGACAAGTGTTTTATAATCATTCAATTAAACATAAGTGTTTTAGCCTGAGTCTTGGGCTTTGACTTGTACGAGTGTTTCTCCCACACTGTAGCTCTTTTTCCCCCTCTCCCTCTGCCTTCTTCCCTGGCTGTTGGTTCCCCATCTATTTCATTGAAGACCTGACCCTATTAGACAGAAATCCTAACCATAGGTGAGACAGAAGTTGGAGGGAGCTGGAGGTGAAGAAATTGCATTCTCTCTGGTAAAGTCTTTCCTTTGTTCTGAAATACATCCAGAGCATTCTCCATGATGATTCATTTTTTCCCATCCCTGAAAGCCAGAAGGCCCTTTCTTAAATCTTGGCTGTGATAACCTCATAGACCTTCTGTAGGTGAAGCTGAAGAAAGTGTGGAGACTCTCCTGTAAGACTGTGGCCCCCAGAAGTTTCTTATTTTCAAGTTAAACCATACTCAGTCTCTGGAAATTTATCAGAATTATCATTTACGTGTTTCTACTAGTTTTGACTCCAGCTGTTCTCCAAACAAGCAGATTTCAGCTGCAATTTTCTCAGTTCACTTGTTTCTCCAGATTTCAGGGTGGTGATTTACTCTGCATCCTTAGTTCTCTAGTGGGTCAAAGAAAAGTTAATAGTTTTTAGTTTCTTTAGCTTTTTCTTATTGTAGGCACAATAGGGACTGCTTTTAAGTACTTTTCATGTCAGATCAAAACTGAAAGTCCTGCATTTATTTTAAAATAAAAGCATCTATTTTGATGTTAACGAAACTTAAAAGAAATAAGTAAAACTTCTTATACTGTGAGATGCATTAGTCTCTAAAAGATTCTTCTATGATTAGAAAAAAAAGATTATGTAAAATTTTAAAAAGTTTGAGTCTTTTGGGGGGCATTAAAGCATGCTTCCTTATACTGAAGCTTATTTTTTATTGAGCTATAATTGGCCTATTATACATCTTTCAGGTGTATAACATAATGATTCAATGTTTGTATTTACTGTGAGATGATCACCACAGTAAGTCTATTTACCATCTGTCACTATCCAAAATTATAATTTTTTTTTGCAATGAGAACTTCTAGTATTTATTCTGTTGGCAACTATGACATATGCACTACAGTATTACTGACTTTGATCACTGTGAGGTATATTACATCCCCATGACTTATGTATTTTAATATTGGAAGTTTGTATTCTTGACTTCCTTAACCCATTTTGGTCCCCCTATGCCTTCCCTTTACATCAGTAACTACCTTGCTGTTCTCTGAATCTGTGAGTTTTGTTTTTTTGTTCATTTGTTTTTTTAGATTCTATATATATGTGAAATCATACAGTGTTTGCCTTCCTCTGACTTATTTCCCTTAGTATCAATCCATCAATGTCTGTACATGTTGTCTCAAATGGCAAGATTTCATTCTCTTTTTATGGCAGAGAACATTCATTTCATTCTGTCTGTGTGTATCACATCTTTACACATTCATCCACCAATTTATGTTTCCATATCTTGGCTATTATAAATAAATACAATGAACAACAGGGGTGCATATATCTTTTTGAATTAGTGTTTTTGTGTTCTTTGGATAAATACCTAGAAGAATTGCTGGATCATATGGTAGCCTTATTTTTCAATTTTTTTTGAGGTTAGTAGCTATACCGGTTTATGTTCCCATCAGTGCATGAGGGTACCTTTTATCCACACTTGGTAACACTTGTTATATTTTATCTTCTGGTTAATAGCCTTTCTAACATGTGTAACGTAGTATCACATTGTGGTTTAGTTTGCATTTCCCTGATAATTAACAATGTTGAGCATCTTTTCATGGGCTTTTTACCCATTTTTATGTCTTCTGTGGAAAAATATCTATTTAGGTCCTCTGTCCATTTTTTGATTACTTTTTTTTTTTTGCTGTTGAGTTATATGAATTCCTTATATATTTCAGATATTAATCCCTTATCAGATACATGATTTGCAAATATTTTCTCCCATAAGTAAGCTGCCTTTTCATTTTGTTGATGGTTTTATTTGTTCTGCAGAAACTTTTTAGTTTGATATTGTCTTGTTTATTTTTGCTTTTATTGTCTTTGCTGCTAGCATCGGGTTAAAAAAAATCATTGCTATGACTCATGTCAAGGAGCTTACTGCCTTTGATTTCTTCTAGGAATTTTGTGGCTTTGAGTCTTACATTCAAGTCTTTAATCCATTTTGAGCTAATTGTGGTGTGAGTTGGTAGTCTAGTTTCATTCTTTTGCATGTTCCAGTTTTCTCAGCAACATTTTTTGAAGGGATGGACTATCCTTTCCTCATTATATAATATTGCCTCTTTTCTCATAAATTAAGTGATCACATATACATGGGTTTATTTCTGAGATCTCTATTCTGTTCCACTGATCTATTTGTTTTTATGCCAATACTGTACTATTTTAATTACTATAGTTTTATAATAGAATTTGAAATCAAGGACTGTGATGCCTCCAGCTTTGTTCTTTCTCAAGATTGCCTTGGCTTTTTGTTTTGTTTTGTTTTGTTTTTTTGGTGTGTGGTTTCATACAAATTTAGAATTATTCTATTTCTTTGAAAAATGTCATTGGGATTTTTATAGGGATTGCTTTAAACCTGTAGATTGCTTTGGGTAGTATAGACATTTTAGCAATATTGATTTTTTTTTTAAATTCATGAGCACAGAACATCTCTCCATTTATTTGTATGTTTTTAAAAATTTCTTTCATTAATGTCTTATAGTTTTCAATATACAGGTCTTTTATCCACTTGGCTAAATGTATTCCTAAGTATTCTATTCTATTTTTAATGTATAGAAACACAACAGATTTTTTTTTTTACACAACAGATTTTTGTGCATTGATTTTGTATCCTGCAACTTTACCAAATTTGTTAGTAATAGCAGTTTTTTATGTAGTCATATATATTTGCCATCTGCAAATAGTGAGAGTTTCCTTCTTCTTTTCCAATTTGCACAACTTATTTTTTCCCCAAATATTTATTTATTTATTTATTTAGTCTAATTGCTCTGGCCAGATTTCCAATACTATGTTGAATAGAAGTGTCTTGTTCTTAATCCTAGGGAGGAAGCTTTTAGCTTTTCACAACTGAGTGTGAAGTAGTGTAGAATGCCCTAGGTCAAAGGAAACATTTTGGGTCTTCTGTCTCTTCTGCTGTGAAGTTAGCTATGGGCTTGTCATATGTGGCCTTTATTATATTGAGATGTATTTATTATATTGAGATGTATTTATTTTATCTCAATATATTTATTATATTGAGACTTTATACCCATTTTGTCTAGAGTTTTTATCATAAATGTATATTGACTTTCATCAAATTTTTTTTCTTCACTATTAAGGTGATCATATGAATTTTAGCCTCATTTTCCTATGGGTATATCATATCATGTCAACTAATTTGCAGATATTAAACTGATCATAAATTAATTGATCATATATACACTACTACCTTTACTATTGTGTGTCCCAGGATCTTAGAGTTTCACACATGCTGCTGCTGCCGATGTCATTGTCGCTGAGAAAACGCAGCACTCTGCTGTTTCCTTCCAGCTTCTTTCTATATAGTCAGGAACAGCTCACCACTCCCATTAGAAGTGTAAGGATGAAAAACAAAAGAGAAGAACTCAGGACTAATATCCATTCTCTTTAGGAGAAAACAGATGCATTACTCAGTAAAGTTAGGTCTTACCCTAGGACTTCAACAAGGCAGCAAGAGAACTGCAAAGTCTTCTACCTTTTGAGCCTTATATTTGGCCTTCTTGTTTAACTGACAGACTTGCAGAATTTCAGTCTTTAAAGATAATCTAACCCCACTCTTTTATTTTAAAGATCAGAAACTGAAAGACCACAGATTTTGTTTTAAACTATATTGACTGTAAGTGACATAAAACAAACTGTGTACATTTAAAATATATGATGTCATACATTTAGACATATGTATATACCTGGAAAACTATTACCAAAATCAAGAAAATGTACATATCCATCACCTCCACAACTCCCTTGTACCCTTTTGTATTCTCTCCTTCCCATCTGTCTTTGCATGAACAGTAACCATTAATGTGCATTTTTGTCATTGTGGGTTAGTTAGCATTTTCTAGAGTTTTCTGTAGGTAGAATCATACTATATGAATTTTAGGGCTGACTTCTTTCACATTACATAATTGTTTTCAGATTCATCCCTGTTATTTGAATATAAATAAGTCATTCTTTTTGTTGCTGAATAATATTATCTTGTATGGATATTATATAATTTATTTATCCACTTCCTGAATGGAATGGAAATTTGACCTGTTTTCAAATAAAGTTGGTATGAATATTCAGGTACAAGTTTCTGAATAGACCTATACTTTCATTTCTCTTAGATAAATACCTAGAAGTGAAGTGGTTAGTTCATATAATAGGCCTACATATGTTGAAATTTTCAAGATAATTTTAATGTTGAAAGTACCATTTTGCATTCCCATGAGCATTTTGGGAGAGCTGCAGTTCCTCCACTTCCGTGCCAAGACCTGCTATCAACAGTCTTTTTGAAATTAAGCATCCCTTCTTTTTTTAAGCATCCCTTTGATAATTTTGTGATATCTTATTATGGTTTTAACTTTTCATTTTTTTAAATAAAAATGATGTTAACCTTATTTTCTTGCGTTTATTTACTATCCATAGATTTTATTTTTGGAAGTGTATTTTCAGATTGTTTGCCCAAATTTTCATATGGTTGTTTTTTTATTGAGTTTTGAGAGTTCAAAATATATAATGGGTACAGGTCTTTTATTAAATATATGGCTTGAAGATATCATCTCTTAGTCTGTACATTTTCTCTTCAGTGTCTCTCAAAAAGCAGTTTTGATTTTGATAAGGTCCAGTTTATCAGTGTGTTGTTTTATGTGCTGTACTTCCGGTGTTGTAGCTAAGAACTCTGCTTAAGGACTCTTCACAAATTCATAGAGATTATTTTACTAGGTTTTCTGCTATAAACTTTATAACTTTAGGTTTTACATTTAGGACTGTGATCAATTTTCAGTTAACTTATCCGAATGCTGCAAAGTTAATTCAAAGTTCTTTTTTTGGCATATGGATATCCAATTACTCTCACACCATTTGTCGAAAGAATTTCTCCACTGAATTGTCTACCCACCTTTGTCAAATCAGTTTTTCATACATATTCATATATATATTATTTTCCATTGACCTATTTGTCTACCTTGACATCAATATCACATTGTCTTAAATACTGTAAGTTCATAACGAGTCTTAAAATTAGTGAGTCCTCCAATTTTTATTTTCAGAAATGGTTTAACTATTCTAGGCCCTTTGGATTTCCATAGGAAATTTTGAATTATTTTGCCATATTTACAGCAATAAAAAAAGACTGCTGAGACTTCAACTGGAATCACATTGAATCTATAGATGAGTTTGCAGAGAACTGACATTTTAAAAATATGGAGTTTAACAACATATGAACATTGCATATATCTCCATTTATTTAAGTCTTGTATTTCTCCCAGCGTACACTTCCCTAAAAGAAAAATTGACTACTGATCCAATCTGAAGCACTTTTGAAAGACAAGCTTTTTCTTACACATCCATTTTCAGTTTATTTTAACCCTTGGTAATCTTCACCGTCCTATTCAACCCACTTTAGCTGTTCTAGTCTAATCAGACCTCCATGGAAGCTTACCCTCTATGACCAATCTTTTCAGATAGGATTCCTTAGGTATTTGCCCATATTAGCATTTTCTTGTTACTTCTCATCTCATTGTGAGAAGTCTCTCTCTGAAATTTTGTAGTGGGAACACTGAAAAGAGAATGATGAGAACACTCAAGTTCATGGTGTTTATGTGTAAAAGCATTTTCAGGTGATTAGTCATGCCTGGACTAACCTTATACCTGGGGCTCTCTGGGCTTTGTCAGTGATTCTGAAGGTCAAAACTTTCATCCCCTTCTTGGACTCTAGTAAGCGTGTGAGATTCTAGGGCTATACTAAAATTAAATTGAATTCTAACAGTCCTGTGAACCAGAAGCCAATCTGAGCCAACGTATACACTTCTGATTTAGTAAACCCCTTCCAACTCCTCAGTTCACTATAGTAATTATGAAAATCAAAACTTAGTAGACTCTGTTCTACTTTTCCTGATCAATATGTAAGCTATTTGAGGACATTCTATTTAGCAGAATTGTACAAAAGAGTCTAGGAAAGCATTGGCTCTTCTCAGAGGGAATTCTAGGTCTTTCACACTTCAGAATTTTATTTTTCTTTCCTGTTACACCCCAGCTGGCTCTTACTTTAAAACTTGGCCACTACTGCCTTGAAGCATAAGTTTAAAGCTGGAGCTATCTATTTCATTTTGTTTGTTTCTTAATATCTTTTGTTTAACATTCTTGTACTTGGTGTTTATCTTCTGGTTTAAAGGAAATACTATGTACTTTTTGTATGCAGAATAATATCTTCTTTATCAGTATGAGTCATTTGATGGAAAGATACTGGAAATCTATTACCAAATATAATTTTATGGAACAGAAAATTTGGAATTTAAAAAGAATGTAGTGATTTTTTTGTATTGATCACTAATACAGTATTTGCTCTGCAGTGTGGCATTCAGGTTTCTCACATGGTTTGTGTCAATTAAAATTCACTAAAATTGAGCCTAGTCTTGCAGAACTTATCATGTTGATGGCCTGAGATGCTAGATATTCTAGAAAATCTTAAACACTCATGCATCTTAATTAAGATAACATCAATTCATTGTATGGGTAATGTTTGAAGTTCAGATAATCAACTAACAAAATATTTTAACAAAATACTTTCATCTGTAACAGTTGGATGAAAATTTTACAGAAGATTTTGGTTTTGCTGATACTTTATGGTTTTACTTTTGTATGACTAGAGTGTCTTTTTTTTTTTTAAACAAATACTGCATGATCTTTTTTTTTTATAAGATTTTATTTATTTATTTGACAGAGAGAGATCACAAGCAGGCAGAGAGGCAGGCAGAGAGAGAGGAGGAAGCAGGCTCCCTGCTGAGCAGAGAGCCCAATGCGGGGCTCGATCCCAGGACTCTGAGATCATGACCTGAGCCGAAGGCAGTGGCTTAACCCACTGAGCCACCCAGGTGCCCCTAGAGTGTCTTTTTTTTTTTATAATTGTTTCACCTAATAAAAAATTTACAACAAAATTAAGTCCCTATGCCTCATATATTACCTACACTTCTCTACAAGTGTACATATATTGTACACTTTTCTACAAAATGCAATTCCTAATAATAGAAACACTCAACACAGCAGGAAGTAATCTTCTGTAAATAAGTTAACTTTCATCCAAGTGGTCAATATAATTACCTTCAAATGAGAAGGAAAATCTAAGAGAGGTAAATTGATATTGAGGAGTTATTAGTACTTTTTGGACTCATTGCTGTGTTCCATTTATTTGCATAAAGAAGATAAAACGTTTAAACAACTATTTCTATCATAAAGACATCTGAGTCCAATAAAATCTTTGCAAAGGTTTAGAATTTTTACAATAAGACAAAGATTACGTTTTCATTATTAAAAACTTTAGTTTGAGATGTCTTCTTTTCATCATATCAATGTCATTTTGCAACCTCAAACATCCAGAAAAACAAAATCTTGGAATTAAATAATATGAAGAAAAATATCTCACTTTTTCATGGTGAGGCCATCAGTTAAATAGCCAAGAAAACCACAAAGATTCCAAGACGATAAGCTCCATGGTCTTTGTTTCACACACTGATATACAGAAGTCCTCCAACAATATCTGGCATGTACTAGGTTCTCAGTATTTACTGAATGCATAAACCTGGTAGACAATTCAAGTTCTAATAGGAAAGCTGTGATTTCATTGCCTGTGAAGAACTACAAAAATTGAGCCTCTGAACATAATTAGAAAATAGAAAAAGGAAAACTAATGAAAGAAGTAAAGTGCAGAAAAATGAGAGAAGATGAAATAGACTTGTTGATACAGAAAGGAAAAAGCAATGATGTTGATTAAAAGAAAATGGGTCGAAGGACATTATACCTCTGATGATATGTCAGAGATAGAGGCACAGAAAAGAAGACTATGATGGAGGCACAGAAAAGAAGACTAGCTTGTATCGGGCCAAGAAGCTGCTAATAAGGGTGCGCCTGGGTGGCTTAGTGGTTTAGGCCTCTGCCTTCAGCTCAGGTCATGATCTCAGGGTCCTGGGATCGAGCCCCACATCGGGCTCTCTGCTCAGCAGGGAGCCTGCTTCCCTCTCTCTCTGCCTGCCTTTCTGCCTACTTGTGATCTCTCTCTGTCTATCAAGTAAATAAATAAAAATCTTTAAAAAAAAAAAAAGCTGCTAATAAACCAAAGGCACTACATTTATTAAATACCTGTATGTACCTGTTTGGGTGGAGTCTGAAGAGTAGGAGAAGGAGATGAGGAAGAAATACAGTTGTAAAGTAGTACATCAAATCATTTTGACTTCAGTGGCATGAAGTGTAACTCAAGGAACTTTTCTCCAAGAAGTACAAGCAAGCAACATACTTGATCAGTCTTGGAATTGAGGCCATCTGCCTTTTTGTACAGCATCCTGCTACAAATTAAAAAGTAGATCTATATCTTGAACACTGACAAGGCTAACAGGTTTAGAACTTGATTCTAAGGGCAGAATTTCTCAGACAAAGTTAGATATTTAGGAAAGTTGTACCAACTTTCAAAGAGTAACAAGTAAACTGAGAAAAATGGTAAATCTGAATAAAATGTACGCATTTCTTGGTGGACTTGGGACTTGGTGGACTAGGCATTTGGCAAATATTTGTTATCGAATGATTTAAATTTTATAGTATCAGAATCCCTGAAAATTGTTAAATTTTTTTTATATGTTAAGTAATTTTCTACTATAGCCTCCATATTTTCATTGTTGTGTTATGAGAATATGGGTCCTACTGAAATCTTCGGAAGAATATTTGTTTTGTCTTAGCAGTTAACCCGGTTAGATTCAAACAGTGAGTTTCAACCTAACTTCTGTAAGCTGTGGTTCCAAAATGACTTTAGTTTTCAAAGAATGCAATGCTTCTGGTTGACTTTTCATGTGTATTACCCAGGAGCAAGTCTGGAACCTAGATAGTGGTTGGTATTGTAAATTAGCTCACTTGAAAACATTTGCTATGCTCATTCTAGTTAATTCCATATACATGCAGCTTAGTAGTGAGCTCAGCAATTCAAATCAGATATAAAGAATTCCTTTCCCCAACTGTCTCTTATCTGTGAATTCTCTCATTGTCTCTGGATCCCAGAGCCCCCTTTTCCTGATGCTGTAGCCATCATAGGCTGTCATGGCTCTACTGGAAAACAGAAAAGTAAAAATGGCCTTCACGGACTTTCATAGGCAAGACTGGATAGATAATATGCAAGACCCAGTGGAAAATGAAAATGTGGAGGCCCATGTTAAAAAATACTCAGGATTTAAAGATGGTGACGGCTGAGCATTAATCCAAGTATGGGGCCCTTCTTAGCATAGGGCCCTGTGTAGCTTCATTGATGGCATACTTTTAGCTCTCCTGAAAATCAGAGTCTCACTAGAAAATGGCATAAAGAAGCATACCATCATGAAAATGTGGACATTCAGTATAAACATTCTTTGTTTTGTTTTTAAATATTTATTTATTTTAGAGAGAGAGAGAATGAAACAGTGGGTGGGGAGGGGCAAAGGGAAAGGGAGAGAAGCCCACCTAGGGCTTGATCTCACAGCCCTGAGATCATGACCTGAGCTGAAATCTAGAGTCAGATATTTAACCAACCGAGCCCTCCAGGCACCCCGACACTTTTGTTTAACAATAATATTCATGTTATTCAACAGCAAAAGGAAAACTTGCTTGTCTTACAATACGTATCCATGTTTTTATAAATAACAGTATTTGTGGATTCTGCCTTTGTGAATATTCCTACTCACTAAACTTTGTAACCACAAAATCAGTATGCATGGATGGTGTTTGCAGTCATTTACAGACATGTGCAGAATGGTAAAAAACTTGAGTGGTCCAATGCACATGTTCCCAGCAGAGTCGAAAAGGCTACTCTCTGCCTCTTTATTGCAGTTCTCATACCATAAACAAGCAACCCTTTTGCAGTCTATTTAGTGTTACTTTTTTGTATTTTTTCCTTTTTTTTTTTTTTTTTTTTTTAGTAATTTCATTATTTAAAATGCCCCTCAAGCATATGGAAGTACTGTCTAGTGTTCCTAAGCACAAGACTGTAACATACCTACAAGGAAAATACATGTGTTAGGTAAGCTGTATTCAGGCATAATTTAGAGTGCTGTGGTTGTGAGTTCAATGTTAATGAACAGATAATATATATTAAACGAGGAGTTTTGAAGCAGAAATACATACGAAATAAGGTTATGTTTTGATCAATTGTTAAAAATATTGTGAATAGACCTTCAGGGACCTAACCTTGCATTTCCCCTAAGAATAAAGGTTCATTATTTAAATGTTCACAGAAACTTTGTAGGTCATAACTAGAGTGAATAACAAAAATCAAATATATATGAACAATGTAGTTACAGAATCTTAAAAAGAATGTGCATATGGTAATAAAAACATTTCAGGAGGCCTTTTTTCCTATATAAAGGGGTAGAGAGCTAACAGGACTCATTATTGGTTCTCTGCCAGATAATTTATATACATTACATATCTTTACCTTACATTACATTTATTATCTCATTAAATCAGTAAGATAAGAATTATGATTCACATTTAATTCTTGTCTGTATGAATCTTATCTTTATGATGTATATAGGATGCATGCCAATTCCACTCATTCTCTTGGACATGTCCTTGACATCCCCATAGATACAAATACTATGTTAATAATCTATAGTAGGTTAATGCGTAAACGGTAATGAGTAAAGAATGAGTGTGATCAGGATGAACAGACAACCCAAGCTGGGGGCCACCTCTGTCCCCTGCCTAAGGGAAGTTATGAAGCCACATTTATGACTGGTTGAAAATCACTTACAAATTCAAGCGAGGCTGGCTTTCCTAGCCTTGAAGTCTGAGTGGCTGGGAGAGGTAGTTAGGTAGCCATTTCTCAGAGAGGGCCTGAATTATGGTTTTAGGCTGCTCTGTCTGAACATGATGCTATCCAGTGACCAGAAATTTGAAAGGACAGAGTTTTCCTTGGCATTCCACAATAAAGTACATGACAAAGGCAAGGATAGCCCCCAGTCAAAACCTTGTTGGTATTTAGCACATATGATAATCAAGAAATCCGAATAAAAATCTGGTTATGAGGTAAGGCTTTGCAGGGAGACGGATAGCTAGTGAATGTATGCAATGGGCAATTCAGGCACTCTGTGAGCCAGGCCACTTTCAATACAAACCTACTGGTCAGAATGAATATTCACCCACACTCATAGGCTTGATCAGGAATTGTATGCAAAATGCACAGCAAGACTGAAACTATGTGTTCAAAATCTCTGAGACCCATAGATGGAAAAATGATGAAATAGTGCTTAAATTGGATGTGTATCAACTGTGCCTCACAAGCTAAAAAATAAAATCATGAGTTTGTTTCCATAAATAGAATAGGATATCTGATAATCCTCCTATCTGTCAGTGAACGTATTTTAAAAAGTCATTTGGTCTTATGCCAAATAGAAATTATAAAAATATAATGGGCCCCCTTGAGCCATGTATTATCCTGAAATTCAAGACCTGTATTTTATAAGTTAAAAACAGCATTACTAATTGCCAATATTGAGTAAATGAAGGGGAAAAAAAATCACGTTGTGAATGATTGACCAAAGAGCATATCTCACTGCAAATTTTCTCTGTTATTTTCCTGTCTAGGCGACTCATGTAACATTTATAAAGCAGACCTAGGTTTTCCTCAAAAGTCTTGAAAACAGTAAAGAGTGCTTTCTAAATGAAACGATAATGAAAATCATTATTTTCTGCTCCTCTGAGTGCCCAACAAAGCTGAGTCGTTACAGTGTGCTGCCGCTTTTCTCTCTACTAAAGGTTGCTGGGGTCATACTGGACCATAGCCTTTGACTGGAGGCCCCTCACAATGTTCAATTTCCTACCCCTCCAGAATTGCTTGTAACATGGCAACTTTTCACATGCCAAAGTAAAATTAATAAACCTATGTTAGTCTTTAAATGGGGGTGGAGGGTTAAGAACATAACACCAGAGAGAGATTACGGTATGCAAATTCTCGGCTGCCAACACAGCACAGATGGGCTTCGGAACAGAGAATGATACAGATCTGCAGGACCGGAGCAATCTGTGGGAAGTTTGGGCAGAAGATCTGATGCATGAGACAGTAAAGGACTATTGAATGCTCCGTGATAGATGTGCTTGTTCCCTTGCCCACATGCCCTTGAATAAAGACATTTTGATCTCCAAGGCTAACCTGAAAAACATAATTTAAGCTAGTTTTGAAAGAAGAGCATTACTATACAAACAGTGGCTCACAATGTTGAAACATATCAGCCAAAATATTAAAGGGCTTTCATTTTTCACTCAATTCTTTGTCCTGTGTATTTGGTGCTTCCTTTTAATGGAATATTTCTTAATTCCTTTGAAACGTATGGGCCTGCTGTGTTAAGTCTATAGCTGCACATAGGAATTCTGCCTTTGAGAAGAGTGACTCACACAGAGAAACCTGTTAACCGGTTTGGTTTTGGTTTTTATCTTGCCCCATCTCTACATTCACACTTTGTTCTTTCCACTTTATCTTCTTTCTGCTGCCTTTCACTCTATTGCTCATTTCCCTATGCTCACTTAACTTTTTTTTTTTTTTAAATAAAGATATATATATATTTTAATTTCTTGAGAGAGAGACGGAGAGAGCAAGCACCAGCAGGGGGAGGGGCAGGCAGGGGAGAAGCAAGCTCCCCATGAGCAAGGAGCCCACTGTGGGCCTTGTTCCCAGGGTTCTAGGATCATGACCTGAGCTGAAGGCAAATGCCTAACTGACTGAGTCACCCAGGCATCCCTCACTTCACTTTTCTAACTTAGACCTCAGCTTTTTGTTAGCTTGTGAAATCACTAACTAGCCTTTGGTTCTGAAAACCTGAATCTACAAACAAACCACAGCTAGACCATCTATAAAAATAGAACTCTGACCCCGGATCTGCAGCAACCAGTCCAGGAAGCCAGACCATAATTCCTATACCATTTGACTCCCAATGGTCAGGATTTGATTAATAACTGACAGCTTCTGTAATATTTGTCCCTGTGTCCAGTTTAGGACCAACTGGAGAAAGCCAAATATGCTCCCCTAATCAATCTCACAGGATGCCCTATGTTAGCTGGCCTCTGGCTTTCCCACACCAGCAGCCTCCAATCAGGGCACACCCAAAGCCTTCCCCCTCCCTCCCCCCCCTTAGAAAGCTTTCCCAATCCTCTGCCTGCCTTTTCTCTCTGCCAAAATGTAAGTGAGAGTGACTGACTCCTTGGCTATTGCAAGACTAAATAAATAGCCTTTGCTTTTCGCATTTGTGTGGATTCCATTTATTTCCATGGTTCTTTCATTCTGTGAACTTAACAACTGCAGAGTTTTTTTGAATAAATACCATGGCATTGGCTTTTCTGGAGTCATCAGCTCTGTAGCTCCTGCCTTTAATTCCCCACTGGAGCCTGATACAGACTGTCCTTTAGGAGGCTTTAGAGAGGGACCAGACAGGGTGTCTGGGTGGCTCCGTCGTTAAGCTTCTGCCTTTGGCTCAGGACCTTGGGATCAAGCCCCCTCCCTGCTCTGCGGGAAGCCTGCTCCCTCTCTGACTCCTATGCTTGTGTTCCCTCTCTTGCCGTCTCTCTCTGTCAAATAAAATCTTTAAAAAAAAAAAAAAAAGGGACCGGCCTTTTTTTTTCTATATGTTTTTATTTAATTTGACATAGTTTCTATATGTTAAAGATAATGAAATATTATTTAAACTGGAGGCATAACAATTGTGACTCCTAAGTGAAGAAATAAAATTATAAATTTGTTTCCGTAAGTATACTAGGATATCTAATAATCCGTGTTATATTTATTGATGAACATATTCTGAAAAGTCACTTGGACTTGTGCCAAATTGAAACTATAAAAATATAATGAGCATTTGTCTAAAAGTGTTATGCAAAGGCTTGGAGTTTTTCAGTAGTTCAGTGCTTTCCATTCTATTCACGTTTTTGTTGAAATAAATGTAAAAAGAAATAAATAAAATAACCTTGTATATGCATATTAGGACTTCTAACAGGTAAGGGTTTCCATGGATACTTTTATGCAGCTAGAAGTTGTGTGTGGAGAAAGGCATTCATTTCTAGTTCTAAGAGAATCTGTTCTGATAAAGAACTCCTGCCAATCATTTCATATGCCTTGACTTTCTAAAAGAATAAAAATAATATATATGTGTGTTATGTTGTAAGTTATGAGATAGTTTTATCTCAATAACCTTTTCAGTCATCTGGTCTGTTCTAGAATGTCTTGGAATTTTATGGAAGCTTGAAAACTCTGTGAAGGTTTTGGAAGCAAATTTTAAATAGTTTAAAGTATTATTTTCTAGACCTGTAAAAAGCCTTTTCCTTTTTTGGGGGAGGGGGTGCATTTAGGCAATTTAAATTACCTAATTATCAATGCTAAAACAAAGATTTCTCTTTAACTTAAAATAGATTTTGGAGCAGTTTTATTTTCAAGAGTCTTTTAATTTTTAAAAAAAAAGTGTAAAAAAAAAAGATTCAGGATTTCATAAAATGGGATTGCTAGCTTAAATTTTACCATATAATTTTATGAGGAGCTTGATGAGGTTCTGTGACATTTTAACAAGTGACACTATTCTAAACAACATGTTTTAAATACAGCGTTGTTTTACACTGCAATGTGCCTAAGCAATTGTAAATTGTGGGCATGGCATGTACCATTGTTTTAAAATAATCAAAAAAATAATTTGATTTTATTCTGATTTAAGAGCTGACTCTCAGATATGTTCTATTTTTACTAGTTAATGTGAGCTCTGGATTGTACCAGAGTGTAAATCAGGGCCAAAATGGCAAAAGTAAGAGGCAATCAGAATATCACTGAGCTGCGAAAATGCCCAAATAGTATGTTTTTACAACAAAATTTTCACAATTTGTCTTTTGAAGTCCACAGTTACAGAGGCTTTTTTTTTTTAAAATCAAAAGCAATATTGCTGTGGTGGATTACACTATTATAACTTGACATAAATGGCTGTCAGAAAACGAAGTTAAATAATTCGAGAGAAAATAGAAGTACAAACTATATTTAGTACCAACATTGGGCTTGGCCTTGGCTTAATCAAGATGACACCTTAATGATTACCAGGGATACTTTTGTTAGGAGATGATTCCTTAGAATGTAATTCATTATAATGAATGTGTGCACTGCTAGAAAGGGGCAGCCTTTCAAAACCTACTTTAAATAATTGGCATTTTATAATATGTGTTCTTATGCAATTAAGACTACATAGAGATATTACAATATTTATTTCAGCATTGAATTATGTAAACCTCTAGCTTGAGGTACCATAAATTTGCTTTTCCGATCATTTTTTACCAATAATATAGGATATCCTAGTTCTGCATCTTCTTTCTCTATTACATTGTTGGAAAATGGCATATTCTAAAGGTAATTATGAATTATCTTCTTGAATTTATGCTCTATCTTAAGAACTTATCCAGTCTAATAGCTTTAACTGCAATCTGTTCGCGTCAAAAATCTATGCCCCCCACCCCCCCACCCCCACCCCCGCCCCCGTCCCACACTTCTAAATCGCCATTTTCTACCCAGGCTTTTTTTCCCGAGTTTTAGGTGAAAATATTAACTATTTACTTTAGAGTTCTGTCTATATATGCATCTTGAGCCAAGTATGTTTCACATCAAATTCAGCAGCTTCTCTCAAAATCTATTTTTCCTCCAATAGATGGCCCTGAGCACAGTGCTGGCTTATGGTTTCTATTTCACTGCTTACTTCCCATAGTGCTGAAGTCCTATGAGCTCTGTGTTCTAAGGTCCTCTCAAAATCGTCTCTTTCTTCCACTCCCGTTACCCCTGCTTTAATTCAAAGGCTCGTTGTCTTTTTACTGAATTGTTTGAATAGTTCCTGATGGATTTCCTAGACTTCAGCCCTGCCTTCCAAAAGCATTCAAGGCAGCCGAAATAATCCTTTCACAGCACCAGCCTAATGGAGCCAGGTTTTTTCCTCCTTAAAATTGCTAACCTTTGACAAAGATCATATTCCTCAAAATGTTATATGGAGCTCATTATGGTCTGGCCATACTGATACTAGCCTTTGTAATTTAATCTCCAGAAAATTCCTTCTCCATCTAAAATGCTCCCTGACTGCCTATGCTCCATTACACTTCCTTCTTTCATGCTTCAAAACTTTAGCTCTTTCTGTTCCTTTTGCCTAGAATATCCTTTCCACCTACCTCACGCTCTCCCTTTCCCCAATATTCACCCATCAAACTCCCCCTAATCATTAAGAGGCAATGTTAGCAACATCTCTTCTGTGAAGAACACGGGATCTACTGCATTTACTCCCATACCCCCAACAGAGGAAGAGATCCTGTACTCTGCCCTTCAGTTATCTGTCATGCCATCCTCCAGTTCGTAGGTGTCCTGTTGGACTACAAGTGTTTGGGGTTATGTCTGTTTCTCCACACCAAACTCAGATAATTTTAATGAGATAACCCTGGAGTCAAGGTCATGAGACTTGAGCTTGAGGACCCATTTTGTCAGTCCTTAGTGTATAAATTACAAGCTGCCAGTTTTAAGATACAAAATGAGGGACCTGGATCAGATGACACCTAAATCCCTCCCTACCTTGGTATTTTACAATTGTTGGGTTTCCAAAGAGCATCCAATATATGTATGTGTAATAGCATATTTTTAACATTTATAGAAGACCAACTCTATGCCTGGAACGGTGCCAGACTTTGAAAGATAGTCTATATTTGCCTTCGTGATTTATAAGAAGTAGGCCTACTTAGAGATACTTTTTTAGATTTAAATTACAGAAGAGTAAAATGTAGGAGAAAAATAATAAACTATAAGAAATACATGTTTTAATAACTGAAAATGTAACAAACTCTTTGATATGGTGTGAGTCAAAAAGTCAAGATATTTGCTCAGATGCTTTCATCAACTAGGAAAATGTTTGCAGAAATCCATGAGTTTTAATAAAGCAAGTGTTATTTATTTGTAGTGACAAGATGCCTAAAGAAATTTAAATAAGTAACTTAAGTACTATGTAAAAGCCTGTCTTTTTAGATTTTTATGAAGACATGTACATGTTGTTGAGATAAGTCTCATATTTCAAGTCTACGGAATTGACTCATTTGGTTTGCTTTGGTCAATAATACATTTATTTAACAAGAACATTTTTACCTCTACTTTTTACATAGTATTATGTTGACACTATGACTATAAAGGGTCAAATGAAGCTCTCGAATCTAAATTCAGCAAAAAGCAGGTGCAGTCCATGAAGGATCTGTCCTCACCTCTGCTCCTAGTTCTTCCAAGAATGAAGGAAAACCTAGCAGTAATGATATCTAACATTGATATTTAACATTTGCAATGTGCCAAATACTTTAATCTAGTGTCAGCTCAGTAACTTGAGGACAATTTTTTTTCACAATGACAGTTGAGCCTCACGTCTTTTCAGTACCAGCCCATGAAGCTGCTCCTTGTTTCTGAGCTAATGTGCCTGGTACCCAGAGCTCCAGGCATCTGAGATCCTGAAAATGGTTCAGATCTCTCTGCTGGAATTCATTTCAGCATAGGAATAGATCCTTGTCTTGTAGTAATATGAACAGTTCTTAAACCTTGGTCAGTTGCCCTGGGGGAGAAAACAGTCTGGCAGAGAAAACCAAGAGATATGTATGAAAGCTTAACTATAATATAGATTTAAATACCAATGCCGTTAAGAACCATTGAATGACACCATAGATAACAGGCAATACATCGTCTGCTGTCTAGAGAGGGAGAAATCTCCGTAGTTTTGCAGTCTTTTTTTTTTTTTTTTTTTATATAACACGTTTTCTTTATTCATTCATCTATATGTGGACTCTGGAGTTTTTCCACTTTTTGCATATTGTGAATAATTTTACAATGAACATTGGAGCACATGTATCTGTTTGAGGCCTTGCTTTTTGTTTTTTTTTTTCCAATTTATTTATTTTCAGAAAAACAGTATTCATTATTTTTTCACCACACCCAGTGCTCCATGCAAGCTGTGCCCTCTATAATACCCGCCACCTGGTACCCCAACCTCCCACCCCCCCGCCACTTCAAACCCCTCAGATTGTTTTTCAGAGTCCATAGGCTCTCATGGTTCATCTCCCCTTCCAATTTACCCAAAAGCACATACCCTCCCCAATGTCCATAACCCCACCCCCCTTCTCCCAACCCCCCTCCCCCCAGCAACCCACAGTTTGTTTCGTGAGATTAAGAGTCACTTATGGTTTGTCTCCCTCCCTATCCCATCTTGTTTCATGGATTCTTCTCCTACCCACTTAAGCCCCCATGTTGCATCACCACTTCCTCATATCAGGGAGATCATATAATAGTTGTCTTTCTCCGCTTGACTTATTTCGCTAAGCATGATACGCTCTAGTTCCATCCATGTTGTCGCAAATGGCAAGATTTCGTTTCTTTTGATGGCTGCAGAGTATTCCATTGTGTATATATACCACATCTTCTTGATCCATTCATCTGTTGATGGACATCTAGGTTCTTTCCATAGTTTGGCTATTGTGGACATTGCTGCTATAAACATTCGGGTGCACGTGCCCCTTTGGATCACTACGTTTGTATCTTTAGGGTAAATTCCCAGTAGTGCAATTGCTGGGTCATAGGGCAGTTCTATTTTCAACATTTTGAGGAACCTCCATGCTGTTTTCCAGAGTGGTTGCACCAGCTTGCATTCCCACCAACAGTGTAGGAGGGTTCCCCTTTCTCCGCATCCTCGCCAGCATCTGTCATTTCCTGACTTGTTGATTTTAGCCATTCTGACTGGTGTGAGGTGATATCTCATTGTGGTTTTGATTTGTATTTCCCTGATGCCGAGTGATATGGAGCACTTTTTCATGTGTCTGTTGGCGATCTGGATGTCTTCTTTGCAGAAACGTCTGTTCATGTCCTCTGCCCATTTCTTGATTGGATTATTTGTTCTTTGGGTGTTGAGTTTGTTAAGTTCTTTATAGATTTTGGACACTAGTCCTTTATCTGATATGTCGTTTGCAAATATCTTCTCCCATTCTGTCAGTTGTCTTTTGGTTTTGTTAACTGTTTCCTTTGCTGTGCAAAAGCTTTTAATTTTGATGAAATCCCAAAAGTTCATTTTTGCCCTTGCTTCCCTTGCCTTTGGCGATGTTCCTAGGAAGATGTTGCTGCGGCTGAGGTCGAAGAGGTTGCTGCCTGTGTTCTCCTCAAGGATTTTGATGGATTCCTTTCTCACATTGAGGTCCTTAATCCATTTTGAATCTATTTTTGTGTGTGGTGTAAGGAAATGGTCCAATTTCATTTTTCTGCACGTGGCTGTCCAGTAGTTTTGC